>NW_022145600.1:36878894-37276394 GCF_000002235.5 Strongylocentrotus purpuratus
TTAGGGGACCAAATTGTAGTTTAATGCCGTAACATCAATTCAAGGGGGTGGCGGATGGCAGTTACCATCAAATTATTATTGTTACGATAATCAATGTGCTTGCTTACATATGACCCCCCCCCCCCTAATTATTAAATATCTAATGAATTCTCTACTATGAAGACAGTTAGGTATGAATTACGAGGATCAGGGTCTAAATCCGGCAATGATCTCTGCAAATAAGAATAGAAAAAATGTGCAAAACACGATCACAATGGCCATAATCATGTTAAGCAAACTAATTGCCAAATAATTTGTTTGTATGAAAACATTGTACCTTTTTCAATATTAAAAAGGGCACTATAGGTCTGTGTAAATATGTTCAGCAGTCTCCTGGAGTTGAAGGCAGGTTCATGCAAATAAAACCGAACAGCTGAAAGCCTATTTCCTTATTTGACAACAATGCTAGATGCATGTACGAACACGATTATAGCGGAAGAAAAAGACACTAATCTTTTTTCCCTTCATTAAATTCTGTTGTTTATTACTGAGTTCAGTCAATACTTGATATCTTTAAAGAAATATGCATATCATATGCAATGTAACATGTTGACAGCAAAAAGGGAGATGTGTACTTTATTAGACAGTGCCAATCATTATTGAGATTGCTAAATATGTGTACATGTATTTGCAAACATGATTTGCATGACTAGTTTCCGTATGAAGTGCATATATATTTTGCCTGTGGGAAATGCCTCATATAACATTATTTGTACAGTCGTGTATGTAAGCTCAAGTCTCTCTCTCTCTCTCTCTCTCTCCCTGCGTCTCCCCCTGTCTCTCTTCCCCCTCTCTCTCTCTCTCTCTGTCAGTCTTCTTCCCATTGTACAACCTCCTCTCTGCCCCTTGTATTAACGGTTCCACAATCAAAACGAATTTACACCATGCAATAAGCCTATGTAGAAGAAGCTTATACTCTTCATACATTTATTGTTTTCAAGACTGTTATCTCAATCTTAACCCGTAATACATCTAGAAAGACCCGATAAACAATCAAATGACAACTTTTTTTCGTATCCATGTTCTATAGTACTAATAGACTTCCAACATAATCCAACAAACAAACATAATTCTCAACAATGCCAGCCAAACGAAATTAATTTTTAAAATATATATATTTAGTTAATAAGAAAAGTAATTCAAGACAACTTTTGAACTTTCTGTATCTAAACAAATGTTGTCTTACCAATCAACGTGATATAGAATATGGTAATCCATACATAATTCATGATAGGCAGACACTGTTGCTAAGCACTAGAAACTATCATTCCGTGAAAATGAAAAGAGTATACGATTCTTAAGTATTTAATTTTGTATATTAATGTGCCTCAGAATGAGTAAACATACACATGGTACATCAACAAAATGAGCATATTTAGTTACTACCGTGATTATAATGCCCGATATATACAAGCATAAACCAAACAATACTACAATATTATTGTGCTAATAAACCTATCCTCGCTCCAATATCATATACCTCTTTCCGAATTTCATTAGCATTATTACAACATAAACAATTCAAATTAAAAGAGTTTAGTGAGAATAAACCCCTGGCATAATATGATCATCATTGACAAAAAAAAAGAACAGTAATGTTGATGAAAATCTGATCAACCTTTTCCGTTATGTCAGGTGGAGGGAATGAAGACTGCAACTGACCAACACATTTATATACGAAAGATGAAAATTCCCCAATTCACCACATCTAAAAAGCTGACATGAGAGTGTAATATTAAAAACATTCGTACGATTTATTATAATAAACATCATTTGGCAAGGGTTTCCTTGACATAACATGGTGATACAGTAAAAATGCGGCATTTTAATATACGTACAATTAGCTCATTTGGATTAAAGTCCCTCTAAAGTGTTGGGAGCCCCACGAAATTTGATGGCAAAATATCACTTAGATTGTATCATATTAATGTGAAAGATGATGTCATTTAAAATACATATCTGCAAGGATTTTCAAAGCAAATATGTTTGAAGTCGAATATTGATGAAAGAATACACAATTTAGGTTTTCTTCTCCAAATTAGGTATTCTTATTATCAATATTTGTCTTGAAACACACTTTTGGGGGGGGCGGGGGGATCATTGCAGGAATGTGTCTTAAATGACGTCCTCTTTCACATTATGATACAATTTAAGTGAAATTTTACCATAATTTTTTTGTCGAATTTGGGCTCCCAACACTTTAGAAGGGCTTTGAGATTTGATCGAAAAAAGCAAAAGGTCTCGATACATTAATATCTCTCAATATTATTTATATACAGATGTGAGAATTATCTCGAGAGACAAAAATAATTACATTATCATTTAATCGTACATGGTATAGAGTCTTATGCTCGCAAACTTTAATGTTTGTGATTTCAAATTGCATTAGATCGTATCGATAAAATATAACATGAAACTTGCAAGGCCTATTCAGGAACCTGATGTTTTGAAATTACAGTTTGATCAATTTTCTACACCATACCTCAGAAACTTTTCATCACTAGAATGAATATAATGGTGTAGTTCTCCTTTTCGTTCTTACTATCAGTTAATGGATAATATCAATTTAGAGTATATATCATCATCAATTCAAGACGAAAAGATTTAGTATATTTATTTTAATTGATATACATTAATACGTTCTAAACCTGAACAGTTTGCAATACAGAGAGTACATGTATGTCATTAAGGCAGAACCTCAGAAATGACTTCCTCCAAATGAATAGAAGGTATTTACAAAACTCATGAAGACCAGCACCATTTACCCTATATAGGGATGCATGTGTAATGCAGAATCAAGTTATTGCATTGACCGTTTGTTCGTTATAGATGCAAACTTCGATTTAAGACAGACTCATGGCCGACAAAATGGAGAGCAGAACTCACAAACACACATCAACGATCAGCTTCATCTTAATAAGAAGAAAATGTGTCTTATTATTCTTCCGAAATGTAACACTTTTGCGGAGTTCGGCATTCAACGAGTGCATGAGATCTATGTCAGCATGGATAATGAAACAAGCAACAAAAGTCAAGAACTTTAGAAAATCCTCTCGATTGTTGTTGCTTGGCTCTCCATTCAGCCCTAAGAAGGAAGGTTACTCATGAGACTCTGAACTAGTGATGGTCTACGGTGTGGTCTGGGGTTGAGTATAGCATCAGGGTCCTCTGCAATACATCTCTGTAAGGCATTATGAGCTATGGCTTGGCAGAACTCTGTTGGCTGGAGCTGTAGAACTAAATTTCCGTTGCCACTTTTGATTGCAGAATCTAACATATATTTAACCTGAAAAGAGAAGATGCTTGATGGTCAGGGTAAGTGTTTTAAGATATTGCCCCCACCCCCACCCCCCCCCCCCCCCCTCCACCTCAGCTCAAATATAGAATGACTCGAGCAACGATTGCAGACATTTTTCTAATGATCATTTTCAGGGTTTTACGCCTTGGCCTGTTCTACTTAAAACAAAATAATGAAAGCAAATAAAACATTTAAAAAATAAATAAATAAAGAGCACATCACGTTACTTGAGATCCCGGGGCTTGAGATATGTCTACAGATACATTTCTAGATGTCTATGTGAAATATCATATCGATCCTGGCTGAGATATAATAGGGTAATCAGACCAAACCAATCAAATACCCTATGTAAAATACCCTATGTCAAATAACCTATATACATGCAGCTTGGTCCAGGGGTGGACGGGCTAAAGAGAGTTTGGGGGATTTTCCCCACAGGCTCCTCGATATTTTGGCTTGAGGGTCTGTTGATTTGTGTTCTGAGGGCCGATTGATATATAGGTTGAGTTGGCTCATCGCATCCAAATTCTCCGACCCAATTTCAGTCTCAGTCCATCCAAGGCCTGGTCTTAGTATCACCCATTGGTAGACTTACCACTTCTGAAGTAGCGTCGAATGGTACATGACGGTCTCCTATAGCTGTAATGGATCGCTGTTCAGCAGATGGGCTAGGCATGTCAGTAGTGGAGAGAGCTGGACAGACGCACCTCAGACCATCAGCTATCCTACTCATTACACCATCTTCATTCATACTCATGATCTGAAAACAAATACATCAAGAAAACAAAAATAAAAGAATGGGAGAAACATAATTAACTTCTTCTGACTATTCTGACCATTTCTTGTGGAGCTCCTACTACTGGGAAGCAACTATAGAGCTTGGGAAAAACCAGTACTTAACTTAAATTAGGATTCTGCCTTACCTCGTTTCCATGGAGGGTAATGCCTAGAGCTGCTACAGATTGAACACATAACCGCACTCGTACCCCAAGAGGGAACAACTGCACCAACAAATCCACCTGTAAACAGAAAGGTTATTAAATAGTATGACCTTAATGTTTATAGTTCTTGATATTAAGTCTATAATTCAAAGAAATAAATATGAAAGACTGTTTTCGTGTAATCAATTCAATTCAAAGAGCTGAATATGTACAACGAATTTTGTTTATTCTGTATGCGCATGATCATTATCCTTTTGTATGATGCATAATCCAGCAGCACAGTAATAGGGGTATAAAGTTGCACCCTAGTGATAGGGATACAAATTGGAGTCTGCAGCAGGTGCATGAGTATACTCCTATGATCCACGTGCATAAAATCAGTTATTTAGCAGTATTTAGTCACCTTCATTGATACATAAACGATTTATTTGCATGAAAATAAAATAACGTTATAAGTTATGCTGTGGTTTTGATACAAAATGGGTGAGTGGGAGAGGGGGGGGGGGGCGGTCCATTATTTGTTTATAGGTAAATATAGGTAGAATAACAAATTTTCTCTCAGCTTAATTGTGAAGGTAGTTGGAAAAGTATACAAATATCACTTCAGTTATTCAAAATTACTCATTAAAATATATTGGTTAGGTTATTTTGTCAGGCTTACCGTTTGTCCTGCGCTGGATTCGATGTAGTCAATTGCTTTATCTGCTGCTCTAGCACCGACAAGTTTTTGTTTATTCACCTGCAAGATACGGGTCCCCTGAAACAGCTGACTTTGTAGAATTTCCGGACAAGACTTTAAGCTGAGGGAGGAAAAGAAATGGCACAAGAAAAAGAAGGGATGAGAGTAAGAAAATGAAACAAATAGAGATGAAGGATAAGGAAGATACAGAAGAAAAGAAGGTGTGCCAGAAGGAGGATGGAAAGAAAGAGAAAAAAGAAAATAGCGGAAGAGTTGGAGGAAGGAGAATGATAGTGATGTTTTTTTTATAATAAACATATTAGAATATTGCATTAAGAAATTCATTAGACATTCTCTTGATTATATGTAAATATTGTTCTATTTACGCATGGAATTTCTTTTGATAAATCTTAAATTGTAATAAAATTCGCCTCAGAATTTTAAGCTTGAACATAAAATTGGATCTAAAGCACGAGGGGCTCTCAATAATTATGCAACCTCCATAATCAAATATAAACTCTCACAACATCATAGTCATAATTTGTTTATGGCAATTGTTCACTTCTTCATGAAAATGACATTAGTTTGCCCAAATAATAAATGTGTATGCAACGTAATAATGTCTGGCTATAGTTTGATTTCAGCAAACGAACTGAAGGAAAGCACTGTTGTGGTGTTCTAATATATTGTGACGATTTATCTCATCATGAAATCTAAACATGTACATTTTGTGTATATCAAAAATTTGTATTAAAAACAACAGATCAAATATAAAACAACTTTTAAAAGAAAACAAAATAAATCTTATTCTTAAACAGATACAGAAATTAATAAACGAGTTAATTCTAATTCATGCAATGGTATCATGCAGCTTCTGGTTGTTAGCTTTCAGTACTGTAACTATAGTATAATTTCAGTCCATACAAAGCAAGCTATCTGGAAAGGAATTTAATTTCTAGATAAATCAAATGTTGGACAGGGAGGCGGGAGGGGAGGGGGATGGGGGTGATGAGTGAGTAACTGATAGGACATTATGGTCACTAATTTCATTTCATCTTTAAATTGTCATGTTACTTGCTGTTTGGCGGGTTATTTCAATGTTGATATATATTTTCTCATATTCTCATTGAGCATGCAACCTCTAACAATGTTTTTTAGGGAGACTATAAATTCGATCTAAAAATTATGGTCGTTTTGAATAAGACTAATGTTAGAACAAAAACACACAAGCCTCTGGACATAAAAGCTAAAACACAAATCTTAACCTTGTATATGGTGTATGATGGACCTATACCACAAATGGTTTTAGGCTTCATTCGTGTATTTTTTAATTTACTGAATTTCCAGTATTTTTGTGATCTGATTGCATTTATATCATGCTATATGTTTGGAGATTGCAAGTAGTTCGTGATATCATGCTTGATATAGTATCAGTATTCTATATAAGCAGAACAGGACGAGTGCGGGTTGCATGCATCGTGACTCCATTTTGATTTTACTTACCACTCAAATTCAGTCCTGAGTCGTAACAATGATAGTTCCATGAAAGAGAATAATATGATATAGTAAAACGCAAATAAAGATTCGACAAAGAACAATCTTTTTGTAGATAGTATGTTATCCCAAATAATAACAACCATTATTCACTACCAAGCTTAACGTGTAGAGATCATACAAATCTCTTCATTATAGTACTAGTCATTTTTTTCATTTATTATTATATCCGAATTATCTGAAAATAAAAGTTACAATTCCAAAAAAATATCCCCCCTTTAATCGTCACGACGAATATAAATGTTTAGGTCATCAATCTTCAATCTACTTACTACACAGATCCCCGGTAACAGATAAACATGTCCTTGAGTTTGCCAGTGTCTAAGTCTTTCTTGTTGATGGTGAGACTCGAATTCTCTTGACTGCATTCAATCTCTAAGTGCCTGAAAGAAAAACAAATCTACTTATAAAACAATGACAGTTTGAATCCAGTAAAAAAAATAATGTGTGAATAACTAAACGTTTGGGTGGTCGTGAAGTTGCTCAAGATTTGCAAATTTACTTTTAGCGAATGATTTATTTAAAAAAAATGATGTGATTCCGTTTATATATATAAATCGCCCTATAACAATCACCGTGTCTTTAAAACCACTCAAAGATAAAGAAACGTAAATATTAATATAAATAGCTTTATAACTTTTGTGTCTACTTTATTTTTTTAGATGTGATCTTCCCTGTCTCTTAATGTATATTTCATAAGTTTTTTAGGACAGAATGTTGATATGTATCAATGATAATATGAAGCAGTACAACAACAAAAATGTTCAGTCATGCTATAGATCTGAGCAGTAATGAGCTATACACTTGCACGTGGAATACATTACGGTAAGTACATTACGGTGAGTATGATGCCCTTATTTCTTCATTAACATGTTCAGAGATGGAATAAAAACTTGAAGTAAGATTGATATTAAGAAATTTACCCTTACTCTGCGATATCAGTGTGTTTATTTTTATGTCCCTTTATACGAAAAATAAGAGTAAAATATTATGCCCTTTTTTCATTAGATCTTACGTGCATTGGTAGGCTGGTTCTGTAGGACGAAGTGGACCAGGTCGACTCATCCCGAAGTCGACTGATCCCGAAGACGGTTGATCTGAGGATTGTGAAATATCCATTCTATCTCTTGACTCAAGAGGCAATATCTCGCTTGATCTGTCATCGTTAGTTTCATGTTGGTGTTGTTGTTCCTGCTGCTGATATTCCTTCAGCTTCAAAATGGTCTTTTCGAGGACGATGTCCGTACAGTCTTTATTGTAAATTTCGTCGATAAGACCACTATTTGGTGAGTTAGGAGGATTAGGGCTGACAGTCTCATAACCCACGACATCTCCCAAGTGACTCTCCCTGGGAGTTCTTTGGCCATCTCTTCGACTAGTTTCATCCGTAGCGTCGTCGTTGGTAGGGGGCACATCGCCTCCATCTTGCTCGGCCTATAAACGAAAGAAAGACATCTTTAGACTTTGTAATACAAACGATCTCTTTTGAACCTCCCTTAGGTACTATCTCACATTATATACTACTGCTTTCATCTTTATATGTATCTATCAGTCGTGGTATGTCTTCTCCAATTTTTGAGGTTTATTGAAACATTTTGCACACTTCTATTTTCTTTGCAAATCGGTTGAACATTGTCTAGACAGCAAGATAGCAAGACAGAAAAAGAACAGCATCAGCAACAACAACAAAAGATGGATTTATAATATTTCTATAGGTACTTGCCATGTAGCAGCATTTGTTTTCTTGTTTTTCTGAATCGAACGAAAGAAACATAATTTTTAGTTCATTCTTTTCCTCACACATTATTTTCTTCTGACTTTATATAGCCATCATTAACAAGGTTAAGAACCACCTGCTTTCTTCTCGTGTGCATCATCAATGAATCAAGCAAGATAGCAGGCACTTCATCTTTTCTTCGGTCTCCTTTCTTCCCTTCTACGTTAATCACTACTTATTCACTAATTATAAAGTTGCTTTTCAGACTAACCAAACTGAAGCCTTCGGGCGCGGACGGACTTGAAAGAGGATCAATTCTAGTTTTATTATTAGGTCGTCTTGGTCGATCTCCAGTTTGTGCTCTAGGACGAATATGAGGTGTCTGTCCTGTTATGTTACACAGCTTTAACTCCCACTGGTCTGCATCACTTTTAATGAATAACAAATAAAAGAATGATAGGACATATAGTTCCTTTAGTTGAGGCATTTGTTTCAAGGTTATTTGAAGATTGCAACAACAAAAATCCTTCTCTTTGCATATTATCGAGGTAATATTCTAGGCACAGAATTTTTTCAGAAAGCTTTCAAATTGGCTTTTAAAGAGACATATCCACATAAAAACCACGGGAAAAAATTGAAGCGACGAATAATCAATTCAAACTAATTTCGTTACCGGATGATAATTGTTTATAGTTACCGAATCGTTACTTTGTAGTGACCAACTTGATATTTGCCAATCGTTTAGATTGACAAACCTAAATATGCCAATTTAACTAGGGGGGGTATTTCATAAAGCTGTTCGTAAAGTTACACATGACTTGTATATGAAAAGCCAAATGGGATGCTCAATCATTATTAAATACATCAACTAAAGTTGAACTGTGCAGATGTAGATTAATATTCTTATGATAACAAACATTTTTAATGCAAAATATATTTTTGGCATAATTTAATTCAGGTTTTTGAAAATATCAGAAAAAACTGTGGGCATCCTATCTGGCACTTCATATACAAGTCTTTCGTAAATTCATGCGTAACTTTACGAACAGCTTTATGAAACACCCCCAGGTTCTCAATCTGTTCCGATGATTATGATATACAAAATTCTTAATGCTCTTTATAGAGAAACTTTTAAACTTTTGATAGGCTATGTGATAACAACATTGTGTGGAGTTCATATGGTTACCTCTTGTCTTCAATGGTTAGGAAGATGTTGAATCGATCTGTCTCGGTGCCGTATTCTAAGCAGAAAAACTCTTTGTCATGTTTGTGCCTGCTTACTTTCCTTATCTTTGGAAGAATGAGGAATGGGGTTTTCCTAGAGTCTGAGAGTTCATATACGGTTAGAGATCCTACTTTACAGTTTAGCTCACAGCGGCTTGGTATCTTGGAGACTTTCTACAGGGAAAGAAAAGAAACCAGCATGATTATGATGCATTTCTTGGGGGCGGGAGCTGCAGCTGGGTGTTGGTACGACTGTTTGTAAATGAGACCATAGGCGCATGTGTTTATGTAATTAAGTGTCTGCATGTTTCTCTGAGTGGATGCCTATGTGTTAATGAACATGTTTTTGTCTATAATAATATGGGGTGTGCCATTTAGGCAGAAGATTGAGAGTTGCGTATCTTTAAGACTTTTTCGTGTACATTTACGAACAATTTATTGATACATTAATTAACAAGTGACTAATAGGTCTGCATGAAAGCTGGTAGATAGTGACCGGAGGAGGATCAGTCTGCCTTTTTTACATCATCTACCTACATGCAGTATTAATCATGATAAATGCGTCTTAACCGGGCCTGTCGAACTGTTTATTTAACATGAAAACTACTAGCTCTGATTTGGGGGAGATGGTGAGGGTGGAGAGCTTGGGGTTCTTGCATTCATATTTCTACGTTTGCCTCGTAACATTTTAGTTTGGAGGGGAGGGACATAAATAAATGGAAATGGGGGATCTTGACCCCCCCCCCCCACAGATCCGATACTGTATACAATAAAACGTATAACTATATTAATTGAAGGTTCAACGATATTGCATTACCTATTTTTCAAAAAAATCCTGTTTGTACATTTGTTTTGATGTCTGTTTGTTTTTATCGTTTTTTAAATATACCGTACCATTTAGATATTGTCACAGAGTCAATTGAGGACGTAGCGTAATTACGGGGGCATAACGGGAAGAAGAAGAAAAAAAAATCAAGATTTAATATTTCAAAATACCTTGGAAATAAGTTCGTTTATTGACTCATCCTACTTAGAGATTCTAACCTAAGCCACTTACCTTCTCTTTTGCTGTGTCGTTGTTGTTATTTGAGGCGGCATCAGAGACTAGTTCTTGTTGACTGAATAAGAAGTCACCAGTGATTGTCCGAGGTTTACCCTGCAGTAGTGCCATTGTCTTGAGTAGTCCTACTCACGTCTACGTCGATACAAATGTTTGGGGAACGTTTTTATTTTAAAACACTGTTTGGCGTTATTCGCATATAGCTGCAAAAACAAAACAAACAAAAGATACAACAATTTGAGTAACAAGTTAGAAGCGGTTTGGTCTAAACATGATGATAATCCCTAGCCACGGACCACAGTAACTGATTTTAGAATTGTGTAGAGGGCTATGCCGATACTCATTACACATGAACATTAAGACGAATCAGCCTCGATTACCCATTTTCTCATATTTTAGCTGTTGATGATATCTACACGTTACAGTTACTCTCTACACAACATTCTTATTTTATCTCTTTCTTTGAATATCACATTTTCAAGACTTGTTTATTAATTTTATTCTTTATTATCAACTTTCCATATAATGCCATATTCACTTCGTTTTCATTACCTGATAAGAAATTGGGAAGAAACCATAAACAAGTATTACATAAAATTTAAAAAAAAAGCATCTGAAAGGACAAATCCTTAAACCCTTAAATCCTTGAATAAAAACTGCTTTGAAGTAAGATTATAAATCATGTCACATAATATTGATAACAATTTTGATTCACACTTTCGGATGTCAGCAACATTCTGATTACGAAGCACCGTTCCCTTAACCTGCCTTTGTTATGATGTACCGAAATGCTGGGGACTTTTAGATTTGCACGACGATAACGAAGACTGCTACGTGTGACTGCCAGTGCCTTAAAATGACGTCACACGTAACAGTCCACGCAAATCTAAAAGTCCCTATTGCTACTGAGTTCAATTTCCCCTGTTGTTTAATTGTGTACAATTTGCGTTTAGTTTACTTCCTCTTTGAGGCGTTATTATGCAGTGTAACATGCTAACTGTGAATATAATGTCTTACATCCATGGGCCACGACAACCTATATAAAGGTGCATTTTAAAAACTGTTTTTCCTTCTCATGCAAGGACAGATCGATGCTTCCAACCAACTACAGGAAGAAGATCTCCCCTCCACCGATCCCCGCCTATAATGCCCCATCGCATATGCTAGTTATCAGGCGCGCCGGAAGCAGTCTGGGAATGGGGGGGGGGGGGGAACATTCCAGGGGGCTCACTTTCCAGGGGCAGTGACGTAATGAGAAAAAAGTTCGGAAGGGGGGAGGGGGGCAGACGAAAAATCTGCATCACCACCAGTCTTACACGTTACATGCAGGTCCCGCGGAACGTTTTTCAATGTGGAGTATTATCGATCAGGTAGAGCGTAAATTGGCGTGGGGTCCAGGGCATGAGCCTCGGCAGGGGGTCAAGGGGCTGAGGCCCCGGAAGCTCAGGGGTTTTAGGTACTACGGTTAGATGAGCATCCAGGGCCCTCTGTAAGGCAATTGACGTGTTCCAAGTGGGGGGGGGGGGGAGAGCCCCCAGGAGCTCAGAGGTTTTAATATGTAACTACGGTCAGATGAGCATCCAGGGGCCGTCTTAGGGCCCTTGGTGTGGTCCAGGGGTAGAGCCACCGGAAGCTCAGGGGTTTTAGGTATTTAATTAAGGTCAGATGAGCATCCAGGGGCCCGCCTTAGGGCCCTTGGTGGGTTCCAGGGGACAGAGCCCCCGGAAGCTCAGGGGTTTTAAGTATTTAATAACGGTCAGATGAGCATCCAGGGGACCGCTTTAGGGCCCTTGGTGGGGTCCAGGGGGCAGAGCCCCCGGATACTCTGGGGTTTTAGGTATTTAATTACGGTCAAATGAGCATCCAGGGGCCCGCCTTGCGTCCCTTGGTGGGGTCCGGGGGTGGAACCCCCGTAAGCTCTGGGGTTTTAAGCATTTAATTACGGTCAGATGAGCATTTTTTATACCTTATTTGTGACATTGGCAGGTCACTTTTTTTTTCACCGTCTTTCTTTCTTTTTCTCTTTAACATACTTTTTAAAAAAGGAGGAGGAGGGTGGGGCTCGAGCCCAGCCACTTTGCAGACCATGACATAAAGGCTTCTAAATAAGCGTATTTCGCCTGACTGTAATGTGGGAATTTCTTATTTTCTAACAAACGCATAAATAGGTATGACTTACAAAAAAAATTGAGAAAAAATTGAGAAAATCATGTCACAACATCAACATTTGTAAATCACTTGTTTCAAATAAGAAATACATTACCCCCCCCCCCCATCAGTACGCTAGCGTTCAGGGGCTCATGTCTTCTCACCCCTATAACAAAAAAACGGACACGCTTTCCCATTCTCGCACAATATGTCCACGATATGCGCGTATCGCTATCATAGAGACCTCCATTTAAAATACCGTATAGGTGGCATGCGCAATGTTTATGAAATTTAATTCCTGTGAACTTTCCTTTTTGGAATTGTATATGTGATTTAATTCAGGTTTTTATTATTGTTACGTTCTTTTGGATTAAAAATACAAACAATGTTTACTCCTTTACTGTTTTTTTTTTTTTTGGAGGGGGGGGGCGTTTTGAGGGGGCAAAAATGCGTTTTGCCCCCCCCCCCCGCACTTTTTTGACTGGGGGGGGGGGCAAAAGTTGTTGCAATACGCGTGTAAATAATTCAATATTTACACTTACACTACAATGAATTCGTTAATTAAATTTCTCGAAGTAAAACTGTCAAACAACGTAGTTATACAATACGTATAAAAAGGTGTACCCAACTTTGGTAACTTCTAATTATAAAGTTATCACTTATGTGACCGTGAATCATTTATTATGGTAAAGGGTAACTTGTACCCTGTTTAATGGTACCATATTCATAATTGAGCTGTTACAGATGACTGAGCAGCAGGCTTTTCAAACAGTATTGTCAAAATCCTCTTGTACCAAGTTTGGGCTGAAGCAGTGAATGCTGATCAAAAGCCATTATGTTTGTGTTAACTCATTCCAGACACGTTTGCTTATTTATTTTCATTCACTATTGGGCTGTTGAAAAGATATGATGTTGATATCAACCCAAACACAAGGAAATCCATATTACAAGCAAAATGTATGATATTCTCTTCGACTATGATGAATACAATGTTGACTTCATTAATAATAATAATAACATTTATAGGGCGCTTTATACAGGTGTTTCTAAGCGCACATGTGGTGCTGTCTAACTCAGTATAATTATTTAACATGTTCAATAGCTTAAAAGCAACAAAATAAAATAAAATAGTACTAATACAATTCAATTCAGTTGAATGGAATTAACTACTTATGTGCGCCTCCAGTATACTGATTAAAAAGGTGGGTTTTGAGAAGGGTTTTGAATGATTCAATGGATGAGGCATTTTGAATATGGGGTGGGAGTTCGTTCCAGAGGGCGGGGGCGAACGATGAAAAGGCACGGTCACCATAACGTGTTTTTGCTTGTGGGCCGTGAATTAGTTACATGGAGGAAGATGGACGGATGGATCTGGCAGAAGAGGAGGATCGAAGGGAGACTAGGTCAAGAAGATACCTAGGGGCAAGGTTATGTGTTATTTTGTATGAAAGAAGTAGGATTCGCATCTCTTGTTTGAGGTAATCTTTGAGTGCTACAAAATGGTTTAAGTTTACTTGGGATGCTTTAAGAAAATGAAAGTCTACTGTCAATTTCTTTGATACTTTATATCATCATATGTGCTATTTCTTGCATTTGAGTTTCGTTACCTTTGAGTTTTCAAAGGTAACTAAACCGGTATTCGGGATAAACACCTTATGCTCCTTACGCATGTGAAATGGCGCAGCGGACAAGTTAGTGAGCAGAGAGAACTTACATATCAAAAAGGGTTATTCTACGGATTGAAACTAGCCTAAATACATTTTTAAAGACCCTGGTCCTCAGTCATTCGTGACAGAATGTTATGAATAGGGTATCACTTGACAGAAAAACAGTTACAATGACATTTTTTAAAATGACATCATGGGTATTTCTCTAAAATTCACCAAAGTTTTTTAGAAGGTCATCAATATTTCATCATAACTTACACCTCTAAGCAAGTTAAATTCAATGGCCATTGACTTATATTTTATTGTGATTTGATATGTTGAAATAAGCTTTTGTACCTTATATAAACATAGAAGTATCTCTTTTATCGAATAAATTCCCGTCTTTAGTTGTAATTTTCACGATGTACTAGCTTTTGTAAATGTTAGTTATACAAAAGAAATGACATTTAAGCTTACATGTATTGTATTGTATTGCATTTATTAAACTTCATTGATGTACATCAATATTCTGTTTATAAACATATAAATAAATTTACAATGTAATGTATCAAATCAACATTCTGTTTGTAAACATACCATATAAATCATTATCATTATATAGCAAATGTCATCGATTAACTGGTATCATAATTTGTAGAATCAGTTTAAGGCTACAAATATATTTGTTGGTGTCAAACAATAATCGAACAGTTTATACTATTTGATTGAAAACATAAATATTCGTTTTAATGCTAAAAATATGAGGTTCTTAGAAAATAATGTTCAATATCGGAATCTTAAAAGAGTTTCCGTAAGTATATTATGGCGTTTCGATGGTCAAGTTATCATTAGGTCATCCTTCTCATGTAGTAGAAATAAGAGGAAACGGGAGAAGGTATGGAATGAGCGGGGAGGTTGTGTCATCATATTAATTTCGTTTTTCCGCCATTTTCCCTCTTTTCCCTCTCCCTTTTTGTTTTTCATTTTCAATTTCCCCCTCACTTGCTCCATATCTTCTGCCTCTTTTTCAATTCTCTTTGAATTTGTTAAAAGGGACGTTTTTGTTCTTTGTGACGGCATTGAATATTCTCAAGCAAGCAAATTTCATGAAATTTTGCAAAGATCTTGTATTGAATCTCTTTTCAGCTCTTCCTCTAGAAAAAAACGGGGAGGGGGGGGGGGGGCTTATCATATTCACGATGAAAAGGGGAAAGAAAAGAAAATACATGCAAGATAACATTTCACGTGTTGAAAAAGAAAAAGACACATGATGGATTTAATTGAATATTAAATCTAAATACTGTCAAAAAGTATAGGTGAGATAAAGAATGTGCTTTCACATAATTAATGAACTATTAAACCATATAGCTATTCACTGAAAAATGATCCTACTCCGTACTTCTGTCAACTTGTATTATCTAGGATTAGGTTTGGTTTGAGTAACTCTTTCCTAACTACATGCCAATCCATTTCTTTACGTTAACAACTTACAGAGTTACCCCAATTCATTCCTGTTTTTGCCAAATTTGAGATATCTATACCAGTGACTTCAATTTTCAAACAATGATCTGCAGCTTAAATATCATTTATCAGGTTTTGTTGAACCTTTCGTTATTCTTTTTCTGTGATTTTTCTGCTTAAGACAATCAGGTTGGATGCAATGGTAGGTTTTTATATTCAAATCGTCTCCTGACGTTACGTTATTTGCCCAGCATCTAAATACATCAATTGTTAATTAAATTTTACCGGGAAGGAAAATGGGAGATTCTGATCCCGCGCGTTTATATACAATACTCTGTCCTTAAATGAAGACTCTTTGGCCCGAATTCACAAATGAGGTTTGTCGACAAACCGAGGTTTATGTACGTCATATGACGCGTTTTTACGCGTTTTTTTTACAAACCTGGTTTGTAAATAACAAAAGGAGGTTTGTCGAAACAAAAGGAGGTTTATCGACAAACTTCCTTTGTGAATTCGGGCCTATATGGGTATACAAAGATTGCTCCCTAGGGAGTAAGGATAGTGCGTACAAACTCTGTCAATTGAAATATGAATCAAATGACATGCAATAATAATAATAATAATAATGATAATAGCTAGTTCTTATATAGCGCTTTTCAGGACCGAAGGCCCTCTCAAAGCGCTTTACAGATATATATATTATTAATAACCAAATCAAAGATCATATTAATTGTAGAATACTTTGAGCAACTATCGAGCAAATAGGGGTGTACAGGAGATAAATATATACATATACATGTTAAAATATGAATAAAGATATCACAATGATGATATTGATAAAAGTATAGAAAATTTCGATTAACAATTCCCTATTAAACCTTGGATTTCAAAATGTCCAAATAAACCAATATAAACATTTCATGCACTGGGAACTTTAAAAAATAGGCCTAATTTTCAACGTACACAGGCCTATGAAATAAAGATAAATACAAACATTTAATATTTCGTTCAATGTTTGCTATCATGAGTCCCCCATGCTACCGGTTGTCAAGTTTGCGAATAAGCGTCCTTACCTGAATATAATGTCGCCAGTCGAAAGCGAAACCAAATGCTGATCTTAATGTCAGATGTCATTGCAAAAACAACGAATTTGAAGACCATGTATCCACACGATCTTTGTATAAACTATAGGCTATAATCGCATGAAACTCCGTGATTTTTTATTCAATTTGTTCTTTATTTCCCTTGATTGAAAGCACAACCACTCTGGTTGATACCCTCTCTTGATAACAAACGCAGAACTGATCGTGCACCAAACGGAGCAATTAGCTAACCGCATATACCCACCACCCCACTGGAGTACTGATGGGGGGGGGGGGGACGGGAGTTCCCCCAAAACAAATCAAATCAATATTTCTAATTCGATACTAGTGATTTACAAATGTTGCTGAAACTACATGATTTTCCGGATTTTTTTCTAATTCTTTTGTAAACTATGCTTTTATATGCGTTTGTTGGAAAATGACAAATTTACAGTCAGGCAAAATATATGCTGATCAAAAAAGCCTACATGTCAGGGCACGGGGAACGGCGTGGCTTGGCGGGGTTTGGTGGGGCTTGGCGGGGTTTGGTGGGGCTTGGCGGGGCTTGGCGGGGCTTGGCGGGTCTCGGTGGGTCCCGGTCCCTCTCACTTTATTCAAAAAGTAGGTTAAAGAGAAATGGAAAGACAGAAAGAAAGACAGAATAGTGACCTTCCAGTGTCACAAATGAGGTATTAAATGCCTAAAATTCCTGAGCTTCTTGGGGCTCTGCCCCTGGACCCCAAGCCAACTGCTGACCTGCCAGATTCACAACTAAAATATCGAAATATACTAATGTGACCCTAAGTAAATGCCCCAAACCCCTGAGCTTCTGGGGGCTCTGTCCCTTGACCCCCGCCGGGGCTTTGCCTCGGGACCCCACGCCAATTTACGCTCCACTCGCTTCGCTCGTTACGTTCTACCTGATCGTAAACACTTAAGCCCCCCCCCCCCACTTTGTAAAAGGTTCCGCGGGGCCTGCATGTAAGAGTGGTGGTGATGCGGATTTTTGTTATGCCCCCCTCCCCCACAATAATTTTTGCTCACTACGCCTCTGAGTCCACCCCTCCGTTTTCTCTACAATATAAAGACCTGATTTATACTTTACCTTGTGACAGATAGAGCATGTCCAGGGAGAGATCAAGAAAAGGGAACAGCCATCATGTATTCGCCATACGCTCTTCTTGACGCATTCATTCATCTAACGAGGAAGAGGAAGTGAATTATTCATATTTATGTTTTTGTGTTGCGAGCAAGAATGAAAGAAATGTCAAGTCCCCAAAACACCTTTTCCATAAAAGTAAAATCTAGATTTCAAAGTGAATCTAGGATTTAAATCTATTCTAGTTTTGATAAACAGAATGTAGTTTGTCTTATCCTATTATTCCTGAAATTTTTTGACCAAAGATGAAATACTTCCATTTTTTTAAATAATGTTTTCTAGTTGGTACATAATACTAT
Source organism: Strongylocentrotus purpuratus (assembly GCF_000002235.5). Classification (NCBI taxonomy): domain Eukaryota; kingdom Metazoa; phylum Echinodermata; class Echinoidea; order Camarodonta; family Strongylocentrotidae; genus Strongylocentrotus; species Strongylocentrotus purpuratus. The sequence goes on from NW_022145600.1 coordinate 36,897,202, forward strand.
CTTTGTCCATTATGACAGCTTTGAAAAGCCTGAAAGCTTTGGATACATCGGATATTTTCAGAACGAAAATAGATAGGCCTGACCCTAAACTTTTGTTTACTTGTGGCCTCATGAAGGATGTATGCTACTATCATGATATTGTTATCATTATAATTCCTATCTTTCCTGGCAAGAATGATCCTGGGAGTGCATCCAGGAACCCACATACAAGATTTATTTCTTGCCTTACAATGGAAAAACATACACTCAAGATTGCAGGTTCCTAGATTGAGCGAAGTTTACAAATGTATCAATGGAATGCCCCCCCCCCAGTATTTATGCCAACGTTTCACAAAACCGTGATAGTACAAAAGCCACTGCCCCCATCAAGAAACGGGTGTTTTTTGTACTTAGGATCGAAGCAATGGAATAAATTAAATGCCGAACAGAGATTAGCCCCATCACTCAAAATGTAATGTTTTAAAGCAACGTTTGTATAACTGTTTTTGTTCTATCCGGAGACAAAACGACGTTAAGATTTTTACTCAGGTAGTCTATGTTCAGATGTTAGTGACCACTTGCCCATTTTTCTAGTCTCTAAAAGCTCTAATAATAATAATACTTATCAACCTAGCTCTTTTCGCTTTATTCGGAAATACTAGATGATAATATAAGAAATTTTCAATATGATCGTCATCATGAAGAATGGACTAATCTTTATAATATGACAAATGCTAATGATGTATATTCCTTTTTATTAACCGTTTTACTCAATAATATTGTTTGACAAGAATTTTCCTCTGTCAAAAACTAAACAAACTAAAAGACGCATGAAAAAACCTTGGATAACAAAGTATTTATTAAGATGCATAAAGAAGATAAATAGTTGTTACAAACACTTTCTTCAAAACAATACATCGGATAATGAAAGAAAATACAAAAAATATAGAAATAAATCGAATAATCTGTTAAAGCATGCAAAAAAACATACTTTTCTAACAGTTTAAAGTTATATCAAAATAATACTAAACAGACTTGATCAGTTATAAACTCATTACTAAATAAGCCTAAAAAATCTTTACCTGAATACTTTTTAAATGGAACTGAGAAAGTTTGTGATCCACAACATAAAGCAACTGAATTTAATCAACATTTATGAACTGTTGTAGACGGATAACCACATCAATGGTCAGTTCTTCTAACAATACTTCTTTTAAGGATCATCTGACTGGTTTTATCGACAATTCTATTTTTGAAATCCTATAACAGAAAATGAAGTTATACAGATTAGTAGTTTATTACACAACAGTAATCCAGTTGGATTTGATAATCTTAGTATTAACTTAATGAAAAAAAATTATATTTTATATTGTACAGCCAGTAATATTTATATTTAATCTCTCTCTCTTTCTACAGGCTAAGTCCCAGATAAACTAAAAATAGCTTAAATAACCCCCGTATTTAAAAAAGATGATCCTCATAAATTTGATAATTATAGGCCAATATCTATTCTGCCCTCTATATTAAAGTTGTTATAAAAATGTATCTATAACCGATTATATTCATTTTGTTTAAACAATAAAATTCTCACAGATTCACAATATGGCTTTAGGAAAAATCACTCTACTACACATGCTTTGATAGAATTACAAGATAAAGTTTTGTCAGCAATTCATACCAATAAATTTTGCATTGGAATTTTCATGGACCTTTCAAAAGCCTTTGATATTGTTAATCATAGAATACTTTTATCCAAATTAGAACACTATGGGATTAGGGGCTTACCACTATCTTGGTTTGAAAGTTATCTTGCTAATAGATCTCAATATGTAGTTTATAATTACAGTTCCTCAAATGTTTCTTCTATTACACACGGCGTACCACAAGGTTCTATTCTAGGTCCTCTACAGTTTCTAATTTACATTAATGGTCTTACACATTCTTCTGACAAATTTAATTACATTATGTACGCTAACGATACTACTTTAATTTACACCCAACCTAACACTCATAACTTACAAAATAATATCCATACTGAATAAGACAAAGTAACAAAATGGTTCAATTCGAATAGATTGTTGATCAATCCTAGTAAAACATACAGTGTGTCCCGAAAAAAACTATACACTTTTGAAATGGCTGCCGAATAAAAAATATATGATTCTAGGGGGAAAAGTTGTATATGTATGGAAAGCCCATAAACTCAACTTTCATATGACACCAACAAGTTTGAAAATAATTCATGCTTGGGTGAGCACTGCTCACTTTTGTAAAGGGTATGAAAATTAGGTTGCGCAGGAATTAGCCTTCCAATGTGTGAGAGGTCAATCCTTTGGAGCTTACAACATTGAGGGGGATATGATAAATTCATGATTTGCTGAGTGAATTCCATGGTTTATTAAACCAAACTTTTATGCACGAAACAGGAATTTCATTTTTCTATTGTAGCATTGTAACTTTCCCTGGTAGACTCAGTGGTGTGTTCATGAGAGCCAGGATTGGCTGATGGTACATGTTGTAATTTCCATGTTACAAACTGTTATTTTTTACATTTGTGACTTTGAATAAAAACCTTCACCCCACATTTCAGTTACCATTTACCTGAAGAATAAGTAGCCGACATCTTGGACATTCCTTTTTTCAACAAACCGTATTTGAATATTCGATTTACATTATCCCTACCTGGGTATTTAATAAATCAATGAGACGTTCAACTAATCTTACAATAATTGAAATGTGGGGTGAAGGTTTTTATTCAAAGTCACAGATGTAAGAGAATAACAGTTTGTAACATGGAAATTACAACATGTACCATCACCCCATCCTGACTCCCATGAACACACCACTGAGTCTAACAGGGAAGTTACAGTGCTACAATAAAAAAATGCAATTCCTGTTCACTCATGCATAAAATGTTAATCCCATAAACCAAACATTTCACTCAAACCCAAACTCATCACAATTGATCATAAATTGGTCATATCATCCTCAATTCCGTAAGCTCCAAAGGATTTACCTCTCACACATTGGAATGCTAATTCCTGCGCAACCTAATTTTCATACCCTTTACAAAAGTGAGCAGTGCTCACCCGAGCATGAATTATTTTCGCAACTTTTGGTGTCATATGAAAGTTGAGTATATGAGCTTTCCATACATATATAACTTTTTCCCCTAGAATCATATATTTGTTATTCGGCAGCCATTTCAAAAGTGTTTAGTTTTTTTCGGGACACACTGTATTACATAACTTTCCTCCATAGGCAGTCAAATTTCACTAATTCGCTTGATAATTTGTTTATAAAAATAGATGAGGTTCTTATTGATTTTTTTATGCAATGGGATACTCATGTCAATAAAGTCACTCAAAAGGTATCTAAATGTATTGGTATATTACACAGATTAAAAGACTCGCTTCCACCTTCAGCATTATTACTACTTTATAATTCATTCATGCTCTCATATTTAAATTATTGTGTTGCTGTTTGGGGTAATTGTAGTCGAACTAAATTCGATAAATTATTTAAATTGCAAAAAAAGCCCTTCTCATATGCCTTGGATGTCATTATCGTGCCCATGCTGCCCCACTGTTTAGAAAATTGAAATCTCTTAATATTTTTGATTTGTACTATTGCTCCATTGCCCTCCTTGGTTTCTTTTACTTTCAAAATAAATTACCTATTAATATTTTTCAGATGTTCACTCGTAATTATCAGATACATAATCACAATACCCGTTTTAAGGATTCTTTTCAATTATGGCCAGTAAAAACAAATAAGGTAATGAAATCAGTACGACATAATTTCCCTGTGATTTGGAACTCCATCCCCAAAGATGTTTCTGATTGCAAGTCAGTTAATTCCTTCAAAAATATGTTAAAGCAGTTTCTTTATCTCAAATATGTATAGCTACTTATCTTATGTCTATTTTTGTGTTACATGTTTTGTTGTTTTTTGTTTCTTTTTTAGTAATGTTTTGTTATTTATCTTTGTTTTTGTTTATCTCTGCTTTATATAATGCTATGATTGCTTTGGGAACTATGCTTGTACAAGGCCTAAGGGATTTATTTATGTAGTTCCCCATTTCATTTCTAAATATGTTCATGAATTAATTTTGTATCTTTTGTATCAATGTAATTTTTAATCGAGAATGAAATGAACGCGAATTCAATTCAATTCAATTCAAAGGATTACTACATCTATCCATGTACAGGTAAACAGGAACTCTCTCTTCTCTCTTTCCCTCTCTTCTCTCTTTCTCTCCCTTTCTCTTTCTCTCTCTTTCTCTCTCCCTCTCTCTCTCCTTCTCTCCCTCTCTCTCTCCTTCTCTTCCTCTCTCTCTCTTTCTCTCTCTCTCATTCCCACCCTCCTTCTCTTCCTCTTCCATTTTCTACCCCTCTCCCATTTTCCGTGTCTTCTGTACCCTACTTGCTCACATGCACTGCAGCTGACTCCTGTAATACCCACATACTCCATTACTCCCCCTCTCGCTTTCTCTCTCTCCCTCCTTCTCTTTTATATTTACTTACTCTCCCTCAACATCTATAACCTTTGCCCTTTCAACGGCAGTAATCAGTACTTAAACAATTTAATGATTTATCAGTTGCATGTTTTGATCATACCATTATGTTTATAATTAGCTACACTTTACAACATTGATATTGATATTTATTATTATGTTATTCATCTTTGTTTTCATACCTCTGTTTCTTTTGTTATTCATGTCTCCAGTTAGTAATTATTAAGTCTATACATATTTCATATACGGTGTTTTTAGTGTGCAGGGCCCTCAGGGATATTTGTTTGTTAAGAGGCAACCTTGTTTAAAAAGAACTGTAAATAAATATGATTACTGTTATATTTCACAGAGACACGTTTGAGGTATGCGTTATTTTCGTTTTTGCATACAAAGCAGGGCTCCGAATTAGCCGAGTTGGAGCCTCGAGTTGTGGCGAGCTGGCGCGAGCTTGAACTCGCGTAAACTCGCTTGAACTCGCTTGAAATTTACCAATTTTGTATGGTTTTGCATGAATTATCATACGACGCATTATCGAGTTTCCTACGATGGATGAACGAGTCACGCGAGCTCGGTATGGGTTGCGATGACTTGTGTACGACTTGTACCGATCTACCAACGAGTTACCAAGATCTTCTAACGAGTGATAAGAGTTTTCAACGATTCATATGCGATCAAGGGGCGGGAAATGCATCATTTTGGCCAGGGGCGGCCAAGCGACTTCCGAAGTTGGAGGGGGGAGGGGGCACCAAGAAAAAAGGGCACCTTCAAAGGGAAATCTCAAAGCGAAAATATACAATGTTTTAGACCCTTACATTGTGATTACATTATCAGGGATGATGTCAATATTTGTTTCGCTTTATACACAGTACAAGATATTGTTAAAGCATTATACTTTGCAGTTGAGTGTGATGGTCCTCAAATTCATTTGCGACCGAGCGAATGGAGCGAGGAATTTTTAAAAAGATTTGTGAGGTCGCAGTGTGAAAAATTACATCTTATAAAGAGCAAAAAACCCAGCCATTGAAAACGAATTCGTTTGACAAAATTATGTAAATGCAAGCACTACTTTAAACAAACAGAACTTTGTAATTCCTTGCTCATTTTTCCTGATTGAGGTGTCATATGAAGGGGCGGAAACTCAACTTTCTAGAAATGCGATTTTCTCCTTGAAATTCAGATACCGTCCGCCAAATGACTTTTTGGTTTCCTCTCTTCAAATTAATTTTAATCACTCATGCGTGAAATATGCATCATATGAGTTGCATCAAATGAAAAAGGAGGGTCTAAGCTTTCCAAATGATAAAACATTGATAGTTCTCGGTTTCGTTTTTTCTGGGACGTACTGTATAGAAAAAAAATGCCTAAGCGGTGCCCGTTGGTCCCCCATGATCCTCTTTTTCTTATGTTAATTGAGAGCTGAGTTGATGAGATATTACCACATGTCAGTGAACAGCAGGGTGGTATAATCCCTCATGGCTAAACTAGTGCTGACGGGCTTTAAAAGAGTTTCCGTAAGTATATTATGGCGTATCGATGGTCAAGTTATCATTAGGTCATCCTTCTCATGTAGCAGAAATACAAAGAAACGGAAGAAAGTATGGAAAGGGGGAGGTTGTTTTATCATATTAATTTTTTTCTAAATTTTCCCTCTTTTCCCTTTCTATTTTTCATTTTTTATTTTCCCCTCTTTTGCTCCATATCTTCTTCTTCTTTTTCAATTCTCTTTGTATTTTTTAAAAGGGACGTTTTTGTGATTTTGTGACGGCGTTGAATATTCTCAAACAGGCAATTTTCATGAAATTTTGCAGAGATTATTGTATTTATTCCTTGTCCAGCTCTTTCTCTCTCTAAAAAAAAAAAGGGGGGGGGCTTATCATATTCACGATGAAAAAAGGGAATAAAGGAAAATACATGCAAAATAAAAATTTCACTCGGTGAAAAAGGCACATGTTAGATTTGATTGAATAATAAATCTAAATACCTATGAATTATAATTTAATCTTTCAAAAAATAGGCGAAATAATGAATGTGCTTTTCACATAATTAAGCAACTATTCAAAGCATATAGCCACTCACTGAAAAATGATCCTAATCCGTACTTCTGTCAACTTGTATTATCTATGATTAGGTTTGGTTTTAATAACTCTTTCCTAACTACATGCCAACCCATTTATTTTCGTTAACAACTTACAAAGTTGCCTACTTGCCCCAATTCATTCCCGTTTTTTTCCAAATTTGAGATACCTATACCAGTGACTTCAATTTTCAAACAATAATATATAGCTTTAATATCATTTATCAGGTTTTGCTCAACCTTTCTTTTTTTTTCTTCAAATATTTTATTTAAAAAAAGGCATTATTGGTGTGTCCTGCTGGCCCTTCAATTTCTTTTCTAATTTTAACATTTCGAGAACTATAGTGTTCATTATGTAGTTGGTTAGTTATAATTTGTTTTTCTTTATTCTTCAGTGTAGCGAACACAGCTCACTCTTTAATTTGCTTGTTGAATGACATTTACTTGGCTTAAAGATAATGTCATTGATTACACATATTATTGGAGTCCATTTAAGCTCTGAATAGAGTACATATCCCATGGGAGTGAAGATAGTGCACACAAAATCTGCCAATTGAAATATGAATCAAATGACATGCAATAACCGAATCAAAGATCATATTAATTGTAAAATACTTTGAGCAACTATCGAGCAAATAGGGGTGTACAGGAGATAAATATATACATATACATGTTAGAATAAAGATAACACAATGATGATATTGATAAAAGTATAGAAAATTTCGATTAACAATTCCCTATAAAACCTTGGATAAAAAAATGTCCAAATAAACCAATGTGAAAATTTTATGAACTGGGAACTTTTAAAAATAGGCCTAATTTTCGACGTACGTAGGCCTATAAAATAAAGATGAATACAAACATTTAATATTTCGTTTAATGTTTGCTACAACTAGTCCCCATGTTTACCGTTTGTCAAAGTTTGCGAATAAGCGTCCTTACCTGAATATTATGTCGCAAGTCGAAAGCGAAACCAAAGGCCGAGCTGACTGTCAGATGTTACCGCAAAAACAACGCCTTCGGAGACCATGTATTCACACGATCCTTGTATAAACTATAGGCTAGAATCGCAAGAAACTCCGTGATTTTGTATTCCATTTGTTCTTTATTTTCCTTGATTGAAAGCACAACCACCCTGCTTGGTACCCTCTCCTGGATGAACGCAGAACTGACAGCTGAAAGCTAGCCGCAAGCACTCACCACCCCTCCGTTCTCTCTACAATATAAATACCTGTTATACTTGAACTTGTGCATGATAGACAGATCAAGAATAGGAAACAAAATAATACGCTCAATCTGACGCATCATTAACTAACGGGAAAGAGGAAGTATTATTTCATAATCTAGTCATGATATCACATCCAAAATCCCCTTTTCTATCACGGTAAACTCTAGATTCCAAAGAGAATGTAGGTTCTGATTCTATTCTAGCTTTGGTTAACAGAATGTCGTTTGAGAGATCGGTCTTGTTCCATTATCCCAGAAAGTTTTGGAACATAGATGAAATACTACGGAACGATTTATACAAATAATGTTTTGTGCATGGTAATGCTTATTTTGCAAGTGTTTTTGTAAGTTAGTCCCTGAAAAGGGACTATTACCAAACTCACTTCAAAACTGGTTTAGATGCAACAGTGATGTACATTGTTATAACACCCGAAACTCCAAGAATTTGCATAGCATTTATTACAGAACTGCTACTGGCCAAAGAAGTGTTAAGTATCAGGGTTACCTTACATGGTCTACTTTAGATGACAGTCTCAAACAATCTGCATCATTACGACAATTTAAGTATAAATATAAACAATATCTTTGCAATTCTAAATAGTCATATCAATTTAAAAACAGTTATTATTATGTTTCAAATCGCAATTATGTTATCATCGGGTCAATTTTATCTAATTATAAAACCAGACATTTGAATGGAGAGTCCACACTGAGGATGGGTTTACTCCGCCTTTACTTGGCCACACACATTCTCAGGGTGGACTTCCCCTTCATTGCTACCGGGGCTAGACTCGATAAGCTTCGCTTTTTCTAGCCCCATCTACATTACTCACCTTTTTATGTTTTAATGTTTTAATGTTGATGTTTGTTAACTGATGTAGATTTTCATTGTTCTTTTATGCTTATGTATCTGTTTTTCATTTGCTCTGTGTCAAATGTATAAAATGTATTTTCTTACCTTGTATATTCTTCTGGTTTTAATGTGGAAAATAAATGAAATGAAATGAAATATTATCTATGTCCATATGGCTGATTTTAAAAGCCTGAAAGCTTTGGATAAATTATCATGATATTTTCATAACGAAAATAGATAGGCCTGACCCTATACTTTTCTGTTTAGAAAACCTTTCTGTATTGTTAAGTTGTGGCTTCATAAAGTATGTATGCTAATATCATGATATTGTTATCATTATTATTCCCATCTTTCCTTTCTATCTTTCCTAGCAAGAATGATCCTGGAAGTGCATCCAAGAACCCACATAGGCTTGCCTTTAATACAATTGAAAAACATACACTCAATATGGCAGGTTCCTAGATTGAGCGAAGTTTACAAATGTATCAATGGAATGCCCCCCCCCCCCCAATATTTAAGCCAACATTTCACAAAACCACAATACTCACTGCCTCCTTTCAAGAAACAGCTATTATTGTTAACAAGAGTGGTATTAACGAACATTTTAGTCATAAGGGTCGAAACGATGGAATAAATTAAATGCCAAACAGAGATTGGCCCCATCACTCAAATGTTTAAAAACAACGTTTGTATAACATTTGTTGTGCTATCCGGAGACATTACGACGTATAAGTCTACTATGTACAGTAATACAGGATCTCTCTCTCTCTCTCTCTCTCTCTCTGTCTCTGTCTCTCTCTGCGTTGCGTGTTAACGTGCACCTCCCTTGTTTCATAGACGCAGGCTCTGTTAAGTGGAAAACACTCCGTCCCTCGGACAGGACGTTAAATGGAGGCCCCGCGAACCCACAGCACTATTCGTATAAGAGTAGGGGAAACCCCGGTGTAATGGTCCACCTGCACACCCCAATCAGGCCAAGTATACACAGCATCTGCGAGAATCTGTATTGAAGGAGGCAGATTATCATAAAGGAGAGGAAGAAGAAGATATTTTCCTCTCTCTCTCTCTCTCCCTCTCTCTCTCTCTCTCTCTCTCTCTTTCTTTCTCTCATTCATTCTGTCTAGCTCTCTGTCTCTGACTCTCTTTATCGGTGGTGTAGCGAAGGTTCCAGCCACTGCGGCCGAAGACCTAAACTTTATTTTAACTCATTAATTTGCAAACAGTAATTGATACCTTTAAGTCCCACCGATGAGACCGACAAGAGACCGACAAGAGACCGACAACAGACCGACAACAAACAGAAGAACCATTTACATAACCGCAAATTACCCGGAATTAATCGGTCCATTTAGAGTCGGTTAGGCGGTGTAACTGAGGTACCAATATTTGATTTGAATTTATTTCCGTATTAAAAGAAGTACAATAATCGAAACATTACATAATACGTACACATACTATATGAGAAAAATTGATTGATTGCCATATATATATATATATATATATTATATATACTCAATATACTCATCATCTCCCAATATGGTGGTTCTGTTCCACCGAGGGGTCCAGAATTTGATACAAATAATAGAAATATGATATCGAAAGTCACTATACACCACAAACGAATATTAAGCAAAGAGACATATATTTCAAAACTATTTAAAGTACAAAAAGTAACATCTTAAGTACACCCTTAAATGTATTTAAAAGCAACACTCTAAAATTACAAACTAAAAGCAACACCCTATAATAGGAAAACATCAGCAAAGAAAAATACAATAACAACAACGAAGTTGTGAAATAAATAAGTCGCAATAGCTGGGAAAAATGATTGGAATAGAAAACATAGGAGGTCTAAAAATAAACAACTAAAGAAACTAGCAGGTCATCGACTTTATATAAAACTTGGATTCATTCATTAAACAATTTACGGAATGCAACTATATTAGATGGGAACATATCGATGGAGAATTTTGTTAATGGAGCATGCTCCTCGGTAACTAAACATTCTTCGACAGTATTCATATCGATTTCGAAATAGCTAGCCAGTATTATAGGTTCTCGCCCCCGTGGACAAACTGCTCACAATGGGCTACGTACAGCTTGCACCTGGGACATTCTTGTGTTAATTATGCTCGCTCTATTGTCTCTTTAAACCCTTTTATGAGTTACCCCTGAGTTTTGTTGGGGGGATTACCGTCTAAAATAGTACACCGCATTACATCGATGATGAAAGGGGGACTTCCCTGACATCATGGAAATACGAGACCTGCGTCGTGTTTTAGTTTGGGACTTCCCATGACAGAATCTCCGCTCAGGAACCGTCGACTTTGTTATTTCAAACTTTCCCAATTGTACAAGCGTGCACAGTGCTGACTGAGCTACTACGTTTCATGTTTTAATATACCTTAATGCATTCTTACTAAAATATGCCAAAAAGAAAGCTATGATACTAGGTGAAACGCTGCAGTATCTTGATTGTTCAATGCAAAGTTCAATCTATGAGCATGCACTGTGTCCACCAGAAATAATCTTTTTAGATAAGAACAACAACAACAACCATAGGACCTTGTCGATCATACCCCCAATTTTGGACTCGCCCATTCACTCTAAATTAGGGTAGGTATCCTAGGGGGTAGTTGTCCTAGGGGGTAGTGGTCCTAGGGGGTAGTTGACTGGGGGTGGTTATCCGGGGGTGGATGTCCAGGGGGTAGGTGTCCTAGGGGGTAGTTGTCCTAGGGGGTAGTCGTCCGAGGGGGTAGTGGTCCTAGGGGTAGTTGACTGGGGTTGCTTATCCGGGGTGGATGTCCAGGGGGTAGGTGTCCGGATACGACCAAACATGCCTAATGTAGCTTTTCATCAAGAATTAATGCTTCTTAAATTGGCATCACAATCATGTAATACTACGCATACCTCAAACGTGTCTCTGCGAAATGCAACATTAATTAATACCACTCTTTTTAACAATAATAGCCGTTTCTTGAAAGGAGGCAGTGGTTTTTGATCGGGTTTTGACTGAGTATTGCAGTTTTAATTTGTGAAACATTGGATTAAATACTGGGGGGGGGGGGGGGCATTCCATTGATACGTTTGTAAACTTCGTTGAGTCTATGAACCTGCCATTTTGAGTGTTTGTTTTTCCATTGTGATGCAAAAAATAAATCTTGTTTGTGGGTTCTTGGATGCACTACCAGGATCATTCTTGCCAGGAAAGATAGAAAGGAAAGATGGGATTGATAATGTTTAAAAATTTCATGATAAAACAAAAGCATACATGCTTCATGAAACCACAAGTTAACAGAAAGGGGATTTTGTGATGTGACATTATGCCCGCCCCCCCCCCCCCCCACTCAGTGTTATTTAGGGTACGCATATGCTCGTACCCTTTTTTTGAAAGCACCCCCTATCTGAGGACTGCCAACATTTCCGAACCCCCCTTTCGCGGGCTTTTCGCGTGTTTTTCCTGCCTTGGAGACCCCCCTAAATCAGGAAAAATGCTCAATGTACCCCCCTAAATTCGGAATAATTTCTCAGGAGTCCAAAGAGATGAGAGAAAAAAAGAAAAACACCCCCTTTTTAAAGAAATCTCCGGGTGAAAAGTCAAATACACCCCTTTTTTTACAATTCTCGGGCCGGACTTTGTCGCACGAAAAGTACCCCTTTACCGGACATTTTGGCAACACGCATGCGGTCATTCCGACCTCTGAGTGGGGGGGCCGGGGACATTATGACTATGATTGTGAAATAATAGTTTCCTCTTCCCCGTTAGACAAATGAATGCGTCAGCTAGAGCGTATTTGACAAATAAATGATGGTTGTTCCGTATTCTTGATCTGTCTATAATGCACAAGCTCAACTGCTCAAGTACAAATCAGGTATTCATATTGTAGAGAGAGCGGAGGGGTGGTGAGTGCTTGCGGCTAGCTTTCAGCGGACAGTACTGCGTTCATTCAGGAGAGGGTACCAAGCAGAGTGCATGGTTGTGCTTTCAATCAAGGGAAATAAAGAACAAATGGAATACAAAATCACGGAGTTTCTTGCGATTCTAGCCTATAGTTTATACAAGGATCGTGTGAATACATGGTCTTCGAGGCGTTGTTTTTGCGGTAACATCTGACAGTCAGCTCGGCCTTTGGTTTCGCTTTCGACTGGCGACATAATATTCAGGTAAGGACGCTTATTCGCAAACTTTGACAAACGGTAAACATGGGGACTAGTGATAGCAAACATTGAACGAAATATTAAATGTTTGTATTTATCTCTATATTATAAGCCTGTGTACGTTGAAAACTAGGCCTATTGTTTTAAGTTCCCAGTGCATGAAATTGTCATATTGGTTTATTTGGACATTTTGAAATGGCAGATTTTAGGGAATTGTTAATCAAAATTTTCTATACATTTATCAATATCATCATTGTGTTATCTTTATACATATTCTAGCATGTATATATTTATCTCTTATACAACACTATTTGCTCGATAATTGCTCAAAACATTTCACAATTAAAATGATCTTGGATTCGGCTATTGCATGTCATTTGATTCATAGTTCACTTAGCAGAGTTTGTGCGCACTATCTTCACTCCCTGTGGAGCAATTCATGTTTACCCAAAGGGTCTTCATAATAAAGACAGGGTATTGTACTTAGACACGCGGGAGCACACGGTGACATTTAAATGACGATACATTTATTTAGATGCTTGGCGTATGACGTAATATCAGGAGAGGATTTGAATATAAAAACTTACCATTGCATCCAACCTGATTGTATGAAGCAGAAAAATCACAGATTGAAAAAACCTGATAAATATATTAAAGCTATATTGAAAGTTGAAGTCACTGGTAGCCTATAGATATCTGAAATTTGGCAAAAACGGTCGTCCGCCGAGTATGAATGAATTGGGGCAAGTAGAAAACTCTGTAAACTGTAAAAAAAAAAAAAGTTGGGCAGATGTTACTAGGAAAATCGAAGTTGGGCAAACTTTGTCCGATAATAATATTAGGTTATTTTCTCCCAACCGTTTACTATATGAAGTTACCTAATGAAAGGTAAAAAATAGGTTGGGTAGGTGTTACTTGGCAAATCGATGTTAGGCAAATGTCGTCCAATCGTTGGGTTATTTCCTACCAACCATGTAGTAACCGATGAAATAATTGGGTAATGTTATTGGGCGAATTAGAGTTGGGCCATTTCTGTCCAACATTTGGGTTATTTTCTCCCAACCATTTACTACATGTATTTACCCAATTAAATGTTCAAATAAGTTGGGCAGATGTAACTGGGCAAACGTAAATCGGGCAATTATGCGACAATAGGGTTGTGTTCTTATATAAGAGGTGTCGTGGTCCAGTTGATATGTCATAGGACTATGGATTACGAGGTTCGCGGTTCGAGTCCCGCCGCGGCACTAATCTCCTTTTGCATTAAATATTTTATCCAACTTATTTGCCCAACAAGTGTCTAACTTATGATACACATTATGGTGAGAATTGGGTGAATCTCAGATTAGGTAAAATTTAGTTGGTAAAAAGTTGGGTATTTTCTTTTTCGTCCAACACTGGGTAAATCATGCAAAATCTTTAATTTACCCAACAGTTAGTTGGACACATGATCGCCCTCATGAGTGTAAGTTGTTAGCGAAAAGAAATGGGTTGGCACGAAGTTAGGAAAGAGTTACTGACACCGAACCCAATCCTAGATTAATACAATTTGACAGAAGTACGGAGTAGGATCATTTTTCAGTGATCGGCTAATGGTTTGAATAGTTGCTTAATAATAATGTGAAAAGCACATTCAGTATCTCGCCTACTTTTTGAAAGATTAAATTATAATTCATAATTCATTTAGATTTAGTATTCAATCAAATCTAGCATGTGTATTTTTCACTAAGTGAAATTTGATTTTGCATGTATTTCCATTTTTCCCCTTTTCTCATCGTGAATATGAAAAGCCCTCCTTGTTTTTAGAGAAAGAGCTGGATAAAGAATAAAAACAAGAATGTTTGCAAAATTTAATGAAGATTACCTGCTTGAAAATATTCAATGCCGTCACAAAATCGGGAAGAAGATATGGAGCAAAAAAAGGGGGAATTAGAAAATGAAAAACAGCGAGAGAAAGGGGAAAGAGGGAAAATTAGGAAAAATAAAATTAATATAAGGACACAACCCAGTGGCGTACGCAGGATTTTTTCAAGGGGGGTTAACATTATTAAATCGGGTCGAAAATTTCGCAACGACTCAGCCAGCCGCTGAATAAGCGGGGGGGGGGGGGGGGGGGGGGGGGAGGACTTTTTTTTTCTTGTCCAAAAAAATTCGCAACGACTCAGCCAGTCGCTGAATAAGGTAAGAGGACATATATTTATTTATTTATTTTTGGTCCCGAAATTTTAAAATTTGACTGATTGACTTGTCGTTCCGTTGGGTGGGGGGGGGGGGGGTGGTATGGTCACCTTCTTTAAGTCATCTATTAGCATTTTTTTTTTTTTTTTTTTTTTTTTAATAATAAAAAAAAGGTAAGGGGGGAGGGTTTCCTTTAAAACACACACATAAAAAATGAAAGGGGGGGTTGACCCCAAACTCCCCCCCCCCCCTGCGTACACGCCTGACACAACCTCCCTCTTTCCATACCTTCTCCCGTTTCCTCTTATTTCTACTAACATGAGAAGGATGACCTAATGATAACTTGGCCATCGATACGCCATAATATACTTACCGAAACTCTTTTAAGCTTCCAATATTGAACATTATTTTCTAAGAACCTCATAATTTCAGCACTAAAACGAACATTTATGTTTTCAATCAAATAGTATAAACTGTTATATTAAACTGATTATTGTTTGACACCAACAAATATAGACCTATTTTGTTATGTTTAAAACCTTATTTCAACATTTTAGATTACTAAAAGAAATATATAAGTCATAGAAGGCCATTGAATTTAACTTGCTTAGATGTGCAAGTTATGATGAAATATTGATGACCTTCTAAAATGCTTCTGTAAAGTTTGTGGAAATACCCATTACGTCATTTTGAATTCGGTCATAGTGTCCAGTAAAGTAAACATTACATAGGTTCATTATCTGGCAAAACGCATTCATTCCTTACTACACCAGAGTGCCTTTATCAAAATATGTTTTGTCAGAATGGTTATAAAGTGACATACAAATGGGAATGGACCTTATCATTCATATTCACCCTGTTCAATGATCAGCTTCAGTAGACACACAATACACACAATCCGTTCACACAAACAATGAATGCCATATAAAACTCAATGAACCAGAGGATTCTCATATAAGCAGAAAGATTCATCTTTAACAAGATCAATCACATTTAGGGAGAAAGAATGGGTGCAAAGTAGAGTTTTAGGGGAATTTTGCACATGGGCCTAAAAGAATTGTTTAACCATTCAGTGCGTATACAAAAGTGTTCCCAACTTTGGTAGTTCCTTATTAAAAATTCATAACGAATTTGACTTTAAAATGTTTTCATGATAAAGAATACTTTATTGTCTGTTAAATGATACCCTATCATAAAATTTAGTTCATGGCTGACTGTTCACCAGGGTCTTTAAAAATTGATGAAAGGGACACCCCTGTCTTACCCCTCTTTCAAAATCAAAACTTTCAGAAATCCAGCCATGATTAATCGCACGACCTTTTGCTTTTGTATACATTAATTGAATCCACTGAATAAATTTTTTTCAAAATATTAAACAAAAATTCGTGATTTACATTATAATATGCTTTTTCTAAATCTAAATATTTTCTGGTGCTTTAAACACGTTGATGGCAATCAATTTAATCTTGAACAAGACGTACATGGTAGATGATCTGTCCTTTATAAAAAACCAAAATTTTGACCAAAAGAAAAAATACTTGTTATTCCATTTTGTAAACGTTTGGACAGAACATGGGCAAGAATTTTATAATAAAGATTTAAGATTGATATAGGTCTCCAGTTATGAAGAGATTTCTTTTTTCCTTTACAAAAATCCTTAAAAAAATCAAAGCTAACATTGTCATGTTTTTACTTGGAGACAATTATTGTTGCTTTCTGTGACCTTCGTTTAAACTGTCAATTAACAAATCTTGTATCTTATTCCAGAAATATTTATAGAATTCGACTGTAAGGCCGTCACTACCTGTAGTACCTGGTGCTTTTTTGTTATTCATTCTCGCCAAGGCTGACTTTGTTTTATAACTCTCTCTCTCTCTCTCTCTCTCTCTAAAGTGCCATATCGTTTGACTTTGGCGATCATGCTGTTCCACAACCCTCGGCTCCTAGCCTTCTGTATTAGTACCAGTCCCAGTTCTTTCACTCCTCTCTCTTCCAACAATTTCTGCAGACTGTCCATCCAAAGTTTCCTCCTTCTTCCCGCAATTTCCCTGTCAAAGCAAGATTCTCTAGGCCTTCTTTACGACCCATGAACTTCAACTGCCTAATCAACATCACACGTATCATTTTCCTTTGCATTCCAGCTCGTGTAAGAACTTCCTCATTACTAACTTTGTCAGTCCAGGGGATTTTCATCATTCTTCTTAAGAACCACATTTCGCAACTTTCCAAACGCTTTTTAGTATCAGAGGCTAAAGTCCATGTTTGTCAGAAATTTTGCCTAACTTTGGAAATGCAGATTTAGCGAGAGCTATCCTTCTCTTGATATCTGTCTCACATCATTCTGGCATCCTCGGTGATCATGCTGCCGAGGTAGTTAACACCTTCAATATTTCTTCTATATATCTCATCCTTTAGTAATTCACTGTTGAATTTCCACTAACCACTTCCTCGTTTCTCGTTGATAAGTTTTAACTGTAATGATATAGCATTATGATCACAATTAACACCGGGCCTGATGTCTTAAGAATAAGCGTAATGGCAAAGCTCACGACAGATCAACCAATGCTCTAATCGGGAGGATAAGTTACGTGAGCTTTGCCTCCATGTATACTGTCTACAAGTGGGATAGAATTAACTCCAAATATCTTGCTAAAAGTATTGCTTTTTCAACTTGAGGATATAATCATAATGAACCATAATCCCTTGAGTATCAACAGTATACATGTATAAAATATGGGGAACCCAGGGAGTGGTATATACAAGGACTTTTATCCTTGAAATATAATTATATACATTTGCATATGCCAAGTTTACTGACTTCTATTCCATATATACTGGAGATAATTATTATGATAACAATAATATGAATAATAATGTTGATAGAAAGATATATTTGTGCCGTCAGATGATTACTTTTCACTTGATTGAATATCTATCATATGCGGTGGGACTAATTGAGAGGGCCAGAGGCGGGGGTCCGGGGGGGGGGGGGGCAGTCTTCCTGTAGTTGGTTGGAACCATCGATCTGTCCTTGCATGAGAAGGAAAAACAGTTTTAAAAATGCACTTTAATATAGATTGTTATGGCCCATGGATATGAGACATTATAGTCACAGTTAGGCATGTTACACTGTAGCGGATTACTAGAGTACAATAAAACCTCAAAGAGGAAGTAGACTAAACGAAAAGTGTACACAATTAAACAGCAGGGGAAGTTGAACTCAGTAGCAATGTTTGCATTTCGGTATATCAAAACAAAGGCAGGTTTATTTTAAGGGAACGGTGCTTCGTAATCAGAATTGACATCCGAAGTGTGAATAAAAACTCTTTTTAAGTAAGACTTATCAATTACGTGACATGATTTATAAAATTAATTCAAAACAGTATTTCTTCAAGGATTAAAGGTTTTAAGGAGTGAATCCATTTGGATGCTTTTTAACATTTTATGTCATTCTTTTTTTATGATCTCTTGCCTTTTTCTTATCAGATAATGAAAACAAATTGAATATGGCATGATATGAAACTTTGGTAATATTAATAAAGAAGAATTGTCACATAATGCTTAGTTTACATTTGCCCCGGGCGCCGTACGATAAATTTGTCTACGATTTTTCGTGTGATTTTGGAGGTATCGTAGGTGGCTACGGGCAACGATGTTTGTTATTACATTATCTGCGAGCATTGTGCCATTTCTATATTGGACCTCGGAGGCAGGCCGGAGTAAATCCGTATCAGCGCCAGGCCTCCACACGATGCCCGTGCGGGGATTGTGCAATGCCACGTACGACATGTCGCATGCCAAACTAGGCACAGCACAGGCAAGGCTTGAAAATGTGGTAGTCAAAGAAAGAGATCAAATAAAATGTTATGAGAAAATGCGTAATCGAGGGTGGTTTGTCCTAATGTTCATGTGTAATGAGTATCGGCATAGCCATCGACATAATTCTAAAATCAGTTACTGTGGTCCGTGGCTAGGGATTATCATCATGTTTAGACCGAACCGCTTCTAACTTCTTACTCAAATCGTTGTATCTTTTATTTATTTTGTTTTTGCAGCTATATGTTTTGAAAGAAAGACGATCCCCTAACATTTGCATCGACGTAGATGTGAGTAGGACTACTCAAGACAATGGCACCACTGCAGGGTAAACCTCGGACAATCACTGGTGACTTCTTCTACAGTCATCAAGAACCAGTCTCCGATGCCGCCTCAAATAGCAACAACAACGACACAGCAAAAGAGAAGGTAAGGTGCTTAGAATCTCTCTAGGTAGGATTAGTCAATAAACGAACTTATTTTCTAGATATTTCGAAATGGTAAATCTGGAAAGAAAAAATTGTCTATTATGCACTCTGTAATTACATTCCGTCCGCAATCGATTTTGTGACAATATTTAAATGATACGAAATTTAAAAACGCAAGGAAGAATAAATCAAACAAACAAACAGAAATAAATGTATATGTATTGCAATATCATTGAAGCTTTAATGGATAAACATGTAGTTATATACACTTTATTGTTCTTAAATGCAATATGTATAAACAGTAGTGGTTCTTGGGGGAGGCGTAGGAGCTCAAGCCCCCCCCCCCCCCCCACACACACACACAATTTCTTCAATTCACTCCCCTCCAAAAATAAAATCACGAGGCACATGTAGAAAATGAATGCAAGAACTCCGATCTCTCCACATCCCCTCCCCCAAATCAGGGCTATAGTAGTTTTCATCACAAAATCGTGCCAATTTGCTAAAGTTGCTGTTCATAATATACTTTCATGTTAAATAAACAGTTTGACAGGCCCGGTTAAGATGCATTTATCATTATTAATCTTACGCAAATATTTTTCTTCAAAGATTTCTATTATCATATTCTTTAAAAATATAGGCAAATAATGTAAACAAAAGAAAATGAGCCGCCCCCGGTCACTTTCACTATGAACATGGCGGACAAAGAAAGCGGACACAATATACAGTTCCTCAGGTAGACAAAGGAACATCCCTTCACTGCTATTATGTAAAAATGTATAGAACAGGTGAATATGCATGTGACACCTGTTTCACACATTTTTACATAAAAGCAGTGAAGGGATGTTCCTTTGTTTACCTGAGCAACTGTATATTTTGTCCGCTTTCATTGTCCGTCATGTTCATAGTGTTTTTAACAGCTGGACCAAGAAAGGAATTATATAATCACACTGGTTTCTTTTCTTTTCTCTGTAGAAATTGTCGAAGATACCAAGCCGCTGTCAACTAAACTTGGAAGATGGATATCTATTCATCTATGGACTCTCTATGAAAACCCCATTCCTCATTCTTCCTAAGATAAGGAAAGTAAGCAGGCAAAAACACGACAAAGAGTTTTTCTGCTTAGAATACGGCACCGAGACAGATCGATTCAATATCTTCCTAACCATTACAAACAAGAGGTATAGCCATATTAACTCCACACAATGTTGTTATCACATAGCATATCAAAGGTTTAAAAAGTTTCTCTAAAGAATATGAAGACTTTTCTTATCATTTCCAGACAAGGTCCTGGTTAAATTGACATATCATTTATGTTTGATCCCTTTTGACAATTGGCAAATATCAATTTGGTCACTGCAAACAATTTGGTAACTCTAAACAATTATCATCCGTTAACGATTTTGGTTTGAATTGATTATTTATGTTTCACTTTCTCTCGTTGTGTTAAAAGCTGTCTAAAAATAACTAAAATATTACATTAATAATATGCAAAGAGAAGGATTTTTGTTGTTGCAATCTTCAAATAACGTTGAAACAAATGCCTAAACTAAAGGAACTATATTGTTTTATCATGATTGATGTCCTATCATTCTTTTATTTTGTATTTATTAAAAGGATTGCAGACGATTGGGAATATGAGCTATGTAAACTAACAGGACAGACACCTCCTAGTCGTCGTAGAGTACAAACTGGAGTTCGACCAATACGACCAAATAAAAAATATACTCTTTCAAGTCCGTCCGCACCCGAAGGCTTCAGTTTGGTTAGTCTGATTTTTGTTTAAATAACGTAGAAGGGAAGAAGGGAGACCGAAGAAAAGATGAAGTGCCTGCTATCTTGCTTGGTTCGTTGATGATGCACACGAGAAGAAAGCAGATGTTCTTAATGATGGCTAACGTCAGACAAAAAATATGTGAAGAAAAGAATAAACTAAAAATTATGTTCGTTCGATTTGGAAATACAAGAAGACAAATGCAGCTACATGACAATTGCCTATAGAAAAACAATAAATCCATCTGTTGTTGTTGTTGTTGTTGTTGTTGTTGTTGTTGTTGTTGTTATTGCTGCCGCTGTTGTATTTATATCTTGCTGTCTTAACAACATGCAACCGATTTGCAAAGAATATAAAAGTGTGGCAAAATGTTGCAATAAACCCCCGACCCGGGGGAAGATATACCATGACAGGTAGATGCATAGATGAAAGCAGTAGTATATGTGAGATAGTACCTAAGGGAGGTTCGAAAGAGATCGTTTGGATTACAAATTCTAAATATGTCTTTCTTCCGTGTACAGGCCAAGCAAGATGGAGGCGATGTGCGCCCTACCAACGACGACGCTACGGATGAAACAAATAGCGAAGCGCATGAAGATGATACAATTCCGACGTGTTCCAATGATAGCCAACCAGAGCCTGAGGACACCCAAGCCGCTGAAATATCAACAATGAGTCTGGGAGACGACCAAGACACACAAACACAACGGACTAGTCGAAGAGATGGCCAAAGATCTCCCAGGGAGAGTCACTTAAAAGAAGTCCTGGGTTCTGCGAATGTCAGCCCCACTCCTGGAAACTCACCAAATAGTCGTCATAGCGACGAAATTCCTAACAAAGCTTGTACGGATAGTATCCTCGAAAATACAAACTTGAAGCTAAAGGAACACCAGCAGCATGAAATAGACGATGAAAAATTTAGCGAGGTATTACCTCTTAAGTCAAGACACTTTGACTCTGAAATGGGTATTCCACAGTCCTTAGATCAACCGCCTTCGGGATTAGCCTCGAGTGGACTACCTGGTGCACTTCGTTCTACAGACCCAGTCGACCAATGCACGTAAGATCTCATGATTATACGCTTATTTTACATAAAAATGGACATGCCAATAAGCACCCTTATATCATAGGATAAGAGTTGATTTCCTAATATTGATCTTACTTCTAGTTTGTATTCCATCTGTTCTAATGGGGAAATGAGGACAACATATTCACCGCAATCTGTGTGATGCTGACATGCAAGTGCAGGAAACAAGCTCATTACTGAAAACATCATGTGAATTGTGTTGGTTCATAATATTATTTATACATATCAACATTCTGTTCTTAAAAACTTATGAAATATACGGTAAGAGACAGGGTTGATCACATTTTTTTTAAGTAGACACAAAGGTTATAAAGATACATTTGTATTACACGTTATTTACGTTTCTTAATGTTTGTGTGGTGATCGTTACCGCAATTGTATATATAAACTAAATCACATCTTTTTTTTAAACAAATCATTCGCTAAAAATAAATTTGCAAATCTTGAGCAACTTCACGACCACCAAAACGTTTAGTATTTCACATATTATTCTTTTTAGTCGATTGAAACTGTCATTGTTTTTTAAGTAGATTTGTTTTTCTTTCAGGCACATAGAGATTGAATGCAGTCAAGAGAAGTCGAGACTCACCTTCAACAAGAAAGTCTTCTTAAGCACTGGCGAAATCAACGACACATTTGTCCGTTACGGAGGATCTCTGTAGTAAGTAGATTGAAGATTAATGACCCAAAAATGTATATTCGTCGTTATGATTAAAGAGGAAAAAAACTTCGAAATTGTAACTTTAATGTTCAGATAAATCGGATAAAGAATTAATGGCATGTACATGCTTGATCAATTTATGACGATGAGAAAATTTACCATAATGAAGAGATTTGTATTATCTTTATAATGTTCACCTTGATAATGAATATGGTTGTTATTTGGGAAGTCATACTATTTTTTTAAAAAATGGTTCTTTGTCGAATCTTAATTTGCGTTTTACTATATCATATTATTCTCTTTCATCGAACTATCATTGTTACGACTCAGGACTGTATTTGAGTGGTAAGTAAAATCAAAATGGAGTCACGATGCATGCAACCCGCACCCATCCTTATCTGCTTATAGAATAATGATATAAGTGATATTCTATCAAGTATAACATCACGAACTCCTAGCAATCTCCAAGCATATAGCATGAGATAGATGCAATCAGATCACAAAAATACTGGAAATTCAGTAAATTAAAAAAAAACACGAAAGAAGCATAAAATCGTTTGTGGTATATGTCTATGATACAGCCTTCAATGTCACGATTTGTGTTTGTAGCTTTTATATTAGGAGGTTTGTATGTTTTTGTTCTAACATTAGCCTTATTCAAAATGACCATAATTTTGAGATCGAATTTATAGTCTGCCTAAAGAACAGTGGTAGAGGTTGCATGCTCAATAACAAATGAAAAAATATAACTTTGAATATAACATTGAATAACCCACTAAACAGCAAGTATCATGACAGTTTAAAGATGAAAAGAAAATTAGTGACCATAATATCCTATCAGTTACTCACTCATCACACTTTTGATTTATCTAGAAATTAAATTCCTTTCCAGATAGCTTGCTTTGTATGGACTGAAATTATACCATATTTTGCAATATTGAGAGAGAGCTAACAACCGGAATCTGCATGTTACCATTGCATGAATTAAAATTAACAAGTTTATTGATTTCTGTATCTGTTTATGAATAAGATATCTTTTCTTTTCTTTAAAAAATTGTTTTATATTTGATCTGTTGTTTGAATATAATTCTTGAATATACGCCATATATACATATGTTTAGATTGTATGATGAGATAGATCGTTACAATAGAGCGCCACATTGGTGCTTTCCTTCAGTTCGTTTGCTAAAATTCAACTATAGCCAGACATAATTACGTTGCATAACCATTTATTATTTTTTTGCAAATTAATTTCATTTTAATTAATAGGTGAACAATAGTCATTACAAATTATGACTATATGATGTCGTGAGAGTTTATATTTATTCATCGAGCTTATATAATTGAGAGCCCCTCTTATGATATTCTGTTTTTACTATATGTCACAACCAAATAACAAACTTTTTATTTCTGTGGTGCATGTGTTGTGATTTCATGCTTTAGATCCAATTTTATATTGAAGGTAGAGTTCCGGAACGAGTTTTATTTCAATTTAAGATTTATTTAAAGAAATCGCATGGATAAAAGGAACAATATTTACATATAATCAAGAATATGTCTAATGAATTTCTTTATCCAATATGTTTTATTATAAAAACATCATTAGCATTCTCCTACCTCCAACTCTTCCGCTATTTTCTTATTTCTCTTTTCATTCCTCCTTCTGGCGCACAATCTTTTCTTCTGTATCATGCTTATCCTTCATCTCTATTATTTGTTTCATTTTCTTACTCTCATCCCTTCTTTTTATTTTGCAATTTCTTTTCCTCCCTCAGCTTAAAGTCTTGTCCGGAAAGTCTTCAAAGTGAACTGTTTATCGGGACCCTTATCTTGCAGGTGAATAACCAAGAACCTGACAATGCTAGAGGAGCAATAGAGTACATCACAACCAGCGCAGGACAAACGGTAAGCCTGGAGAAGAAAAAGGATATATAATGAATTTCTTTTAACGAGTAATTTTGAATAATTGAAGTGATATTTGTAAGCTTTGCCAACTACCTTCCCAATGAACCTAAGAAGATAATTTGTTATTCTACCTATAATAACCTATAAACATATAATGGAACCCCCCCCCCCTCCCCCTCCACCCATTTTGTATCAAAACGACAGCACAACTTTCGTAAAATATTGTTATTTTGTTTTCATGGAAATAAACCGTTTATGTATCAATGAAGGTGACTAAATAATACTAAATGACTAATTTTATGTAGGTTAATCATATTTGTATCCCTACAACGGTCAAACTGTGTACCCCTATTAAAAATGTGCTGCTGGAATCCGCTGGAATATGCATCATGCAAAATTATCATGATCATGTGCATACAGAATAAACAAAATTTGTTCAGCGCTTGAATCGATCGTACGAAAACAGTCTTTCGTTTTTATTTATTTGAATTATAGACTTAATATCAAGAACTATAAACATAAATATCATAATATTAATACATTTTCTGTTTACAGGTGGATTTGTTGGTGCAGTTGTTCCCTCTTGGGGTACGAGTGCGGCTATGTGTTCCATCTGTAGCAGCTCTAGGCATTACCCTGCATGGAAACGAGGTAAGGCAGAATCCTTATATAAAGATTGTTTAAGTTAGGTACTGGTTTTCCCCAAGCTCTAGTTTGGCTCTATTCCTTCTGGCGGTAGAAGCTGTACAAGAGATGGTCAGAAAAGTCAGAAGAAGTTATTTTTGTTTCTCCCATTCTGTTGACAATTTTTTGTCTCGATGTATTTGATTTCAGATCATGAGTATGAGTGGAGATGGTGTAATGAGTAAGATAGCTGATGGTCTGAGGTGTGTCTGCCCAGCTCTCTCCACTACTGACATGCCTAGCCCATCTGCTGAACAGCGATCCATTACAGCTATAGGAGACTACCATGTACCATTCGATGCTACTTCAGATGAGGTAGGTCTACCAATGGGTGATACTAAGACCAGGCCTTGGACGGACTTAGACTGGAATTGGGTTACGACGGGCCAGCTCAACCTATATATCAACCGGCCCTCAGACCACAAATCAACAGACCCTCAAGCATATTATCAAGGGGCCTGAGGGGAAAATCCCCCAAACTCTAAGTAGCCAGTCCGCCCCTATACAGGGCATTTGACTGGTTTGGGAGGGAGGGTGCAGGGTGTCAGTCTGATCACCCTATTTTATCTCAGCCAGGATCGATATGACATTTCACATAGACATCTAGTAAATGTATCTGTAGACATATCCCAAACCCCGGGATCTCAAGTAACGTGCTGTGCTCTTTATTTATTTATGTTGTTAATGTTTTATTTGCTTTCATGGTTTTAAATAGAATAGGTCTAGGCGTAATACCCTGATAATGATAAAAATGTCTGCAATCGTCACTAATTCCAAATTTGAGCTGAGGTGGGGGGGGGGGCAATATTCTAAAACACTTACCCTGACCATTAAGCATCTTCTCTTTTCAGGTTGAAGATATGTTGGATTCTGCAATCAAAAGTGGCAATGGACATTTAGTTCTACAGCTCCAGCCAACAGAGTTCTGCCAAGCCATAGCTCCCAATGCCTTACAGAGACGTATTGTAAAGGAGGATAATGCTCTACTCAACCTAAGACCAGTCCGTAGATCATCTAGACCATCACTATCACTAGCTAAGAGTCTTAAGAGTAATCCTCCTTCTTAGGGCCGAATGGAGGGCCAAGCAACAAGTATCGAGAGGATTTTCTAAAGTTCTTGACTTTCGTTGCTTGTTTCATTGCCAATGCTAAAGTAGATCTCATGCACTCGTTGAATGAATGATGAATCCCGCAAAAGTGTTACATTTCGGAAGAATAATAAGACACATTTTGTTAGAACTTATTAAAGCCCCAATGCACTAGTATGGCTTGGAGGGATTAGACCTCCCTGCATGGTCACTGACAGGTGGTTTTCTCATAAAACAAGCTCTCAATTAACATAAGAAAAAGGGGATCATGGGGGACCAATGGTCACTGATTAGGTATTGTTTGCTATATAGAAGGCGCAAATAGTTAAAAGAAGTGCAGTAGGACTTTAATATGAAGCTGATCGTTGATGCTTGTTTGTGAGTTCTGCTCTCCATTCTGTCGGCCATGAGTCTATCTTAGATGAAAGTTTGCATCTATAACATGAACAAACTGCCAATGCAAAAACATGATTCTTCATTACACATGCATCCCTATATAGGGTAAATAGTGCTGGTCTTCATAAGTTTTGTAAATACCTTCTTTTCATTTGGAGGAAGTCATTTCTGAGGTTCTGCCTTTACTGATTTCTATATTGCAAACTGTTCAGGTTTAGTAAGTAATAATGTAATATTTTTCACTCAACACCCCCACACCCTTTTGGGCGTCGTCTTTTCTTTTTGTAAAGGTAAAATTAACTTTACCATCTTTTTAAACCTATTTTTTTTTTGGCCAGGGGAGGGGGCCCTGGATCCGCCCCTGTGTACATATGCCGCATTTTATTGTATTACCATGTTATGTTAATCCCTTGCCAAATGATGTTTATTATCATAAATCTTACCAATGTATTTAATATTACACTCTCATATCAGCTTTTTAGATATGGTGAATTTGGGAATTTTCATCTTTTTTTACATTTGTTGGTCAGTTGCAATCTTCATTCCCTCCACCTGACATTACGGAAAAGGTTGATTAGATTTTCATTTGTTGTTGTTGTCATTGATAATTTCATTATGCCAGGGTTTATTTCAATCAACTCTTTTCATTTGATGTTTTATGTTGTAATAAAGCAAATGAAATTCGGAATGATGTAAGATATTGTAAGCGAGAGAGAGAGAGAGGATAGTTATATTTGCAAAATTGTAGTCGTTTGGTTAATGCTTGTATCGGGCATTATATAATCACGGTAGTAGTTAAATTATGTGCTCATTTTGTTGGTGTATCGTGTGTATATATTACTCTTTCTGAGGCATATAGCCTAGTAATATACAGAATAAAATACTTAGAATCGTACTCTTTTCATTTTCACTAAATGATAGTTTCTAGTGTTTAGCAGCAGTGTCTGCCTACCATGAATTATGCATGGACACCATATTCTATATCTTTTTTTTAATACAGAAAGTTTAAAAGCTGTTCTTGAATACCGTTTCTTATAAACTAAATATACATTTAAACAGTTAATTTTGTTTGGCTGGAATTGTTGATGGATTCTGTTTGTTTGTTGGATTATGTTGAAAGACTATAATCATTTTCATAATATTATACATGTATATAATGAAGGATGAAATGTCGGAACATTAATACGAAAATTATTTATTTTGTCATTTGATTTGTTTATCGGGTCTTTTTGGAAGTAATACGGGTTGAGATTGAGAAAACTGTCTTGAAAACAATAAATTTATGAAGATTGTAGGCTTTTATACATAGGCTTATTGGTGTAAATTCGTTTTGGTTGTGAAATCGTAAATAAAAGGGGCTGGAGGAAAGGGGTTAATCAGGTGTTAAACGAGGTGTGGGAGACTGACGCTGAGAGAGAGAGTGAGAGAGTGGGAGAGAGAGAAGAGAGAGGGGGGGGTAAAGAGAGAGAGATAGAGAGAGAGAGGGGGGGGGGAGGTAAAAGAGAGACGAGAGAGGAGAGGGAGAGAGAGAGAGACGAGAGAGAAAGAAAAAAGGGAGAGAGAGAGGGAGAGAGAAGGAGGGGGCAAAAGAGAGAGGAGAGAGAGAGAGACTAGCTGGGCAATAATATAATAAATCTCTCAGAATGAGTAAAGTTATTTCTTGGGGTGAGGTTTCCTTTAATAGTCGGGTGACATCCAAATATAAGTTGATTCCTGTTGGGCTGCATACAACGCATATTTTGTTATTCAAACATCTAAATATATTTCATATATATTTCTAAATATTTTGTTAAATAATTTTCTCAGACCTACTAAGCTCCACTCTTCAGATCTCATTCATCTTGTGACATCATCTGCCAATCATTAGTGAGCTAACATGAGACAGTGGTATGTAGCTTCACCAGATCTGACCACCTATTTACAATAGACCATACAATATCAACATGGGGTTGCTATGTCAGACGTGTTGTAGCATCACCAGGTAAAGAAGGGTAATGTGAAGGTATTGTATGAAAGAATGCAATTCTTTTGTGAGCATTTGCTGAGCTGGGGGAAGTTACATACCACTGTCTCTGTTAGATTGTATGCAGCCATGCACATCAACAGGAATCAACATATATTTGGATGTCACCCGACCTTTAAATTAGCAGCACAATCACGTAATACTAGTACGCAAAACAACACAAATCGCGCATAACTCAAACGTGTCTCTGTGAAATACAACAGTAATCATATTTATTTACAGTTCTTTTTCAACAGGGTTGCCTCTTAACAAACAAATATCCCTGAGGGCACTGCATAATAAAAACAACGGATATAGAATATGTATAGACTCCGGATAGTACAAAAACAGTTATACAAACGTTACTTTAAAACAATTGAGTGATGGGGCTAATCTCTGTTCGGCATTTAATTTATTCCATTGCTTAGACCCAAAGTACAAAAAAGTATGTTTACCACTCTCGTTAACAATAATACCCGTTTTTTTAAAAGAGGCAGTGGCTTTTGTACTATTGCGGTTTTGTGAAACGTTGGCTTAAAAACTAGGGGGGGGGGGGGCATTCCATTGATACATTTGTAAACTTCGCTCAATCTAGGAACCTTCCATTTTGAGTGTTTGTTTTTCCATTGTAAGCAAGAAATAAATCTTTTATGTGGGTTCTTGGATGCACTCCAAGGATCATTCTTGCTAGGAAAGATAGAAGGGAAAGATGGGATTAATGATGATAGAAAACATCATGATAGTAGCATACATACTTCATGAGGCCACAAATAAACACTAGACAGGTTTTTTATTTAACAGAAATGTTTAGGGTCAGGCCTATCTATTTTCGTTCTGAAAATACCATGATGATTTATCCAAAGCTTTCAGGCTTTTCAAATCAGCCATAATGGACAAAGATAGTATTATGCACCAACTTACATAAAACATTATTTTTTAAAAAAGAAGAAAAAATGGAAGTATTTCATGTTTGTTCAAAATATTTCAGGGATAATGGGATAAGACAAACAACATTCTGTTTATCAAAACTAGAATAGATTCAGATCCTAGATTTTACTTTTATGGAATAGGGGTTTTTTGGACTTGACATTTCATGGCAGATCCTTTCATTCTTGCACGCAACACAAAAACATAATTATGAATAATATACTTCCTCTTTCCCCGTTAGACGAATGAATGCGTCAAGTAGAGCGTATGGCAAATACATGGTGGCTGTTCACTATTCTTGATCTCTCCGTGGACAATACCATGATCTATCTGTCACGAGGTAAAGTATAAATCAGGTGTTTATATTGTAGAGAGAACGGAGGGGTGGACTCAGTGGCGTATTGAGCAAAAAATATGGGGGGGGGGGGGTAACGAAAATCCGCATCACCACCACTCTTACGTTCATGCGGGCCCCGCGGAACGCTTTACAATGTGGGGGGGGGGGGGCTAAAGTGTTTACGATCAGGTAGAACGTAGCGAGTGGAGCGTAAATTGGCGTGGGGTCCCGAGGCAAAGCCCCGGCGGGGGTCAAAGGATGGGGCCCCAAAAGCTCAGGGATTTTAGGCATATTTTAATCACCGTCAGATGAGCATATTTTGATACCTCATTTGTGACACTGGCAGGTCACTATTCTTTCGTTATTTCTGTCTTTCTATTTCTCTCTAACCTACTTTTTGAATAAATTGAGGGGGCGCCTAGCCCCGTCGTTCCCCGTGACCTGACATGGAGGCTTCTTGATAAGCATATATTTTGCCCGACTGTAAATTTGTTATTTTTCAAAAACGCATATAAAGTATAATTTACACAAAAGTGAGAAAAAATCCCGGAAAATCATGTCATTTCAGCAACATTTGGAAAGCACTTGTATCGATTAGAAATAATCCACGTTTGATTGTTTTTGGGGAACCCCCCCCCCCCCCATCAGTACGCCAGTGGGGTGGTGAGTATATGCGATTGGCTAATTGCTCCGTTTGGTGCACGATCAGTTCTGCGTTTGTTATCAAGAGAGGGTATCAACCAGGGTGGTTGTGCTTTCAATTGAATAAACAAAATCACGGAGTTTCATGCGATTCTAGCCTAGTTTATACAAGGATCGTGTGGTAACATGGTCTTCGAAGGCGTTGTTTTTGCAGTAATATCTGACAGTCAGCTCGGCCTTTGGTTTCGCCTTCGACTGGCGACATAATATTCAGGTAAGGACGCTTATTCGCAAACTTTGACAACCGGTAGCATGGGGGACTCATGATAGCAAACATTAAACGAAATATTAAATGTTTGTATTTATCTTTATTTTATAGGCCTGTGTACGTTGAAAATTAGGCCTATTTTTTAAAGTTCCCAGTTCATGAAATTGTCATATTGGTTTATTTAGACATTTTGTAATTAAAGGTTTTATAGGGAATTGTTAATCGAAATTTTCTATACTTTTATTAATATCATCATTGTGTTATCTTTATTCTAACATGTACATGTATCTATTTATCTCCTGTACACCCCTATTTGCTCGATAGTATTTCAGCAATATAATTATGTGCAATATTAACTGTCATGATGATTGGCATAGCGGGTTCTTCCATTCATTCGTATTTTGATATTGCATGTACTTGTATCCTTCCTCTCACTCTCTCATCTTTTTTTCTCTATTTGAACTTGCTACTTTTCAAATTTACTTTTCTCTTATTCAGTTCTGATCTTTCCTCTTTATTTCTATTTCACTCCCATTCCCTCTCTCTCTCTCAGCTCTATGTCTGTCTCTATCTCTGTGCTCTCTCTGCCTCTTCCTCTTTCTCCCTTCGTCTCTCCTTCCTCCTCTCTGTTTTTCTCTCTCACTTTCTGTCTCTCCCTCCTCCTCTCCACCTTTCTCTCTCTCTCTCTCTCTTCTGATGATGTTTTACAGTACAACATTCTTTAATTATCTGCTATTCATACTGTAACCAATAATATCTAAGGACGTCCATTGTCTTCATGTGCGATATGTTTATACACTGTCGCTCATAACGTTGGAATTTTTTTTTTACTCCAATTTATGGAATTATTTTTAACATTATGGCTCAAGGCATGGGCACACAGAAGATTTGATTATGTTGGGGACCGGGGGGAATTCAAAGAATTATTGATAATTTATTGCATTTTCTTTTCTTTTTTTTAATATGTGGGAACTGCCGTCTACCCTAGCCCCCCCCCCCCCCCCCTCGCTGCGTACAATCATGGTTCAGTGGCACAGCAATGGCCTCGTAACTCTGAGGCCCCAGGATCAAAACCGTGTCGATGTGCTATATTAGTACCCTTTTGTGGGGCATTAATCCTCATTACTGTCATTTATGACTTAAGGGCGCAGGTCCTCTAGTTGATAAGCATATTAGCATACACATGCTTTAGCAGTCACGCAAAACAAACACTTGCAAATTATTATTCAATATAATCTGAGAATGTTTACTATTATCTAGATTTATTAGGAATAAATTATTGTCAAAATAATTCCATAAATTGGGGTAAAAAAAATATTTTAACGTTATTAGCGACAGTGTACATAATGTACTCATGTCACACTTGTGATTAGCACACTGCCAAGACTCCAATTGTAATATTTTGTAATACTCATTATACCTTCTGAATATAATTTGTATTGCATTTTATCGCAGTTTTTCCTATGTTACAGTTAATTGAATTCACGTATCTGTATACATTTTATTTGTTTTGATGTAAACATCTATTCATTTTTGCTAGCAATATTTCATATCTTGTATATTTTTAGTTTTGTTGTTGTTGGTTTTGTTTGTTACTGCTTTGATGTTTTGATGTAAACATTTATTTATTGTTATTTATTTGTTCCCATTTGCTATGTTTTCTTTATACATATATATATATATATATATATATATATATATATATATATATATGTTTTTGAATGCTTTTTTATATGACTGTATGTTTGATGTAAACTTGCATTTTTAGTCTTTGGACTTTTTGACAAGTCTTGAATAAAACCTCATTTGAATCTTGAATCTTGATAGTTGCTCAAAGTATTCTACAATTAATATGATCTTTGATTCGGTTATTGCATGTCATTTGATTCTCGTTGGCCGTATGTCAAAAGGGCCTTAACCCGATTTTGGGGGTTATTGAGTTATTAACATCACCTTGTAGATTTCAACATTCTCTTTAAAATGATGTGCTTCACTTGTTTAAATTCGATTTATTTATGAAGATAATTATGAATTTCGAAAGGGCCTTAAAACGCGTATCCCATCTTTTTCCTTACGCCAAAAGGGCCTTAACCTACACGGCAAATCTTTTATCAATGACAGATTATTTCGTAATTTCCATTTAATTCAATAAATATCAGTAGAAACACCATTAAAAACATGATTAGTCTACAATAGACACAATGTACTTAAAATAATCACTGAAAGTATATGTCATGAATTTAGATCGTAAAATCTGAGTGACATTTAAATTAGGTGTGGATGCATGAAATGCGACCGACTCGTTGGACTGTGATGAAAATAAACAACGAAAAAGGTGTCCTAAATGTACGATCTCTAAAAAATAACTTTAGCGAAAGCTGCATTATATTAATAAAAATATTAAGATATCAAAAATACTTTTTCTAACATTTTAATTAATCAGTTTTATCAGTTTTCGTGATCCAGTAGCCATATGAGGGGCTTTCTGGCAAACCAAAGGTGTTGCGAAACAAGAAAATCTCTTTATGCCAGAAGGGCGCTAACTATTCGCGCGTACGATAATAACGGCAGGTTAAGGCCCTTTTGGCATAACGCCGCGTAGGTTACGGCCCTTCTGGCATAAATACGCTACATTCAAGCTTCATGCCAAAAAGGCCCTAACATATTTTTTGCACATAGCATGTAAAATTCTGAATATTTTATAACGCATTTAACACATTTCATGTAAAACTTAATAACTTAACACATTTATCGAAATTGGCTTCAAAAACAAAAAAACGATCACACACTTTTGATTATTAGAGAGCCAAAACTTAAACGCAATTATCTCGGAATGGCCAAAAACAGTTAAGGCCCTTTTGGCATAAGGCCAACGTTGTGCGCACTATCTTCACTCCCTGGGGAGCAATCCTTGTTTACCCAAAGGGTCTTCATTTAAAGACAGAGTATTGTATTTAAACATCCAGGCAGAAGCAGAATCTCCCATCTTCCTTCTCGGTGAAATTTAAATGACGATACATTAATTTAGATGCTTGGCAAATGACGTAATGTCAGGAGATGATTTGAATTGAAAAACTTACCATTGCATTCAACCTGATTGTATTTAGTAGAAAAATCACAGTAAAAGAATAACGAAAGGTTGAACAAATCCTGATAAATGATATTAAAGCTGCAGAGATTTAAGTCACTGGTATAGATATTTCAAATTTGGCAAAAACGGAAATGAATTGGTGCAACTCTGTAAGTTGTTAACGGACAGAAATGGGTTGGCATGTAGTTAGGAAAGAATTACTAAAACCAAACCTAATCCTAGATAATACAAGTTGACAGAAGTACGGAGTAGGGTCATTTTTCAGTGAATAGCTATATGGTTTAAATAGTTGCTTAATGATGTGAAAAGCACATTCTTTATCTCACCTACTTTTTGACAGTATTTAGATTTAATATTCAATCAAATCCAACATGTGTCTTTTTCTTTTTCAACACGTGAAATGTTATCTTGCGTGTATTTTCTTTTCTTTCCCTTTTTCATCGTGAATATGATAAGCCCCCCCCCCCTCCCCGTTTTTTTCTAGAGGAAGAGCTGAAAAGGGATTAAATACAAGATCTTTGCAAAATTTCATGAAATTTGCTTGCTTGAGAATATTCAATGCCGTCACAAAGAACAAAAACGTCCCTTTTAACAAATTCAAAGAGAATTGAAAAAGAGGAAGAAGATATGGAGCAAATGAGGGGGAAATTGAAAATGAAAAACAGAAAGGGAGAGGGGAAAGAGGGAAAATGGCGAAAAAACGAAATTAATATGATGACACAACCTCCCTCTTTCCGTACCTTTTCCCGTTTCCTCGTAATTTCTACTACATGAGAAGGATGACCTAATGATAACTTTACCATCGAAACGCCATAATATACTTACCGAAACTCTTTTAAGATTCCGATATTGAACATTATTTTCTAAGAACCTCATATTTTCAGCATTAAAACGAATATCTATGTTTTCAATCAAGTAGTATAACTGTTAGATTATTATCGAAAATAATATCGCTAGTGACGTTCGTTTGTCTCGCAATGTATGGTCAACAAGGGATCAAAAGATTATTGTTTGACACCAACAAATATATAGCCTTAAACTGATTCTACAAATAATTTTTTTTTAATACCAGTTAATCAAGGCCATTTGCTATATATATATATAAACATGTCAGCTTTAATGTCATGCCATATTTTTGTATAATTAACATTTTCAAAAGCTAGTACATCGTGTAAATTACAACTAAAGACGGGAATTTATTCGATAAAAGAGATACTTCTATGTTTATATAAGGTACAAAAGCTTATTTCAACATAATTACTGACAATAAAATATAAGTCAATGGCCATTGAATTTAACTTGCTTAGAGGTGCAGGTTATGATGAAATATTGATGACCTTCAAAAAAACTTTGGTGAATTTTAGGGAAATACCCATGATGTCATTTTAAAAAAAAAATCATTGTAACTGTTTTTCTGTCAAATGATACCCTATTCATAACATTCTGTCACGAGTGACTGAGGACCAGGGTCTTTAAAAATATATCCAGGCTTTTAAAGAATCTAGTTACAATCCATTGAATAACCCTTTTATTGTTTTGAACAGCCTACCAACTTCTTGTCTCATGATATGGAAGTTCTCTCTGCTCACTTGTCCGCTGCGCCATTTCAAATGCGTAAGGAGCATAAGGAGCATCTCGAATACCGGTTTCGTAACTTTTGAAAACTCAAAGGCAACAAAACTCAAATGCAAAAAATAACACATATGATGATAAGTATCAAAGAAATTGACAGTAGACTTTCATTTTTAAAAAGCATCCCAAATAAATGTTATCCATTTGTAAAACTCAAAAGGTTAATACCTCAAACAAGAGATGCGAATAAAGTCAACATTGTATTCATTATAGTCGAAGAGAATATAACACATTTTGCTTGTAATATGCATTTCCTTGAGTTTGAGTTGATATCAACACAATTTCTTTACAACAGCCCAATAGTCAATAAAAATAAATGAGCAAACGTGTCTGGAAAGAGGTAACACAAACATAATGGCTTTTGATCAGCATTCACTGCTTCAGCCCAAACTTGGTACAAGAGGATTTTTACAATACTGTTTGAAAAGCCTGCTGCTCGGTCATCTGTGACAGCTCAATTATGAATATGGTATCATTAGACAGGGTACAAGTTACACTTTACCATAATAAATGATTCGAAGGTTACATAAGTTATAACTTTTTAATTAGAAGTTACCAAAGTTGGGTACACCTTTTTCTATACGCACTGTATAACTAAGTTGCTTGACAGTTTAACTTTGTGAAATTTAACTAACGAATTCATTGTAGTATAAGTGTAAATATATTCAATTATTGCAACAATTTCTCACTTCTTTATATCACCACATGATTGCGGAGGCTCGTTTGATGAGTTTGGGACAGTGAAAAGCTTTCGGATATACTCTAAATAGACATTGTAGTAATGTACAGTGTAGTCCTTTAATGCATAAAGTTGTGTTAATTGCCATGTTACAATAGCGAGACACTGAAAGATGTGTGCATTAAATTTGATTACATTACGAAAATACGCTTTTGTTCGAAGAGGTACGAGCGGGGGTAGTACCTGTTTATTGATTGTGAGCTTGGGTGCTGAAATGAAGCTGCATTTTGAAAGAAACTGTTTATTTATATAAAAAATAATAGACAGCTTGCATTCATGCTGAAGGAAAATTTTGATTCTTTGATTGCACACACTGAAATTGAGTTTTATTTAGCATTGATCATTGATGCGTGTTAGGAACATAATAATGAAGATTGTACATGTATATAATATAGGGGAACCCGGGGCGTGGTATATACAAGGACCCACCTCCTTCAAATATATACACTTGCATATGCTAAGGTTACTTACTTTTATTCCCTATACTGGAGATAATGATTATGATAAACAATAATGTGATCAATAATGTTGATAGAAAGATAATGTGGTGGGACATTAGAGGCGGTGATTGGTGGCAGGGGCGGATCCAGCCGGCGGGAGGGGAGGGGGCCCAATTCGTGAGAGAATATTTAGCGACGAAGGCGAAACAGCTAGGGGGTAGTGAGCATTTTTTGGGGGGCCCTCGAAATTTGAAAAATCGCACCCCCCCCCCCCCCCCCCATGGGTCCGCCACTGACTGGTGGAGGAGGATCTTCATGTGGTTGGCTGGAAGCATCGATCTATCCTTGCATAAGAAGGAAAAACAGTTTTTAAAATGCACCTTTATATAGAGTGTCGTGTCCAATGGATTTAACACATTATAGTCACAGTTAGCATGTTACACTGTATCATAGATGATTACTAGAGTACAATAATGAATATAAGACATTATAGACATGCACAGTTAGACATGTTACACTGTAGCATAATAACGCCTCAAAGAGGAAGTAAACTAAACGCAAATTGTACACAATTAAACAACAGGGGAAATTGAACTCAGTAGCAATAGGGACTTTTAGATTTGCGTGGACTGTTACGTGTGACGTCCTTTTAAGGCAGGCACTGGTAGTGCCTTAAAAGGATGTCACACGTAGCAGTCTTCGTTGTCGTCGTGCAAATCTAAAAGTCCCCATGCAGTGTTTGCATTTCGGCACATCATAACAAAGGCAGGCTTATTTTAAGGGAACGGTGCTTCGTAATCAAAATATTGCTGACATCCGAAATTGTGAATAAAAACTGTTTTTAAGTAAGACTCATCAATTATGTGAAATGATTTATAATCTTACTTCAAAGCAGTTTTTATTCAAGGATTTAAGGTTTTAAGGATTTATCCTTTCAGATGCTTTTTTTTAATTTTATGTAATTCTTGTTTATGGTTTCTTCCCATTTTCTTATCAGGTAATGAAAACGAAGTGAATATGGCATGGAAAGTTGATAATAAAAAAGAAATAAGCAAGTCTTGAAAATGTGATATTCAAAGAAAGAGGTAAAATAAGCAATGTTGTGTCGAGAGTAGCTGTAATGTGTAGATATCATCAACAGCTAAGATATGAGAACATTGGTAATCGAGGCTGGTTCGTCTTAAAGGTAAAGACCAGTTATGGTCATGCGATTGCATTGTGAAAGAAACGTTGTGGAATCGATCAGAAAAGGTTGATCATCTAGTATCTAGCATCTGCAAGGTTCTGGAATCATCAAAATGATAAGTAATTTGGCCCATTCTTCGTAAAGTTACAAGCACTATACACAGAAAGATGTATATGGGACTACCCTATATCTCTCACAGACCATGAGAGAAACAAATTTACCAAATATATGAATTAGTAGGCGGTTTCCCGGCAAATTTTTTATCATCATATATTAGTCAAAACATTATTCTTTCACATGATTGGTAATGAGAGCTTCCATTTCATTTTTTGAGAGGGGGGCGTTTCCAATACTGGTCTTTACCTTTAATGTTCATGTGTAATGAGTATCGGCATAGCCATCGACATAATTCTAAAAGCAGTTACTGTGGTCCGTGGCTAGGGATTATCATCAAGTTTAGACCAAATCGCTTCTAACTTCTTACTCAAATCGTTGTATCTTTTGTTTGTTTTGATTTTGCAGCTATATGCGAATAACGCAAAACAGTGTTTTAAAATAAAAACGTTCTCCAAACATTTGCATCGACGTAGATGTAAGTAGGACTACTCAAGACAATGGATATACAGCAGGATAACAAGGGTAAACCTGGGACAATCACTGGTGACTTCTTCTGCAGTCATCAAGAACCAGTCTTTGATACCGCCTCAAATAACAACAACGACACAGCAAAAGAGAAGGTAAGTGGCTTAGGTTAGAATCTCTAAGTAGGATGAGTTAATAAACGAACTTATCTCCAAGGTATTTTGAAATAGTAAATCTTGATTTATTTTTCTTCTTCCCGTTATGCCCCAGTAATTACGTTCCATCCTCAATTGACTCTGTGACAATATCTAAGTGGTACGGTATTTAAAAACGATAAAAACAAACAAACATCAAATCAAACATACGAACAGGAATTTTTTTTTTATAGGAAATGCAATATCATTGAACCTTCAATGGATATAGTTATACTCTTTATTGTATATACAGTAGCGGATCTTGGTAGGGGGACTCAAGATCCCCCATTTACATTTATTTAGGCCCCTCCCCTCCAAACTAAAATGTTACGAGGCACAAGTCATGTAGAAAATTAATACAAGCTCTCCACCCTTACCATCTCCCCCAAATCAGGGCTCGTAGTTTTCATCTCCTAATCGTGCCAACTTGCTATTAGTTCATAATATACAGTTATGTTAAATAAATTGTTCGACAGGCCCGGTTAAGGCGCATTTATCATGATTAATCTTGCATTTTCTATTTAAAAAAAAAGATTTCCATTACATGTAGGCAGATAATGTTTGAAAAAAAGGCAGAATGAGCCGCCCCCGGTCACCTTCTAACAGCTGGGCCAAGAAAGGAATTATATAATCACGCTGGTTTCTTTTCTTTTCTCTGTAGAACGTCTCCAAGATACCAAGCCGCTGTCAACTTAATTGTCAAGAAGGATCTCTATTCGTATACGAACTCTCAGACTCTATGAAAACCCCATTCCTCATTCTTCCAAAGATAAGGAAAGTAAGCCGGCAACAACATGACAAAGAGTTTTTCTGCTTAGAATACGGCACCGAGACAAATCGATTCAATATCTTCCTCACCATTGAAGACAAGAGGTAACCATATGAACTCCACACAATGTTGTTATTACATAGCCTATCAATAGTTAAAAAGTTTCTCTAAAGAACATTGAAGGTTCTGGTCATGCGATTGCATTGTGAAAGAAACGTTGTGGGATCGATTAGAAAAGGTTGACCATCTAGCATATAAGTATTGGTGTGTACTCTACAAGGTTCTGGAATCATCAAAATGATAAGAAATTTGGCCCAGTCTTGGTAAAGTTACAAGCACTGTACACATGTATGTGTATATGGGACTACGCGATATATCTATCCAGTCTGGATAGATATAATAATTTACAAAATATATCAATTAGTAGGCGGTTTCCCGGCAAAATTTGTATGATCACGTAATAGTCAAAACATATTCTTTTACATGATTAGTAATAAGAGCTTACATTTCATTTTTTGAGAGGGTGACGTTGCCAAAACTGGTCTTTACCTTTAAAACTTTTTAAACATGTTATGTCCTGGTTATAAAAGTGACATATCATTTAGGTTTGATCACTCTAAATAATTGGCAAATATCAGGTTGTTCACTACAAACAGTTCGGTAACTTTAAAGATTATCCCCCATGAACGACATTGGTTTGAATTGATTATTTATGCTTCACTTTTTCTCGTGGTTTTTATGTGGATATGTCTCTTTAAAAGCCACTTTAAAAGCTGTCTGAAAAACCTCTGAGACCATGATATTACCTCGATAATATGCAAAGAAAAGTATTTTTGTTGTTGCAATCTTCAAATAATGTTGAAACAAATACCTAAACTAAAGGAATTATTGTTTTATCATGATTGATGTCCTATCATTCTTTCATTTTGTATTCATTAAAAGTGATGCAGACCGGTGGGAGGTTGAGCTGTGTAAGATAACAGAACAGGCACCTCCTAGTCCTAGTCGCCGTAGAACAAACACTGAATCTAAAAAAATTCGAACAAAACGAGCTTTTACCAATATTGTTTCAAGTCCGTCCGCGCCACAGGGCTTCAGTTTGGAGGTGAGTCTGAAAACAACAAATATATTTTCAATTACGTAACGACGTAGTAAATAATGTAAAAGGGAATAAGGGAGTCCGAACTGCTATCTTGCTTGATTTGATGATGATGCCCGGGGATGATGCACACGAGAAGAAAGCAGATGGTTCTTAACCTTGTTAAAGGGATTGGGTAATTTGTCTCAGATTCTGAAACAAAATCTTGGATTTAGCTCATGCTACAATAATAATTATAAACCTTAAGGTCAGCCAGAAACCCCATGACTTTTACAAGCCGATCGTCTGACTGATTATCAAAATATCTATGATTCGAAATCGAAATCAAATTTTGCGTTTTCCTAACGATTTTCATAACACTTTTCAGGAAAACCAGTATGGTAAAACTGGTCACTCAAAGATTTTTGCTTTTTTGAGGCACTTCTTGGTCATATTCTGAAGCGCAATTTTATTAGGGCTTCAATATTACACCATTTCACAGACACTGATAACACGTATAGGACCATGCATATCAGATTAGATTTTTTCAAACGATCCCTTTAATGATGGCTAACTTCAGAAAAAAAATGTGAGGAAAAGAATTAACTAAAAATTATGTTGTGAAAACGTGTTCCAATGATAACCAACCAGAGCCTAATTATACTTTAACCCTACAGACGAAACCAAGGGATGGCCAAAGATCTCCCGAGGAGGGCGACATACGAGATGTCGTGGGTTCTCCGAATGTCAGCCTCACCCCTAGCTCTGGAAACTCACCAAATAGTGGTCTTAGCGATGAAGATCCAGACGGAGCTCGTGCGGACAGCGTCCTCGATGAGACAAACTTGACTCGGAAGCTAAAGGAACACCAGCAGCAGGAACAACAACGACAGGAAGAGCAACATGCAACAAGCGATGAAATATTAAGCGAGATATTACCTCTTGTTTCTGACATGAGTATTCCACAATCCTCTGACCATCAGCTGCCTCGTGAACTTCGTCCTACAGAACCTCCCTACCAATGCACGTAAGATCTAATGAAAAAAGGCGTATCCGGACACCATCCACCTGGACATCCATCCCCGGATAATTACCCCTAGACAACTACCCCCTAGGGCAACTACCCCCGGACAACCACCCCCTAGAATAGTTGTCTTGGGAGTAGTTATATTAGAGGATGGTTGTCGTAGGAGGGAGTTGTCCGGAGTTAGTTGTCCGGGTGGTAGTTGTCCGGGGGTAGTTGTCCTAGGGGTAGTTGTCCTAGGGGGAGTTAACTGGGAGTAGTTAGTTGGGGGTAGTTATCCCAGGGGGTAGTCGTCCTAGATGGTGGTTGCCCTAAGAAGGGACATGAAAATGAGCACCATTATATCAAAGGGTAAGGGTAGATTTCCTAATATTAATCTTACTTCTACTTTGTACTCCATCTCCGAACATGTTCTAATTAAATGGAGAAATGAGAACATCATACTCACCGCAATGAATTTAATTTGCATTGCGCTGGTATGCAAGTGCAGAAAACATGCTCATTACTGAGCTCATTAACATGACTGAACAATTGAACATCATGTGCATTGTACTGGTTCATATTATCATTGATACATATCAACATTCTGTTCTTAAGAAACGTGTGAAATATACAATAAGAGACAGGGTAGATCACATTTTTTTTAAAGTAGACACAAAAGTTATAAAGCTATATTTGTATGACACCTTTTAACGTGTCTTTATCTTTGTGATGTTTTAAATGCACAGTGATTGTTACCGCGATTGTATATATAAACGGAATCACATCATTTAAAAATAAATAAATCACTCACTAAAAGTAAATTTGCAAATCTTGAGCAACTTCACGAACACCCAAACGTTAAGTTATTCACACATTATTTTTTACTGGATTCAAACTGTCTTTTTGTATAAGTAAAATTGTTTTTCTTTCAGGCACATAGAGATTGAATGCAGTCAAGAGAAGTCGATTCTCACCATCAACAAGAAAAACTTCTTAAGCACTGGCGAAATCAACGACATGTTTGTTTTTTACCGGGGATCTGTGTAGTAAGTAGATTGAAGTTGATGACAAAAAATTGTATATTCCTTGAAATTTAATCAAAGAGGAAAATATAAAACTTTGGAATTGTAACTTTTATTTTCAGATAAATAGGACAAAAATAAATGACATGTACTATATTCACCTGTATTCACCTGTCTTTTCGGGCTCCTTAGTATGACAATGTCTTGTAATGCCCTCCCATAGTTCATCAGTACACTACTGCAAATTGTTCGTTCCTTAATACAATAGGTCCATTGCTGGATCTGTGGGAAGACTCAACAGGATTATCACCTGCTGGGCCTATAACTAAACTTGTCGAGCTGTGTTGAAAGATAGGCATCCACCTCTGATTTGAATCTGTTTATGTTTATGCTTGATTAATTCATGACAGTGAGAACATTTACTATATAATGAAGAGATTTGTATGACCTTTATGGTGTTCACCTTAATAATAAATATGGTTGTTAATATTTGGGATAACATACTATCACAAAAAAGATTTGTTCTTTGTCGAATCTTAATTTGCGTTTTACTATATCATATTATTCTCTTTCATCGAACTATCATTGTTACGAGTCAGGACTGTATTTGAGTGGTAAGTAAAATCAAAATGGAGTCACGATGCATGCCACCAAACAACCAAAAACTGCATGATACCATTGCATGAATTAGAATTAACAAGTTTATCAATTTCTGTATCTGTTTATCTGATTTTATGATAGAATGCATGACGAGATAGATCATAACAATGGTGCTGAAATCAAACTGAAATCAAACTATAGCCAGACATAATTACTTTGCATACACATTTATTATTTTTGCAAATTAATTTATTCATCGAGATTACATAATTGAGAGCCCCTCTTATGATATTCCGTTTCTACTGTCTGTCAAAACCAAATAACAAACACTTTTTATTTCTGTGGTGCATGTGTTTTCATGCTTTAGATCCGATGTTATATTCAAGATTAAAATTTTGAGGCGAATTTTATAACAATTTAAGATTTATCAAAAGAAATTTCATGCATAAAAGGAACAATATTTACATCAAGAGAATGTCTAATGAATTTCTTTATGCAATATTCAATATGTTTATTATAAAAACATCACTATCATTTTCCTTCCTCCAACTCTTCCGTTTTTTTCTCTTCTCATTTCTCTTTCCATTTCTCCTTCTGGCGCACAATCTTTTCTTCTGTATCTTCCTTATCCTTCATCTTTATTATTTGGTTAATTTTCTTACTCTCATCCCTTCTTTTTCTTCATGTGCCATTTCTTTTCCTCCCTCAGCTTAAAGTCTTGTCCGGAAAGTTTCCAAAGACAGCTGTTTATAGGAACCCGTATCTTGCAGTTGAATAACCAAGAACCTGTTGATGCTAGAAGAGCAATAGACTACATCACAACCAGCGCAGGACAAACGGTAAGCCTGAAAAAGAAACAAGTCTAACAAATTTCTTTTAATGAGTAATTTTGAATAATTGAAGTGATGTTTGTAAGCCTTCACAATAAAGCTTTGAAGATAATTTTTTATTTTACATATATTTAATGGAAATCCCCACACATTTTGAATAAAACCCACAATATAACTGACATAAAATTACTTTATTTTGTTTTCATGGAAATAAAATTATTCATATTTATTCATTATATTCTCATTCATTGCTGTGATACTTTTGTGTGTTAGTGGTACCAGACACGATTAGCATTAAATGCTATTTTCTGGTCCCATTTATCCTTTCAATGCTAACCATTCACATTTGATTGTTATATTGATGTACTTTTGTTTGGATAATAAACTTCAAACTCAAACTCAAACTATTTAAGAAATTTTCTGTTTACAGGTGGATTTGTTGGTGCAGTTGTTCCCTCTTGGGGTACGAGTGCGGCTGTGCGTTCCATCTGTAGCGGCTCTAGGCATTACCCTCCATGGAAACGAGGTAAGGCAGAATCCTTATATAAAGTTTGTTTAAGTTAGGTACTCGTTTTCCCCAAGCTCTAGTTTGGCTCTATTCCTTCTGGCGGTAGAAGCTCTACAAGAG
Organism: Strongylocentrotus purpuratus; assembly: GCF_000002235.5. Lineage (NCBI taxonomy): Eukaryota > Metazoa > Echinodermata > Echinoidea > Camarodonta > Strongylocentrotidae > Strongylocentrotus > Strongylocentrotus purpuratus. Next base: position 36,941,999 of record NW_022145600.1, read on the forward strand.
ATGGTCAGTATAGTCAGAAGAAGTTATTTTTGTTTCTCCCATTCTTTTTACAATTTTTTGACTCGATGTATAATGTTTTCAGATCATGAATATGCATGAAGATGGTGTAATGAGTAGGATAGCTGATGGTATGAGGTGCGTCTGTCCAGCTCTCTCCACTACTGACATGCCTAGCCCATCTGCTGAACAGCGATCCATCACAGCTATAGGAGACTACCATGTACCATTTGATGCTACTGCAGAAGAGGTAGGTCGACCATTACTAAGACCAGGCCTGGGACGGACTGAGAATCGAAATTGGGTTGGAGAATTTGGATGCGATGGGCCAACTCAGCCTATTATCAACCGGCCCTCAGACCACAAATCAACAGACCCTCAAGCCTATTATCAAGGGGCCTGAGGGGAAATCCCCCCCCCTAAACAAACAAAAAAAAAAACTCTCTGTAGCCAGTCCACCCCTGGACCAAGCTATGTGCATTTGACATGGGGCATTTGATTGGTTTGGGAGGGTCACAGGTGTCAGTCTGGTCACCCTTTTATATATCGGACAGGGAAGACGGGATCGATATGACATTTCACATAGACACATAGAACATGTTTGTTGTAGAGGTGTAGTGGTCGAGTAGATACAATATCTTAAAACCCTTACCCTGACCATCAAGCATCTTCTCTTTTCAGGTTGAAGAAATGTTAGATTCTGCAATCAAAAGTGGCGATGGACTAGTTCTACAGCTCCAGCCAACAGAGTTCTACCAAGCCATAGCTCCAGCTGCCTTACAGAGACGTATTGTGGACCGTGATGCTGTACTCAACCCCAGACCACACCGTAGACCATCACTAGTTCATCAGAGTCTCATGAGTAACCCTCCTTCTTAGGGCTGAATGGAGGGCCAAGCAACAAGAACCGAGAGGATTTTCTAAAGTTCTTGACTTTCGTTGCTCGTTTCATTAAAAATGCTGAAATAGATCTCACCTCCCTGATCGCATGCACTCGTTGAATGCCGAATTCCTCAAAAGTGTTCGTTTGAATTTCCAATTGGACCAATAAAATTAATCTGAATCTGAATCTGAATTTCGGAAATTTAATGAGACTATTTTCTTCTTATTAAGATTAATCTGATCGTCGATGTGTGTTTCAGAGTTTAACACGTTCTTTTCTCCATTATGTCGGCCATAAATCTATCTTAGATGAAAGTTTGCATCTATAACATGAACAAACTGCCAATGCTATGGCATAATCCTGCATAAGACTACGATATAAATGGTGCTGGTCTTCATGAGTGTTATAAATATCTTCTTTTCATTTGGAGGAAGTCATTTCTGAGGTTCTGCGGCCTATTCAATGACATAGTACATGTACTTTCATATTCGCAAACTGTTCAGGTTTAGAATGTATTAATACACATTGAAGCAATGACAATAGATATACCATTAACTAAAGCTTTTCGTCTCGAATTGATGATGATATATACTCGAAATTGATATTATGCATTAACACCTAGTAAGAACGATAAAGAGAGCTACACCATTATATTCAGTCTAGTGATGAAAAGTTTCTGAGGTATGCTGTAGAAAATTGATCTAACTGCGATCGCAAGACAACAGGTTCCTGAATAGGCCTTGCCTTGCAAGTTTCATGTTATATTTTATCGATAAAATCTTATGCAATTTGAAATCACAAGCATTAAAGTTTGCAAACATAAGACTCCATACAGAGACATCGTGTATTATGTACGTTTAATTGAAAATGTAATTGTTTTTGTCTCTCGAAAGAAATCCTACATCTGTATATAAATCATATTGAGAGATATCTCTATACTGAGAGATAAATAAGTATCGAGACCGTCATTTGGCTTTTTTGATTAAATCTGCCCTTCTAAAGTGTTGGGAGCCCCAAATTCGCCAAAAACGTGATGGCAAATTTCACTTTAAATTGCATCATAATGTGAAAGAGGCGGATGTCAAACTTCTACAAAGATCCCCCCCCCGAAGGAAAAAAATGTGTTTGAAGACAAATATTGATTTTAAAAAATACTTTTCTGTTGCTATAAAGTAGCAGAAAACCTAAATGTTGTATTCTTTCATCAATATTCGACTTAAAACACTTTTGTTTTGAAAATTCTTGCAGAAATGTGTCCCAAATGACATGCTCTTTCACATTATGATACAATCTAAGTAATATTTTGCCATCAAATTTTGTGGGGCTCCCAACACTTTAGAGGGACTTTAATCCACATGAGCTAATTGTACGTATATTAAAATGCCGCATTTTTACTGTATCACCATGTTATGTCAAGGAAACCCTTGCCAAATGATGTTTATTATCATAAATCGTACGAATGTATTTAATAATACACTCTCATAATTATCAGCTTTTTAGATGTGGTGAATTTGGGAATTTTCATCTTTCGTATTGATACATCTTTTAGTCAGTTGCAATCTTCATTCCCTCCACCTGACATAACGGAAAAGATTGATCAGATTTTCATCAACATTACTGTTCTTTTTTTTGTCAATGATGATCATATTATGCCAGGGGTTTATTCTCACTAAACTCTTTTAATTTGAATTGTTTATGTTGTAATAATGCTAATGAAATTCGGAAAGAGGTCTGATATTAGAGCGAGGATAGGTTTATTAGCACAATAATATTGTAGTATTGTTTGGTTGTGCTTGTATATATCGGGCATTATAATCACGGTAATAACTAAATATGCTCATTTTGTTGATGTACCATGTGTTTATGTTACTTTCTAAGGCATATAGCCTAGTAATATACAGAATAAAATAATTGGAATCGTATACTCTTTTTATTTTCACCAATTGCTAGTGTTTAGCAAAAGTGTCTGCCCATCCTGCGTTGTGCATGGATTACCATATTCTATATCATATTGTTTGGTAAGACACTGACATTAAAAAAAAATACAGAAAGTTCAAGTTGTCTTGAATTACGTTTCTTATAATTATAAACTAGTTACAGATTTCAAAAATTAGTTTCGTTTGGCTGGCATTGTTAATGGATTCTGTTTGTTTGTTGGGTTATGTGGAAAGACTATTATTATTTTAGTATTATACGGATGAAATGTTGATTTAAAAATGTGTATGTAGGAACATGAATACGAAAATTATTTTTAGTTGTCCATTAATTTTGATTTGTTATCGGGTCTATATAGAGGTAATAATTTGTTGAGATATAGACAACTGTCTTGAAAACAATAAATTCATTAATATTATAGGCTTACTGGTGTAAATTCCTTTTGATTGTGAAACTGCAAGGGTGGTAGGGGGTATACGAGGGGTTGGAGACTGACGGAGATAGAGAGAGAGAGATGAGGGGAGAAGAGAGAGAGAGAGGGGGGAGAGAGAGAGGGAGAGAGAGGGAGAGAGAGAGAGAGAGGGAGGGAGAGGGAGAGAGAGAGAGAGGGAGAGATAGGGAGAGAGTGGTAAGTGCCTTTTGGGAGAAAAAAAATAAGCTTGCTCTCTACATCACTTCCTCTACGAATGGATGACATCTTCTGCGCTGTACCAAAAGTTGTTTGCAAGTGGTGTCAACAGTCCTTCACCAGGCTACAAAGTCCGTGTATATACCATGAACTATGAGACAACGATTGTGTTTCCTTTTGAGAACAATAATAATTTTATTTCAAAGTCACTCTCCCACACCTCAAATTCTATTGACATGAATGATGCGACTTCATGCTGAGTAACTTCTTTGGAATGCGATATTTCGTTGTGCTTACTACTGCCATGCACCCCTCTGGAAGTTAAAATGATAGGTCCAATAAATCATGGAACTAATCTAGAATAATGAGTATATTGTTTATTTTTATTTAAATGAGTTCTATCATATATAAATGAAATGAGATCAATCATAAAATAATGTTAATATGAATAATACAAGTATTGCAAACTTGATTTTAAAAGTACCTAAATAAAGATTGAAAAGACACGACATCAAATGGAACAGCCATAATACGTGCATTCAAGATACATGTACAGCGTACATACAGTGTAACGTATTGAGATTAACGGCCAAGCGCAAGTTAGACGGATCCTTGGAATTATTTATCGAAAAAGTGGTAATTATACTGACATTTTTTCATTTTATTTCGCTATTTTATGTCAAGATATGAAATAGGTTCATGTATCATAGAAGATTTTGTATACTCTTCGAACTTTTATTCGATATTTAGTGATTATCGTGATGCAGCTACGAATGCAGCCATGTAAATTGTGGTCCCATTCATATAAATCTACGTGTGGTAAATTTGCCATGTAGATCCTAGACTACTTTTTTTTCCAAATTTATGTGACTCTTATCAAAATATCTGAGACTTTTTTGAGCCACGGATTAAATTGGAAGTATACATCATTACAAATTTTGATCAATTTCCTTGTTGTTTCAATGAAAAATTGTTACCAAAATTAATGGGAATTATTATTAAAATTATTTGAATGCCCTCGCCTTGTCCTTGCACTCAAAACTTTCCGCATTGACAGTAGGGGCACTGGTCAGAGAATAAGGAGCGCCAGTGTTTGAAAACGAAGTTGAGAGGGTGAACATAATGCGCATGTGCGGGATGGGAGCTAAAGTTCTACGTGCAGATTAGCCTAGTGCAGATCATGTCTCATGAATGGAATATCATGACCGTTTCATACACATGTTTTCGTTCGTGACGTTATGGCAATGCAGCGCTATGCGGGTATTCACAATGGCACAAAATACACTTGGCTACGCCTCATGAATTTCTTTTGCACAATAGCGCTGCATAACGCACTCACACCTGTGTATTATATGTATATTAGATCTATGCAACTTCTTGAAAAATCTCAACAATTTAACAAAACGATAATCTTGTCTTTTTTGCTATTCGGGTATTCACAATAGCACAAAATACACTCGGCTACCCCTCATGAATTTCTTTTGCACAATAGCGCTGCGTAATGCACTCACACCTGTGTATTATTTGTATATTATGCAACTTTTTTTTCTTCTTCAGCCATGATTCCATGAGTTGTACATACACTGAAGCTTAGAAGTTAGACATACATTTGTAAATAACATCTGGCTCAGCTCAGGGTCTTTGGTCTAGCAAGCTTGAAACTGAGTTTGGTCAATAGCCATAGTTATACATGTACATGTGTGTTGATATTGCTATGTTGGATACAGAACTGAACTACTGATACTGAGGTCCCCTTGATAGTCTACTTAATGTCAATTTTTGGCTAGGGGAACTCATGTTGCAGTACCTCTGTTAAAATATGAACATTTTTTTCACTGTATACATGCCTGCACATCATCTTGAACAGTACAAACATACACCAGATGGTGTTCTGTCATTTCAGTATAAGTAAAGACCATTCCCTTCTATTCTTTTATCTTGCAGCATTACTGAAAGAAGAGGAAGATTACTTAGTAAGACTAGACATGTCAGGAAGCATGTCACCCCAGAGGGGTACCATGACCCTCAAATGGGACCCCAAGAACCTGGAGATTCGCACCTATTCAGTCGAGAAGACTTTGGAGCCGTTGGTTACACAGGTCAGTTGAAGTTCAAGTTCATCAAGATTAAATAAATCCATTTAATTCAATTCATTTTATCATTTATTAGTCATTGTATTGAATTGCTCGATCCTTTGCAAAACCGAAAAAGGAGACATTCAGTGTAGTATTTCAAAACAGAAAATTGTCATGCAGTATTAATCTTTCAAAATGAAAAACAAGCAAAGGGAAATATTTTTGTTATAAATTTTGTTCTTGACTTGATAGTGATATACAGTGTATGGTCAGTTGAAGTATATCAAAATTAAATGTATCCATTTAGTTCAATTCATTTTATATTTCATTAGTCATTGGATTGCTCGTATATTTGAATTGCTTTAAAATCCTTTGCAGATTATTTTTGATTTGATTACATGTAGGTCAAACAGAGGAAGGAGACATACAGTGTAGTCTTTAAATACAGAAAAATTGCAATGCAGTAATAATCTTTCAATTGAAAAACAAGCAAAGGGAAGAAGAAAACAAATTTAACTTGTTCTTGACATGATTGTGATATGCCCTAATATGGTCATTTGTGTTGTTTGTCTCCTAGGTAACCACACTAGTCAACACCAAGCCATCCAAGATGAAGAAAGGTCGATCTAAGAAGGCTCATGTCTTGGTGGCTGCTGTGATCAAGGCTACAGAGAAGTTCATAGAGAAAGGAGAGGAGATTGCTCATGAGATACCAGATATTGAAAGGGAGATGCTACAAGCAGTGGAGGAAGTCAGGAGCACCGGTGAGGCTGAACAACACACATCTCAGTCCTAAGTTTGAACTGCAATAGACAGCAGAAAGTTGAAATTAATTCAACTTATAAACATTATTAGAACGTTAATGTGCTGGCTAGAAGTGAAAAATATCTCCTAAATCAAAATTTTAATTGAAATCTCTGCCAATTTAGGAGAAAGAAAAAAAAGACTTTTATTTGTTGCATAAACATGATAAAGTATTATAAAAAGCTGTGATAAGTTGGAAAGACAATCACATGTAATGAGGCCATATCAAAGCAAATTACATTACATTGTCCATATTTATTTAAAAAAATGTTTGCCTGTGTGTGTGTCTCCCAGTGTTAGCTTGTATCAGCATGTTAATATAACTTCAAACCATTCACTGAGCCAAATAATGCCATGATATGAAAGGAACCAAGATAGCTATCTTATTGAAACACCTTCATGATAACATTGTTATTAACCCACAGGTGAAGAGATGCGTGTAGCATCCAGTGAGTTTGCTGAAGATCCATGTTCATCTGTTAAACGAGGTTCCATGGTGAGGGCTGCCCGTGCCTTACTATCCGCTGTCACCAGACTTCTTATCTTAGCTGATATGGTGGATGTACATCTTCTACTTCAAACTCTCAGAGTCGTAAGAATCTTGCAGCCTTTTGCTTTTTTTTCATTATTTTTCTCATTATATTTCTCACATCGTAGGATATACAATTTTCTATTTGTTTCTACATTTGCCCCACATTCAAACTCAGAATTCTAAGAATAATGTTTTCAAGTCCTCCATGTGACTTCTTCTAATTCTTTTTCTTCTCTCTCAAACTAATTTACTGGAATGTTTTAAATCCTCTCTATTGGTATTATTTAGACTTATAAAGATCTTTTACCGGTATCTAGGATATCAAGATGAATTTTGACATTCCAATATAAAGTCTACAATTCTTCCTAAAAAATGTCCGAAAAGAAAATCCTATTCTAGTAATTCTTTTTTGTTTCTTCTTCTGTTTCCAGAAACCTTCTAATGATGTTCTTTACATTGTTTTATTTTCTGACATATGTAAGTAGAGTATTAACCTGATGACATTATTGTTGTCGGTCTATGACTCTGAACATGTACTTATCTATATTTTGTTACTAGGTTGAAGATGACTTGGATAAGATCTTACGATCTCAGAACCCGGAAGATCTGATGAGCAATTTCAAACGCTTTGGACAAAACATGATGGAGTTCAACGACATCTCTGGTCGCAGACAAAATGTAAGATGAATCATCTTTCATTCTGATAATCTTAATATTCAGTACATGGATGTTTTGTCTTGTTGGTGTAGTCTTGAAAAAGACTGTTGGTTTTCTTCCTTGGCTGATAGTTCTAAGGAGAACTATAGCACCGGTTGGAGAGGATAGGTGGCAGGAGTGGTTATGAACAGGTTGACTATCCTTCGCCAGCTATTCCCCACTCCTGACGAGGGATAGGTAACCTGTTTGAAACGTCAATGAAATAGATGAAAGTGGTGTTTGTATATAGTACTCATACAGTGTATCTATCATATTTGACACTCCTGGGGCTCCACAATAATCAAGTATTTTAATATTTGCTACTGTTTTGGGTTGTCCAATGTACTTTGTCTAACACATGAAATATGTATGATTTGTTTATTGTTTTAGGATCTGAAGGATCCTCGACGTCGTGATGAGATGGCTGCTGCAAGGGCAGACCTCAGGAAACACAGCACTATGCTCTTCACTGCTTCTAAAGTAAGATTCGCCATAGAAAATATTTACTGACTTTGAAGTTAGCTTGTTATAATGATAGTATTTTCTAGTATATATTTAGCTTCAGAAAATTCATTTTCAATATAAAGGAAAACCACCATGTGTTTGTGAAATAGAGTTTGTGCAAAACCTTTTCTTGTATTTTATCTTAACAACTACAGGAAATATAGGTACATATTGATTCCTTCAGTTATAATGTTACATGTTTTCAGAGCCTTTCATTAATTTTATACTCTAATTTATAAAGTACTACTTTTTAAAAAGGTCATACAACATAAAATATTTTTCACCAATTTGTTATCAGAACTATTAAATGGAGTAAGATTAAAAGTAAGAAGCTCATTACAAGCATGATTGTAAACCTCCTCATGGTATGTCAAGATAAGAGTAGCAGGAGCCTATTTTTTTGCACGAAACAAAACAAGCTTATTATTATCATCATTGTAACACTTCAATTTGTATTTCTCTCATTCAGGCTTGGCTGAGGCATCCTGACGTACCGGCAGCTCGAGAGAATCGTGACTATGTTGTCAAACAGCTTGAGGATGCTATGAATGCTATCTCTAATGTTTCCCAAGCAACGGGAGATTCCAGCGCCAATCCTAACATTGAAGGATCGGGAGAACTTATCGCAGCACTCGATGAGTTAGATGTAAGTCAGACTATATAAGTATTCATCTTAGAGACGAAAGAATAAAACTTTAGTTACCATTAATAGCAATTTGATTATTTTCATATGAACCACACAGAATTTTGCAATGAAGGCCTACTCAAAACAGCAATGCTCTTCTCAAAATGACAAATCTTAAAACCCTTTTAGCATGTCCTTTGCTTACATGTGATTGTTTGTCTGAATTGCCGCACAGATGAATTGCTAAACAACATGAAGAGCCTGTAACAAGCAATGTAAACCATGATGGTTTTTCCATCTCATTAAAACAAATTGCTAACATTTTCCTTAGAAATGAACCCGACCCCCCCCCCCACTCCGGGGTCGGAATGACCGCATGCGTGTTACCAAAATGTCTGGTAAAGGGGTACTTTTCACGCACCAAAGTCCGGCTCGTACATACACAAAAATGACTTTACTGCTTGACTTAGGGGGTGTTTTCAGAAGGAGGGAACCTCATATGCGTACCCTAAATAACACTGAGTGGGAGACCGGGTAAATGAAATCCCTGTTGACTAATCTCCTGCATGTTTAGGATGTTATTTGTAGGTCTTGGACATTGTTTAGACTCCATGGATGATCATTACATGCACAATGTCCCTCTCATGAATGGTGGGTTTGAAACTTGGAACATAGTTTTCCTGCACATCCTCATCAGCTATATATGAAAGATGCCATAGTGTACATGTTTGCTCGACCCTCACTGTCACAGCTGATTTCTCAACGCTTACTACTAACATCAATGTCTTGTTAATCCTTATTATTCACAGAAAAAGATCAAGATGAGTCCCCTGGAGTACAATGAGGTGCGTACACGCCCCTCTCTAGAGGAACGTCTTGAGAGTATCATCAGTGGTGCGGCGCTCATGGCTGATTCATCATGCACCAGGGATGATAGGAGAGAGAGGATTGTAGCTGAGTGTAACAATGTCAGACAGGCTCTGCAGGATCTACTCTCAGAATACATGAATTGTGTATGTATTCGTATTGTTTTCTTTTACTAGTTTCTTCCAAGTGTGCACAGGAAATGCCCATGTTAATGCACTGTATTTATAAAAGTAACAGATTTAAAGCAGAAAAGAAGATATGGAAGTCATAGATGATAAGTCTTGCAAATGGTAATGATGGCTTTACTCTGTTTAATCAATCTGAATTTTTTTAAAAGTATTAATCAGTTTCAATGTAGGATTTTTATAGGTCACTCTAAGCTATCCCAACTATGTAATGTTCATGACTTACATGTATCTATTAAACTGACTCAGTAACATTGTCTCAGACTCTGAATTTAGCTCATGCTGCAATGACAATCATATACATGTACCTAGGTCAGTCAGGAACCCCATGACTTTAACAAGCCAATCGCCTGTCTGATTATCAAGATATCTATGATTGGAATTCAAAATTTCAGAATTTGTTTTCCTAAGGGTTTTTATAACACTACAGTCTATTGGGACAAATGATTGTGGTAAAACCCGGTCACTCAAAGATTTTTACTTTTTTGAAGCGCAATTTGTTTAGGGCTTGAATATTACACCATATCACAGACACTGATAACACGTAGGACCATGAATCTCAGAATCAACATTGTTAAACAATGCCTTTAATGGAACTTACTTTGTTTTCTCCCCTTGTAGGCTGGAAGCAGAGACCGTAGTGATCCGTTGGATGAAGCTATCGAGAGAATGTGCAAGAAAACCAAAGATCTACGCAGACAGGTACATAGATCTCCATTGATCTCCATATCATGTCATGCATGTATAGTATATGATGGGTGTAGAAAATTGTTTGAGATAAAAAATTACGAATGAGTTTTAGGTCATACCAATATCAAAGAGCAACTATTTGGCTGGTGAGAAGTCGTCTATATCATCTATAAATAGCTTTATTGGATTCAATATAGCAGGGATGCCAATTTTCAGGAAATAGCCTGAATTTAGGCCAAAAAAAAGCTCATCCTAGGTGATTCTCAGGCCCTCTGATCAATTCTAACTGGCATCCCTGATATAGTTCCTTTTGACTATGCTCAGCTGTAATGTTAGTGTGCATCTTAACTGCACAGGGCCAGCTGATCACATATGCACCATGCGCAATACCAGGAACTACAAGCATTGTCTATCTCTATCTTGTGCGTGGTGAATATATAACCAGCTGGCCCTGCACAGGTAAGGTGTGCATGACCATAACTGCAGAACGTCCTTCAACAGACTTTTAAGTTAGTAAATGAATCTGTGCATTAAAACTCTCTTTTTTTTTTCTTTTGATAGCTCCGTAAAGCGGTGGTTGATCATGTGTCTGATTCCTTCTTGGAGACCAACATCCCTCTCCTTGTCCTGATCGTAGCTGCTAAGAGCGGCAACGAAGCAGAGGTTGAGAAGTATGCCAAGGTCTTCCAGGAACATGCTAACAAACTGGTAGAGGTTAGTAACCATCTAATAGTATATCATTGAAAAGTTAATTTTGATTTAATGAAACCCGGTAGTTGAAAATAGAGTGGTGCTATGCTTCACTAGTTTATATATTAATTTTCAATCAAGTTAAAGAGCGGTTGAATCTATGTCCAGTAATGATGTCCTAAGATGGGCATTGTTTCTAGAGTAGATTCGTTTTGACTAAAGTGTAGCAATTGGATACCTGGTAGGAAGAAATGCTTTAAAGAAGTATTGGAAGTCTAGCTATGAAAGCAGGATCTCTGCATTCAGGGTATGAGCAGTGTACTTGCAGTATGGAATAAATTGTTGAATCACATTTACAGAATTACTGACACATTCTATTCAGTTTTGTATCTAGATGTGAATCAAACCTTAATTATTGTTCATGTCAATGGTACCCTTTTACGTAAGCCTCTGCCAGACAGATGGTTTCCAGTCCAAGTATCATACTGGGACCTTTTGTTTTGGGAGACTGATGCTATTCACTGACTCTAGGTAATCCTTCCTTCCATAGGTTGCCAATTTGGCCTGTTCCATGTCCAACAACGAGGAGGGAGTGAAGATGGTTCGCATGGCAGCATCACAGATTGAGAACCTATGCCCTCAGGTAAGCTCTATTCCATTCCATTCAAGCTCAACTGTAAAACAGATCTAGGAATCCTAAATGTATTAAAGGGAGTGTATCATGGCAAATACTGGTTAACGCCATCTACGTCTTCTTTTGGACAACTGCACGTAAACGAATGGACTTGATTCACTGGGTCAGCGAGCGCTTGCTCGAAACAGACCGAAGTTCTCCTTATGCTTCGGTTTCGCGTATGTTGCACGCATGTGATTGCTGCGGTTGCGTCGTCCTTTTAACTGGACAATGCTTCATGTCCATGTAGTTGACCTTTGACCTTTGACCCGTAATGGATGATCAATAAATCCTGTATGCTACCTGCTAGACCATGATATGAAGCTGTGAGTTATCCTGGATGTATTAGGATGCATCGTCATATTTAACATGTATGCGGATGCTTTACATATATCATCTTTTTACCTATCCTTTATGCCATGATAAGTTAGGCCATAACGCAGCTCTTATTTAACAGCCAGACCTTGTAGTAAGGCTGCTCAGAATGATATGGATGTATTCAAAGAACATCATACATCACTATATATTTGCATGACACATATTTGACCTTTGACCTTTGATCTTTGACCCTGGTAGGTGATCAATGCAGCTCGTATCTTAGCAGCCAGACCTCGTAGCAAGGCTGCTCAGAATAATATGGCTGTATTCAAAGAACATCATGCATCACTATGTATTTGCATGACACATATTTGAACTTTTGTCTTTGACCTTTGACCCCCGATAGGTGATCAATGCAGCTCGTATCTTAGCTGCCAGACCTCGTAGCAAGGCTGCCCAGGATAACATGGATGTATTCAAAGATCAATGGGAGACACAGGTTCGTCTGCTAACAGAGGCAGTGGATGAGATCACTACCATTGATGACTTCTTGGCTGTTTCAGGTAACACAGTAAATCTGCTGTTTTTCATGAGACAAGCTCAATCCTTACATTTTACATATTCACCTAATATGCATTTTGTTTCTTTATAGCAACAATCCTAAAATTTAATTAGTATATATTATGTCTTTAATTTATTGTCAGATTTCAGTGTGTAACAATCAGTAACAGTGCTTTTTAAATTGCTTTTCAAAATAAACCATTACCCATCAAAGAAGAAGGTGAAAATCTGAAAAATGCCTCAACATATCTTTTCAAATTGAAAAATAAAATTCCCTTAAAAATTCCCACTTAAATTAAATATTGTGCTTTCAGAGAGCCATATTTTGGAGGACGTGAATCGTTGCGTGATGGCGCTACACCAGGAGGATCCTGAGACCTTAGACCTGACTGCTAACTCCGTCAAAGGCCGATCAGCTCGTATCTGCACTGTAGTCAACTCTGAGATGTTAAACTATGAATCAGGACTCTACACAGACAAGGTCAAGGAAGCTGTCGCTATTCTCAAGAATGAAGGTTAGTCATTATACAAATGATGCACAGGTTTGAGTGCGTCGGTAGAAATTGTGGGTACTTTTGAATGGTTTTAGACCAAATTCAAAAGTACCGCGTGCACACAATTCCATGGACCCACAAATTAAACCTGTGCATCATCTGTTTTATGAAATGGGGCAAAAAAAATTGTCAAAAATACAAAAATCTGTAATTTTACAAATTTACCAGTGTATGGCAAAAGCATGCTCTCCGGTAAATCAGTGGTATCGATTCCCAATATCGCATGCATCCAGTAAAATTATCTACACGGTAATTGACCAATTAGATTGCAGGGATACTTCTACTGATTTTATAAACTAGGGTGATACAATATTTGTTCTGCCAACATTTGCTTAAGCCTTTAATTTGTCAAGATTTAATTCATCCAGATCTTTGGCATTTGATTCATGATTGCATCTAGAGTCTGAAGTATAGTGATGAGTTTATGAACTTCTAAACTTGTACCAACATATAGGGAGATGAACCCAAAAAATCTAGGAATAATAACATAAATGTCCAGAGGTCACGAAGGTCAATCAGTGATAATAAGTTTTTTAGTCTTAATCTTAATCTTAATCACAATATTATAAAAACATATTAAACAACGTAAATCAACTTCTAGTAGTATGCAACATCATAAAGAGTTAAGGTAAACAAAGTTTGGTCAATTTGATTATCAAAATTAATGGTGGTGACAATTTTACCAAATATAGTAGAAAAGGTAATAATCAATTAACTGAATGTTGGCAGAAGCATGTACCAATCGCATATGTTTTTCTTGTTGCTGTTATCTTTTCAATTAGCTTTCATTGGCATTGAATTAATCTTTGATGGTTTTATTTTTCTTTCAGTTATCCCCCATTTCTCTAACATGGTTGAGATAGCTGTAGTAGCTCTGAGCTCTCAGCCTCCTAAGGACACCGAGGAGAATGAGTTTGTGGATGCATCTCGCATGGTGTATGACGGTGTGAGAGAAATCAGGAGAGCAGTACTTATGAATAGGGTAAGAATCCTTTTTCCTTCTATTTCAATTTTTTTTAAAATGTCTTTAGCACTTAACCTGTACAATACTGCCTTTTCACTTTCACCTGTTGAAGCATCAAAGAGTGCAGTGTAGGCAGGGGCGCCCCTGAGTGTAGGTCTTATCTCACGTCCAGTTTCTATATAACACACACTTCTGCAAGGATTTTCCAAATAAATGTGTTTGAAGAGGAATATTGATGAAAGAATGCAAAATTTAGGTTTAGCGTTGTATGCAAATTATGTATTCCTTCATCAATATTTGTTTTCAAACACATTAATTTGGAAAATCCTTGCATAAGTGTGTTTTAAATGACATCCTCTGTCACATCTTTATACAATTTAAGGAAAAACTTTGCCATGAAATTTTTGTCTCCCAATACTTCAGAGGGGCTTTAACCTATAATGTGTATTCTTTAAAAAAATATGTGTATCCGTCTGAAATGTTCTCATTTGCTCTTTTCTTTTTCCTACTTGCTAGAATCCAGATGAGATTGAGACCGACACTGAAGTGGACTACGAAGAGGAATATGATGTCAAGAGCAAATGTAAGTAAACATGTGACCTATGATCAGCGCAAAGGAGGCAAGGCGATGGCTCAGTGGTAGAGCACTGGTCTAACAACCGGGTCGGGTTCAAAACCAAGTCAATGCGCTCATGCCCTTTGGTAAGGATTTGATCCTCATTAGCGAGTCCGTCTGAGAGGACTTAAAAGTCTTCGGTCCCGTGGTTGCTTTCTTACAATCATATACATGCTTTCTTAGCAGTCAGGTAAAGCAATCCTCAAACATGCTGTAACAAACAGCGAGGAACTATCTATGATACTCAAGAAACTGTCCCATGGCTATTAAATGTATAACTTAGGAATGTTTAATTTAAAAATTGCCTGTTTGTAAGAAAGAAATAATACTTGATTACTTGTTTGAATTTCAAGATTTCAATGCCTATTTTTAATTTTTAATTTTCTATTTTCAAATTCTCTACTGTACTAAAGACAGATGAGAACCGTGTGATCATTTTGTACTCATTCTGCATATTTGTAGCATTCTTAGTTCAAATAGTAATTCAACAAACATTAATTAGGTGGGATTATGTGTTGTTAATCCTTACCTCTGTTTCTCCCATCTACTAGCGAGCTACCAGACCGAGCCTTATGAGGAGGAAGATGTCAAGGAAGGTCTTACATCAAGGGTAAGTACAATCACATCTAAAGAATTCTCATGCATTATAAAATTATGCATTATATAAAAATTAAATATTATTATTATTATTATTAGTCAATAAGCTTTCAATAAAATATAACCAAGTAAGACAGGACTGAGCCTATGGTTGATGCTGTAGAATTTTTTATTTTCAAAAACAGTTTAATCAAGTTGTGGGGGTGCTTAGATTATCATTGTTATAAGAGATATGCAAGAGGCAATAAAGGCTTAGGCATATTAGGCAAACACAGTTGATGTGCTGGCTCTACATGACCAAAGACTGTGACTGTGATAATGATAACTATAATTGTGAAATGAACCTGTGACTATTACAATATTTGAAGGATCCTACCTCACCTATTTTACCGTCATGAACTTGATTTGGTTCTGTCAAACATGATGGACACTGCCTATATTACAAATGTTCAACCGACATGGCATCAAAGGGGTAAAATGATAATCTCACAGGTTTTATCTAAATGGATCTGTCTGGAGAATATGACCATGTACGCAATGTCAAGGATCCTAAATTAGATATAAGGCACTATAGAAGTGTTCAATATTATGATTGTATTATAATTGTATTATTGTGCCATCGAACTGGATCGACCAAATCAATTGATCCATAATATATATATATATATATAATATTTTTTCCTGTAACATGAAAGTGATGTTAATCGTTTCATTCTTTTAATTAAATGTAATGTTAATTGTTATTGTATAATTGTGTTAAATGGGGGCACGCTACAAGAAACCTATCTCGCATCCCGGGGCAACGTATCTGACACGGCCGGTTGTAGCAACTACTCCGAAGATCAAGTTACATTAATCTTGATCTAAGGAGACATGAAAGAATGATTATATTATTATTGCTTATGCTCTGTGTGTGTTTGTGTGCAGGCAATGATGAGAGATCTACCTCCTGAGGAGAAGGAGAAGATCAAGGAAGAAGTGGAGCTGTTCCGTCAAGAGAAGGCGAAACTAGATCTGGAGATGGCTAAATGGGATGATAGTGGGAACGATATCATCATCTTAGCTAGACAGATGTGTATCATCATGATGGAGATGACAGACTTTACCCGGTAACTACATTCTCTCTCTCTCTCTCTCTCTCTCTCTCTCTCTCTCTCTTTCTCTCTCTCTCTCTCTCTGTCTCTCTCTCTCTCTCAGTTACTTATTTGCTAGTTATTTCTTGTTAATCACAACAAGTATTTGTTTTTGTAGGTAAAGTATGGCAGGGTTACATCATGTATAATATACAGTAGGCTTCCGGTTGCACCATGTGAGGAGAGGGGGGGAGGATTTCAGGACTTTACACACACACTTAAGAAAGAAAGATTACCGACAGTCCTTTTCAGGACTCCCCAATCCTGCCCCCTCTCTCACATGGTGCAACCGTAAGCCTACTGTATATGTACATCACCATGCAAGCCGATACTTATAAGCAGCATCATGTATAATGTAATTTCTCTGGAAGCAAATCACTGCTATAAATTCTTTTCTAAGTTAATCATATTGTATTTCACAGTGTTGATTGAGTGCACTTGTCAGAGTGACAAACTTGAATGAATATAATTTAATTTGGTTTATCACATTACAAGTGATCACGGTCAGGAGCTCAATTAAAATGGCTAAAATCACAACTCCAATTTCAACCAATCAGATGACTAGATTTATTCAAAATACTAAAGAGAGGTATATAAAACAAAATAGTGCCTGGAGCAAATGTCTCATGAGCAAATATTCAAATTCAAAGTTTATTCAATACTCTTCATAAAAACATGTAAAAGATATGTTACAAATTACAATGGCAATTCATTAGAGCATTTGGGATAGGCAGAAAGAAATAAGGGATTCCTTATATGAAAGCCTACCCCTAAACATGCACACTTACAGGAAAAAACAAAACAAAACAACAACATACTATCATGTACAATCAAAGTAAAAAAAACACTAGCAAGAGAGTGTAACAAATTTACTTTACAAAAGTGTCAAATTCTACTGATTACTATACTTATTTAACAGAAATTGTTTGTATTTTCTAATTTCCAAAGGTATACTAATTATTCCATATTACTGGTCCATTAGTGAATTTTCAAACATGTCATTGTTATTAGGGCAGTGATGGAATATCTCATCTCTTCTCATCTGTCCCGTAGTCTGGTTGACCGTTGGGGCACCACTGTAGATTTTACAACCAGCTTCCTCCATTCCTCGCGGTTCTCAGCTTTCCTCCATATGATGTTCCAGTCGAGGCCAGTCCATTCTTTGATGTTGTCTTCCCGTCGTTACTTCTGTCTGCCTCTTCGTCTTCCTCCCTGTACTGTTCCCTGTAGGATAGGCTTGGCCAGTCCAGATGATCGTGTGACGTGCCCGTACCACTTCAGTTTACGTCTTTTTACTGAGATCAGGAGGTCTTCAAACGGCCTGATGGCGTTTTCGATTCTGTTTTTCACTACCTCGTTCGTTATGTGATCTCTATACGAGATACCGAGGAGTTTGCGGAAACATCTCATCTTGAGTGCCTGTATCCTTCTTCCAATGTCTGCTGTTATGGTCCACGTTTCACATGCATACAGAAATATGGACATGACCAGGGAGCGCATCAATCTGATCTTGGAGCTGATGGCGATGTTTTTGTCTGTCCAAATGACTTTTAGTTTGGTCACTGCAGCTGTGGTCTGGGCTATCCTGGAGAGTACTTCAAGTTTGGATCCCTCATCCGATACTATAGTTCCCAGATATTTGAAGCTACGGACTGTCTCCAGTTTCTTGTTATTTACGGTAATGACGGTGCTGATGCCATTGGTGTTATTTGTCATCAACCGGGTCTTTTCTGCACTGATCTGCATGCCATATGACCTGGAGGCCTTTTCAAGGTGCTTTACCAAGTTGACTAGCTCTCGCTCTTGTCCAGCTAGGCCGTCAATGTCGTCAGCAAAACGCAAGTTTGTAATTGTCCTGCCTCCGATGCTGACTGTTCCTTCATGGTCTTTTAGTGCGTCATCCATTATTCTCTCTAAAAAGATGTTGAAGAGAGTGGGGGAGAGTAGACATCCTTGACGGACTCCGATTGTGGTTCGGAACCATTCTCCTATATTGTTGTCAAGGTAGACTGCGCTGGTTGCCTTGTCGTAGAGGCATTCGATGGTTCTGATCAGGTTGGCGTTGATGTTATACAGCCTCATGGTTGCCCACAAAGCTGTATGCCAAACTCTGTCAAACGCCTTCTTGAAGTCCACGAAGACGTGGTAGAGGTTTTGCTGGTGTTGCAGGTACTTCTCACAGAGTATTCTAAGATTTAGAATTTGCTCAGTTGTGCTCCTTCCTGCTCTGAAACCTGCCTGTTCTTCTCCGATGATCTCCTCAGCTTGTGGCTTCAGTCTATTGATGGAATAACTGTGATGATATCTGTGTTTTATTTTTAGTGGTAAGGGTAAGCTGAAGTCCACTATGGATGTGATAAACGCTGCTAAGAGAATCGCTGACACTGGTACCAAACTCGACAAACTAGCCAGACAGATCGCTGATCAGGTATGAAGTCCTTATCTATCATATGTCTCTGAATTCTGATATATAAACTCTTCAGTGATTGAAATTGATTCAAATTTGCATTAAGAAGTAGACCGTATGTGTTCACTTTAAGAAATCGCATATTGTATTTGACACTGTCTCATATGAGAATGTATTTGAGTAATTAAGCTGGAAGCCTCCAAAGATATATATATTGATTTGCAGTAACCAGTGCTTTACAATGACAATGTATTTATTTAATCATTTTAAATAAACAGGGTAACTTTATCATTATTAAAACTGTTATCCTGAGAGGCCCTGTACAAGTTATAGGTTACAAATACAGAGGAAATCGACCAAAGTTTAAATATGTACATGCCATATCATGGATTATTTGTTCTGGTTTATTATACATAATGATATAAAATATTTTAAAATGTAGATATTGGACCAGCTGATATAATATAAGACACGCCCTTTCAAATGGATAAGCAAGACATTAAATCGGAAAAGCAGAGTACTTGTTTGGTTATGATTAACAATCATCAGTAGTCCTGCTGACATCTATAAAGTAAGATCATGCTCAGATGATGAGTCTAGATAGACTAATACATTGATTTTCCATCTTAATTTTATTCTTGACGTTGATTATCAACAGTGCCCAGACTCTTCGTCTAAAGAGGATCTGCTCGCATACCTTCAGCGTATCGCCCTCTATTGTCATCAGTTGAACATCACCAGTAAAGTCAAAGCTGAGATTCAGAACATCAGTGGAGAGTTGGTCCTGTCTGGGGTGAGTACAACATAACTAGTTTGTTTTATATTTCCAAAAGATGAGGAAGATTGCACTGTGTTTTCTTAATTGTGTGACCCTTGTTTATTCTTTGATTATGTATTCTGGGAAACGTCATAGTGTATTCTGTAGTAGAAAGTTCTACTTCATACAAAGAAGTCCTCACAACATCAAGAATAGCCTGTAAATACAAAGACTTTAGGAACAAAAGAGACTTCACACTCAAACCATAACATAAGGGACTGTCTCTATTCAGCAGAAATGCACATTGTAATGAGGCAACTTTCTTGTAGAAAAGTGGGATAAAGGGAAAGTCAGAGAAGTGAAAAGTAGGGTCTGCTTGTATTACATTGTGATGGCTATTCAAAACATTTTACATTGTCAAAATAGAGGCCTTCAAAAGTTCTCTTTCTCACTGGAGGCAGTTCTTATTGTATGTTGTGATATTAACCAGTTCTTTAATTATATTTATGTTCCTACTTATAAATTGTATTGTTTGGAAGAAAATAAATGTTCATTTGAATTGAATTGAATTGAATATCATCTACTAAGTTCAGATCTAATCAGTAATATTGTTTTGTTTGTATGATAGTTGGACAGTGCTACTTCTCTCATCCAAGCTGCTAAGAACTTGATGGGTTCTGTTGTGCAGACCGTTAAGGCTTCCTATGTAGCATCAACCAAGTTCAGGTCTAAGATGAAGGCAGGTGGAACAACTGCTGTAAGTACTCTCTCATTGTCCAGATGTCTCCTCTTTAAATGTTTAATCCTGATACTGTAAATGGGGGACACTGGAATGAATAAGGCAAAATTCTGATGAACTGTTATTGCCTAATTTTTATCCCAATAATGATGCTGATCAAATTTATACCATTAAACAAAATAATGCTTATAAAAATTAAAAAGGAAAAATTCATATGAAAACACTCTTCTAAGTTTTGTCCCTGTTTTGGTAATCAAAAGAAAAGATATCCCATTCAGTTCTCTGTATTCAGTATACTTCTGTTTTGTTTGCTCTGGGGCATTGTGCATAGAAAGATGCTAATAAACCAAATTCCAATCTTTTGAATTATGTGTGTGATTCTAATAGATGTAGATGGTTCAGATTCTAGAAAGATGCATTAACACATGTGATACATGTGATAAAATACCAATGAGTTTCACTGGTTGTTGCAAGGTATTCACTTTCCAATTTCATGGTTTAATGATGACAGAATGTTTCTGCTCTGTAGCTTATTTTCTAACATAGATCAAGGTATTACATAATTATAACAATCTCCTATAGTTGCCTACACAATAAACCTCCAGAGATCTAATAGACTATTGTATGTTCCCTCCACACAGTCTCCTGCAGTAGTCTCCTGCAGGTGTGTACATGATAAATCCCCAGAAATCTAATAGACTATTGTATGTTCCCTTCACACAGTCTCCTGTAGTAGTCTCATGTAGGTGTGTACACAATAAATTCCCAGAGATCTAATAGACTATTGTATGTTCCCTTCATACAGTCTCCTGTAGTCCTGTGGAAGATGAAAGCACCAGAGAAGAAGCCTCTCGTCAGACGTGAGATCCCGGATGAGGTTCATTCTAAGATCAGGAAAGCTGCTAAGAAACGTGAAGTTAATCCTGTACAGGCTCTAAGTGAATTCAAGGAGAAAGGCCCATTCTAAGTTACTAACACTAAAACAAATCTAATCATAATTAGATCTCTCTCTCTCTACAATGCTACCAAAGGAAAACTTTTCAGATGGCCTTGCTAGATAGCTGATATTTTCACATAGACTGGTATTCTGCTAATTCAGTGAAACGTGACACAACTCTTTTTCTTAAAAGATATCAGTAAATGAGGCTACTTTTGGCAGGTGACCTTTTGTTAAAATATCCCCAAACGCCACTTTTATTTTGATGTGAATAAATCTAGGACTGCTACAGTATCTTCAAATGATGTAAGATCAAAGCAAAAGGTAATGCTGATTACTTACAGACCAGTTACACTGTATTTTAAAGAATCTTTTCAATAGTTGTTCTGAATCGTTGATTAGTAAGTAAATGAGAACCTGTTTTTTAACCTGCAAAATTATACATTGTAGGAAGATGTCAAACTCTGATGAATATTATTATTTAAGAAGAAAAAGAAAACACAGATATGTAGCTATGGGACTAGTAAATGTACTTATTGTCCAAAAGAGCTCAGCCAAGAGCGATCCTTCAGTTGTTATAACATGTATTCATTATAACTATTACCAGTACTCACTATCACTTTTAAACTGTACCTAAGCATACAAGAGTACTAAGCATTGATGTAATGCAAAGAAATCCAAACCAAAGCTACTTGCTAAACAAATATTCATGTTTTTAAATAGTCAGTTGAAGATCAAATGAAAGTGCTTGTTGAATAAAAAAGCTGACATAACCCTATGAAGGATTAGAGAAATGTAGTTTGTCTTTTCCATCAGCCTAATTTAACATATACACTGTAAGTTGTTATGGAGGTGATGTATATGTAACTAGGTTAATACAAACAGTCGTTTCTTAGCAGGTAAGCTTTCTATTATAGTAAGATAATGATATAATTGTACAGCAGTAAATGTATGTAATAATACTAAAATTCATTCTTAAGAATCATATTGCACTCATGAACATTCATGCATTTTGCAGTGCTGTAAATGTTATGTTTTATTCTCTAATTCAATCAAGATATTGTTATTTATTTTAGTTAAATGTTTATTTAAAGTGTGTGTAGTCATTAAGATAAAGTGATTGAAGCCTATTCATGTATTCAATATAAAATTTAATTCTCTTCATGCATGTATTCATAAATGTTAAGAATGCTGTTGGAAAAAAAGCTTTTAAACAAATTTAGGCTTTTGCTACCTTTTAATTTGACCAACGATGTCAGTTTGTATGATATACTCAGTACTAGAGTAAGCTATGGTCCAATATTATACAGCTTCATAGAAATGCTTGCTTTTTAGTACTAAATCTGTAATTAGTACTTTTGTAATTACCAAAAAATTATGTTGTTAAAAGTATCTTACAAATGGTTAGTCACTAGAAGGTCACAGTGAAGAAGTTTAAACTTTTTAAAATTTCCATTAGCTTAAATTATGCTTGTATCTAAAAGTGAAGGTAAATAGGCATTAGCATTGCTTGCATGCTGTCGATAATAATAATGGTCATTCATACTGCGCTATACACAAAGAAGTTCCATTGCACTTACAATGTAAATACCATAAGAAACAGACTACAACAAAACTTATTGTTCGAATTGAGGCATGGTGTATTGTTCTTAATTGTTCTAAAACATACACTGTGGGCCGCTAGATTATTTGCAAATGAAATCAATGTTATTTATATATACTTCTAGTTCTACTCAAACAATGTCTCAATATATTACAGTCTACACAATAACGGAATGGAATGCCTACATAATATTTAGTGATCAAATATATTTGTAACAAATTTCACTCTAGCAATGTGAAAGGTTGTGTTTTTATTTCTTTATCAGTTTAGATTATGTATATAAGACATAGAATGGAGGGTGCTAGTGATGGAGTTGGATTTGGTAATTATAAATCAGTCAGTGTGAAATGAAAAATCAATTTGTATTTGTGTTATTTGGCGTTATGATACGTCTAGATTGTGCCTTCAAGGATACTGCTTCCTAATGGATAAGCATTTTAGCCAGAGTATCGAAATGTATCTTTAAGCCTCTTTTCAGTCAATTTTTTAAATGTTGATTGCAGTTCTGATGCAGTAAGCTTTTTCTTCCCTTGCAGATTCTCGTAATAGAAAGATTATCCCTTCATAGATATTTAATTGCACATACATTTGGTATCAGTTTATTCATGTTAGAATCACACATGTTGCTTAAAATGATAGTCTTGCCATGAAAATGTGATGAAAGTGAACTTCTGATTAGAAAGAAAACATGAAGCTTGGTTTTCTGATAGTGTTTTTATACGAGCTCATATGTTTGGTATTGTCGCAGTTAATTATAGTATTTTTTTCTGCATAGGAAGAAATACTGCAGCAGACTTTGATCTTTTCCACCTCACGTACTTAGCAATGTTTGCTTGGTTGTGACTTGTGAGAAGGTCAAAGTGTTGTAAGATATAACTGACTGATTGCAGCATAGATCAAGTTTAACATTCATTAATAGTAATGTCCTGTATTATTATCACGTTTTAAATAGCTTTTTAATCATTCTTTGCTTTGTGTGTATGTTTTGCATTCCTTCACAAGTTCACACCGAGAGGCTTCGCGCTTTAATCAGTGATTTTGATTTTTTTTTTTTTTTTTTTAAAGATTGAGTTTGTTGTACATAGACAGAAGTCCTTATCTAATATTGCATAGTTCTTCCACTACCATCAGTAGGGTGTCCCTGATAACAAGTTTGATGTGACCACTCTGTTTTATCAAAACACTGAATACCTAATTCACGGATAATATGTTCTGAAATAGTGATAGTTGTAGCATTGAGATTTTAATGTATAGTATGCTGATATTTGTTACTTATTCTGATATTTATTTAAGAATTGGTGAGGGTTCGGTCTTATGATATACAACCTAAAGATTTTGTGATTTACCATGAGTTAATTGATTTGTATTCAGTTGTTATGTATTCCTTATTTCATACTCTTTACTTTCTATCTTAAACATCAAGCTTTTTCAATGCTTCTGCTAACAAAATGAATGAAAAAATAAATGTTTCAAATTGCATAATTTCATATTCGACACATATGTCTCTTTTTATTTTGTTGTATTATTTTTATGATGACTTTTATTTATGAGAGAATATCAAAGCTTTTGCATCATCAACACCATATATTATAATACAGACGCTGAAACTTATCTTGTAAATGATTTAAATTTATGTAAATGACAAGAATAAGCATTGGAGATCTACGAAATATGGTTTCTGCCACACACACACCAAGCACACACACAAATAGTGTTATGAATAGACCAGTTTGTAATAGGCCATTTTCGTAATGTAATCAAATTTAATTGTTGCTTGTCTTGCCTAACAACACTTAATGCAAAGTTTTTGGAAATTTTGAAAATTGGATGGATAATAATTCTTTAAAATTTTAATATATTTGGATGCCCCTGGGGATGTATTATAAGCACTAGAAAATCAACCCCCTAAAACACTTCTGCTTTCGAGGAATTGAATAATAAAAAAATTGCCGGTGCTTGCGGTAAATTTCAAATATTTCAAATAGCGCCTAGAGCCGTTCCATGGTAGCAGCGACCATGAAAATCTCAGAATATGTAGTTTGGATATATAATTTCGGGATGGGCAAATCGGTCGATTGTAGTCAAGAAACGTCGTTTTAATGCTAATGTAATATCAGTCTTGAGAGGGAGCTATACAACATAAAGAGTTTATTATTTGCAATTTTCACCACGCCAACGATCATTGAATATTGTGAAATCACATATGCTTCCAATACGTTCTTTTGAACCAAATTCATGACCCGATACCAAAACTTTGTATTACCTTTAATGTTTGCCATGTATTGAAAATCAATTATTCGTAACAGTTCAATGTGATAATTTGTAACGAGGCACTTATCGAAGATTTGTGCTTTCAATTTGGTCACTATAATATGTGCGGCACCAAAACGAGATAGAGAGAAAGGGGTGGAGATAGAGAGAGAGAGAGAGAGAGGGAGAGTGAGGGTGAGTGGAAGAAAACGAGGAAAGAGAGATAAAAAGGGTGGAGATAGAGGGATAAAGAGAGGGAGAGTGAGGGTGAGTGGAGATAGAGGGATAAAGAGAGGGAGAGTGAGGGTGAGTGGAAGAAAACGAGGAAAGAGAGATAAAAGGGGTGGAGATAGAGAGAGAGAGAGAGGGAGAGCAGGGGCGGATCTAGCTTTTTGCTAAGGGGGGGGTTGACCAAAATAATGACGATGCGAAGCATCGTCCACGAGCCGCGAAGCGGCGAGCCGATTTTTTTGGGGTGTTTATTTGAACCCCGTAAGTGATGTTTTCCTGGCATCTATTAACACAATGGAGACCATAAAAAGCAGTGCATGATAACGTCTTTTTAAATCAAGTAACAGTTAAATACACAGTTATATCCAGAGTTATCATGTGTTTGGTTAAGTTACCAGATGAGTTGAATATCTTCTCACAATATTTGCACTTGAAAGGGTTTCTCTCCAGCGTGCGTTCTTTTTTCTTTTTTTTCTTCTTTTTTTTTCCTTTTTTTTTTTTTTTTTTTTTTTTGGGGGGGCCGCCCAAGGGGGGGGGGGTTTAAACCCCCTAACCCCCCCCCCCGTAGATCCGCGCCTGGAGAGTGAGGGTGAGTGGAAGAAAACGAGAAAAGAAAGATAAAAGGGGTGGAGATAGAGAGAGAGAGAGAGGGAGAGTGAGGGTGAGTGGAAGAAAACGAGGAAAGAGAGATAAAAGGGGTGGAGATAGAGGGATAAAGAGAGGGAGAGTGAGGGTGAGTGGAAGAAAACGAGGAAAGAAAGATAAAAGGGGTGGAGATAGAGGGATAAAGAGAGGGAGAGTGAGGGTGAGTGGAAGAAAACGAGGAAAGAGAGATAAAAGGGGTGGAGATAGTGGGATAAAGAGAGGGAGAGTAAGGGTGAGTGGAAGAAAACGAGGAAAGAGAGATAAAAGAGGAGAAGGAATGATAGTCGGTGCCAGCTTAATTAGCCCCCCCCCCCCCCCTCAAAAAAGTCACGAAGCCCTAATTTAGTGATTCTATTTTCGCGGCCAGCATAGTTCGCTGCACACCCCCCCCCCCCCCCTCGACTAATATAAGTTTGATAAGACCTTCTACCAACATTTCTGAGAATTTATTGCTTAGGTGTCAGTTTACTCCGCCTATAAAAAAAGATATATATACATATATTTAAAAAGCCCTCTTAGTTCACTATGCGTAAAATTTCAGAGAGTTTATTATTTAAAGGAAAATTCAACCTCAATATTAAATAGCACTAAAAGAACGCAGAAAAATCACAAAATCAGACTGGTGGAAGTTTGAATGAAATTGGACAGAAAATAAGACTAAAAATTATAAATATTTGAAAGTTGTAACCACTGTACGTATACTTCAAATTGGCTGAATCGGTAATATCACTGTGGTGTAGTGCCGGACTACTGCCCCATTTCAGCACAAAACGATTACAATATTTTTTTCTTTTTTTTCCCTTCTTTTTCCAAAATGTATGACTCAGGAGGGTCTTTTTTTCTATTCATAATGTGATTTGGGTACTGCCCACTCAAGGGACAAGGCACTTGGTGAAGCAACTGCAAATTTATGATATTTGTGTACACGACAAACGGAAGAGTAGCCCGTAAACGTCACGATCCACTGACCAAATTGAGAGTCGCATAGCTTAGTGATTTCATATTTCAATCATTCATAACTCTCTTGTTTCAAAATTTCGCCATTACGTTTCTTTTATTTTTCTGTTTTCATACAAATGAGCTTATTACAAGGTTAGGGTTGCTCTTTAAGTGTTTAGACTTTATTATTGGTACCCGACAGCGTTTGTCGCTGCGCCCGAATGATACATCTATTCACAAAGGCTATTTTCATTTTGGTTTTTAAATTGTTATAGCTCGTTCTTGCTCCTATTTCCATCAATGTATTTCAATCTGTATTTTAATATTTTGCAGATCAAATTACACTACAGACCAAGGTTGTCGTTCTCGTGTAGGCTTATTGGTGTTACAAACAAGAATAAAAAGGCCTTTGTTTGCCAGAGTGGAGGGTACAGACTTGAAATTCTATTCATTGTTGCTATGTCGGGAGTCATTTGTTTTGTAATTATTGTTTGTAAATATAGTGTACGGCCTATTGAAATAGAGTGAAATGGGCTAATTTCCCTATGTATGGTTGCTATGTCGGGGAAAGTGTTGTTATGTTGAAAAGGATAAATTCTATCATGTGAAAGGTACATGCATATTTTGATACGTAAACGTTTGATATGACATAATCTTGAATTATTTCAGCATTTATTATTCTGCATGCACTTATGAAAGCAATGAGGGTCAATAAATGAAATAGAAGTCAAGTGCCTCGATACAAATAGCTTCATTCATCTGTTACGAATAAATGTACATGTGTATTTCAATAATCACAATGCAAGCTGCATTTACGTATTGTTAGGAAGGGAAAGCTATAACATTTGTCCTACCTAGCAACAACGAGTGTGATCAATTTGAATTCTGAATATCGAACTATTGATACATTTATTCGTAACAGGTGAATGAAATCATTCGTTTCGAGACGCTTCACGCAAGCATAATAATTATACAAAAATGTGGAAAACGGCCTAATGCTCGGCGTCAATTCCCTATACTAACCCAACTATTATATTCAACCCTTGATCAAACACTTTACTGTGACCTAACCCTAACCATAAACCTAAATCTAACCTAAAACAAATGTTATTACAATCCAAACCAAACCCTTTGCCTTTGGTGAAATGTAGCCCGGAGCAATATTGTCGCCGGAGCAAATATCGGGTCAAGGCATCATGAATATAACGAACAAAGAAAGCGGACAAAATATACGGTTCCTCAGGTAGACAAAGAAACACCCCTTCACTGCTATTATGTAAAAAGGTGAATATGCATGTGACACCTGTTCTACACATTTTTACATAGTAGCAGTGAAGGGATGTTCCTTTGTCTACCTGAGGAACTGTATATTTTGTCCGCTTTCTTTGTCAGTCATATTCATAGTGAGGGGGAAAAGATTGACCCAAATTACTGGGATGCGTCTGAATTTACAGAATTGCAATGATTTAATCTATTCATTGATTCTTTGCCACGTCAAGATAAAAACAAAATTAAACAATATTCAAAATACAAACATATACAGATGTATAATGAGATATCTGGAGCGGTAGGATCATGAAAAGCACATAATGGCTTGTTAAAAACGATTCTCATAAAATATGCAAAATAACAATAACTTTGGTACATAATTTGCACAAAAATCAAGATAACAAAGAAAAAAGGAAAATAAAAAATATAAAGCAAAGAAGGAAGAAACACTGCATAAACGTTATTCGATTTTTTCAAAAAGAATTGCTTATAATAGTCGTTTAAATTGGTCGACAGTCTTACTATATAGAAAGGCTATCCCATAAATCTGAGCCGTAATAGAAGATGGAAGATTGAGTTATTTGAGATGCGACTAAACGGGGGGGGGGGGGGGGGGTGAATAATTTGGGCATTCCTGATCAATTGTGGTTCTAAAGGGTGACAGCTTTGATTTTGAACTATATTTTATTTAACAAAGAGAACAAAGAAAATAATACTAAGCTGGAAGAATTGTTGAATATACTTTAAATTTTAGCCCATTTTAGTTTCACTCAATCATTGAGTAATTAATGTAAATATGTATTAAAAATTTGAAAATGAAAACCTCGTTTGAGGATAAAAAAATAAAAAAAATAAAAATGTATTCTGAGTGGATTAGCAGTTATTTTAGATGATATTGCCTTTGCGGCGTCAAGAGCAATGCAGAGAAGGCCAAGCCGGCATCTTTTTGCAATCTTAAAAACGATTGAACAAAGGGTGATTATCGTTTTTTGGGAAAGCGTTGATTATCACCATTTTTTGAGGTGTCATTTCCCCACGTGCATTTCATGTATGTTATGAACTGGCATGTCCATGTCAACATCAAACAGAAATGTTTGTATAAAATATTTGGAAAGTAATTTGAATTCATCTCATGTTTATATTCCTGAAGAGGCCAATGATAATACGTAATTTCTTGTTATTTCTGTTAACTGTAATTTTTACATTTGTCCTTGATTATTCTTTTTAACTTTTGCGATATGATAATTTTGATTTACATTATCCTTTGGATTTATTCAATTAAAGTGAGTTTGAATTTGATTTTTAATTTGCCAATAACTCTATAATATGACGATCATGGGGTAACGTCCTGCTGGTTCTCAAGCAGACGTAAACAAGGGTTCAAACTATGGTAACAATTGATAATATTATTTATTCATCGGTTGTATATCTTGTGGTTCTGAACCTTTTTGACTACAAGATTACCACCATAAAATAAAGATCATTGTCGCCTAACCTTCAACGCCACCCCCCCCCCCAAAAAAAAAACAAGACAATAGATAAACGGCCCACTTATGCATGGAAACACGTCTGCCAACATTATTCAATGGGTAGCTGAAATCATTCACGCAACTCCCGACGTTATTGTAAAGTTATGGAATTAGGCCTATAAATAAAACTTGACTTGTTGATTATTCTATGACCACTCCTCCTAATCAATAAGAACATCTGTCAAAATAAGCCTAACGATGTTATAATAGCTGCTACATGCACATCATGTTTGCAGGTTCATAAACCTTGGTAATCCTATTTTGTTTGATATTGAGAATATACCACTTCAAACTGGATTAACCAGGGCAATGAGTAGCATTATCATGATCATGATGGTTACATGCATCCCAAATATTTTCCATCAGGAATACATTTTACTCGTATGTGCACTTGGCTATAAATTGGGACTGTTCCATGAACGTTTTTTTTAATGGTTCATAATAGATTATGATATGATTTTAAATACTGAAATAGTTATCGGGAATGTATGATCAAAAGCCAAGCTCCTCGTGTGTTGAGAGTCCCTGGTTATTTAATTAAAATTTTGTTTTAACGTTAAAGAACATTTTATTTGTATCGCTGAGCGTTTTGTTTTGTTTTGTTTTTCTTCTTTTTAAATTTACTTTCATCTGAAAATTTGTTTTGTTATTGAGCATCATGTTTTTGTGAATGTTAATGTTAGTATTTTTCACATTTGTCATTCATGATATGAGTCCACCCACTTCCCTCAAGCCATTGGCTTTATCGGGTGCTAATGATCCAGTGCAATTCTCAATTATATTGTATGTTATTTTTTATGAAATAATAAATTTATTTGAATCATTAAAAGAATGATTTCATTGTTAAATATATCAAACATCAAACCATAAAACAATTTGTCCTGAAATAATTTCAAAAGATGACAGATTACTTTCAATTCGTCGCCCATTAGATGGCAATCCGCCGTTGATATCATATTTGTGCTCTTAATTGGTTGCATTATACATCACATCAATACATTTCATCAGCACCACACCATACTCTCTAAAAAAAAGTCGAGTGATGACGGACGTCACTCCTCTGGAGAGTGAAAATGTAGTTAAAATAGACGGTGAACATTCACTCTTTTCTTCTTAGAGAGCACTCTAAAATCAATCGATTTTCACTCCTAAACAAGTGATCACGACGTCACTCCCAAGAAAGTTAAAAATAGAGTGAAAATTCACTCTTTTTTAAAGAGAGTACCACTACCACTACCACCACCACCACCACCACCACCACCACCACCACCACCACCACCATCATCATCACAACCACGCCACCATTATAACACCACAATAGCACCACTGATACAACAATAACGCTACGCACTGCCTCGCTGCTATCTTAATTACCATCATCACCACCACCATCATCACCATCTTCATCGCAATCACCTTCTTTTTTCCCAAAATAATTCTCATCGTCATTCTCAATTGTATTTGCCCAAATGATCACGTTCTTTGTATCCTATCTTGCATAACCCCCATTGTCTTCCCTTTTTGGCCACTACGTAATTACATATAGCCTCTTCAAGTCATTATCTACCCATGATAAAAACATTAGCAATCACAAGGCCTGATCAGAGCTCTTCTAAATATTTCAATACCTTTCAGACCTTTCAATACCATCCACCTCTTGTCACAGCAACTCATTAGCAGCGCAAAACTATCCCATCGTTCGAGTGTCCTTAAGATTACGCCTAGCCTGGATATCATTAACCTCCAATTCTCGCTCGCAACGCATCTTATTTTTCTTCCAGAGCTTTAATATTCAAACCCTATCAGTTCATCAGCATTATCTAAGTCCTCATACATCAGCTCCGACAGTGCGCATCCCGCATCACCACCGTATGGTATCTTTACCGCTGCCCCGCCTTTCTTCGCCAGTCTCCAAGGAAACTGCATCCATTCTTTACGATCATCTACCTGGCATGCATGTATACGCTGTAAAGCAAGTTGGGGCCGAAATACCAGCATAATATTCATCTCCTGCTGCGCGCCAAGGAAAACTCAGAGTAAATAATTTATGTTAGTTGTATGATAAAAAGAAAACACATTGGGCCTGTGAAACTGCCAATTACTCTAACTAAACCCGAAGTTGAAACTTCAAGCTTTGTGAATATTATTGCATGTCAGAGAGGAAGCGGGAGAATTGTTTTATTTTCGCACCAAATTTGAGTCATTATTTGGGTGACTATAGTGTCCGCTTACACACTGCTGTAAAAATTGGCAGCCTCCGACTTGTATCCTGGAAGCGGCCTCGCTTTAGTCCAGCCGGTAAGTTTATGATTCTTCGCTACACACATGATCGAACTACTTCCATTGAGTTAGTACACATTCAACCGTACACCCCAACATAACACACAAAGTCTCGGCACACCAGTCTTTCTTTTATTGGTGTACGGTTCTTCCACTTGTGACCCCGTCCGTAACGCGAAGTACCACGGCGAAATATTCATGAACTTGCCCTAAAGGAGTCACGGCTTACGACCTACCGTTGAAGGATTCGAATCGAATGGACGGGCGTGTTCTCAAAGAGTAAGGAAATAATTTTGGAGAATTGCTTGGGAGTTTGTGATAAACTAACGTGGGATTTTTTCACACAAGGTTCTTTCTTTTTAGCAGGCCACCACACAATTCGCGACTCGTCCACGTACGCAGTGTGTACACCACATAACCAGCCACCGCGAGAAATCCAGACAGTGCCATCTATTTGAAAAACGGCCGCGGCTAGTAGCTTCGTCGTGCGATTCACTGTGTGTCTTTGTTTGGCCAGATTCCTCGAAAGGTGAGTTCGTTTAATTTTACAAATTTCATTCTAATATTGACAATTCACATGATTTGAGCATCTTTTATTCACATTTTAAGACACATACAGTGACCAGAAAGTTAGTTTTCAAGGATTCTTTTCGTGATTTTGATGCCACTGTCTTTATTTTTTTGATATTCCAAGATATTAATATTTTGGCGGAAGATCAAATGCAACACGCTCTCCCTCTTTCGCTCGCGGTATGCGAGGAGTAATTTCTCAAATGAATATTGATCATGTGTATGTGTACTCTACTACCACGTCTTGAAACCTCGCATGCGTGCACTTAAACTTATAAATGGTCTTGGGGGAACTGTTACTCGTAATGTAGTTTATGGATTTTGTAATTAATTGTTTAACTTGGTAAAATGCACATGGTCGTTGTATTTTTTGTGAAGACAGGTTATTTATACTCTACTGTACAAATCCTACATGTACTGTAGATCTACATTGTAATTCAACTGTTATTAAAATCTTAGAAATGCATAGGGTCTAGGCCTACAGTTTACAACTTTGTGTAAACTTTGTGTCAATTTTGGTGTGGTATACACAGTATCTGAATTTGTTTCCTTTTATAATGAAATATAGCTCAACATCTCTGGCCTGGTAGAGTAAAAACAAGCTATTTACCTGAAATGATAAGAAGTATTGAAAATATTGTTACTAGTGAGATTAGAATACTGTTGCACAACCAGACCAAAGTATGGAATATTGACCTCAACATGGTGTAGTAATGTAAAATATTAACTACAGTACGACTACCATTATGCATTTCTTCGAATTTTAAACAGTTGAAAAAATAAATTATTGTTGAGAGAATAATGAATTGCAGGTGAAAGGTGAAAATATTGTTGGTAGTTGTACAATAATCAATCAACTGCCATGATTTTTTGCATTGGTGGAAGGACTAAACTAGGACTTTAGGAGGTGAGTTGGCTCAGTCGGTAAAGTGTCTGCCTGTGGCGATGTCCACCCAGGCGATGACTGAAGCCTGCGTTGTGTGTTAACGTGCCCCTTCCCTTGTTCATAGACGCAGGCTATGTTAAGTGGAAAACACTCCGTCCCTCGGATAGGACGTTAAATGCAGGCCCCGTGTACAGGAGAGTCACCACCCTTGCACGTTAAGACTCCACTGCACTATTGGTATAAGAGTAGGGAGAAACCCTGTGTAGTCGTCCACCTGCACATTCCAGTAACCTTGGCGTTATATCTTGACTTGTGGATCCTGTGAAGTATTGACGTAGAAGTAGAAGGAGGGAGAAAAAAAAAATAGAAATAACCAGAAGGTTTGAAAATTGGAAGTTTGTGTGATGGTACAGTACTTCAATAGTCTTCCCGGAACTGTGGGAAAAGTAAAACCTATTGTAAAAAAAAAACATTCCAAGATGTAAAGTACATGTAAACTGTCATAACTATGCATCAAAACTAAAGAAAGAAATTATAGTACCGGTATGTTAAAGTGAAAAGTTCTGTAATTCCAGTGAATTTCATTGCGACATCCATTGACTAAATGTTATCCTGTTCAATACATCCTGCTTTCTATTTACCGGTACAGGTTATCCTTGAGCATATTTGTTGAAAATGAACTTCAACTTTGCCTCTAATCAATTTTTGTCCACATGAGGGACTAAAATGATTTAAAAAATTAATCTTAGGATGAATAACGGTGAACTATATACCACCTTGGAATGTATGAGATTATGTAACAACTAAATGTACATGACTACATGTACTGTGTGAAGCATGTACACAATTAATGCTCTCATGGTACACAGTTTGTGTAGTAGTAGGTCAAAAGAGAAAAAAAAAAGTCTTAAGAAGTTGTTTTGTCAATGCTGGCATTTTTCTTGTGGACAATACTTCCTGATCACAAAATAATTCCTATCTATTTGCCTCAAATGGACCATGTAGGTAATTAAGTCTGATCGAGTCTCTCAGGAGTACAGTATACCGGTATGGCTTCTTTGATGCATTTCTATCCTGTTGAATGGGTTTGGTGTTCCATGATTTTGCTTTAAATAGAATTAATGATGATCCATGAATAGAATCAGATTGAAATTATATTGGATAACCTCACTCAAACATTGGAATGTATAATAATAATAATATTGGGTTTTTGTATAGCGCTCATATCTGTCAGACTTGACACTCCTGGCACTCCCGATTATTATTACCCTGGCCTTAGCATGGCTGCCATTACGGCACTCTAGCATTTCAAGGAATTAGTTCATGTCAGGTACCCATTTACATCACCTGGGTTGAGTGTGGCAAATTTAGATCAATGTTTTGCCAAAGGACAGTAGTGCCGCAGCAGGACTTGAACCATAGACCTTGTGATCCACAGTCTGTTGATGTATGTATCCACTCAACCACGACAACTCTACTGTCTAGATGATGTATTGGTTCAATACCAATCTGCATCTACATTATGTTGAAGCATGGAATACATTGCAAGGTGCTGTACAGATATCCCAGTTTAATTATTGCATTGTGCACCATCTCCACTCCATGAACTGTAGTATATTTTCAACCCTCATTGTGACTGTGAGGGTACAATGTACATGTACATGTACATGTACTTCAAGTTCAGTTGCAGTGGCTATTGTTTCTTTTGTCAGCACTTCTAAGTCCCATTTTTCTCCTGGGGTATGAAGCAGCAAATAATGGCTTAAATGCCGTGCCAAATACATACTGTATATAGTGGCTTTAACCATAATGATATCTTAGTTCTTTGAATTAAGAGAGCCAGGGCTGTAGAACTGTCAAACTTTATGACTGGATCATTATAATTCATTGCATTATTGAATATCTAATTGTAACCACTAACGGAGGTTTACATGTGTACTACCACTAACGGAGGTTTACATGTGTACTCCCACTAACGGAGGGTTACATGTGTACTACCACTACCATGTAACTACCGGTATAGATTTTATTTGTTGACCCTAGAAGGGCCTAGATACATGTAGGGTCACCTTCTGGCAAGTAAGGTACTCTAACTCATAATTATCATATGATCGTAACATGGACATGTTTCAAGATCCAGCTCATCTCTTGATTGATTAAAATAACTTCCATGTGAGCATATCCTTCAGTTTGTGTCTCCTTGCATGTAAGAAAATCTTTAGCAAGGATTTCATATTATGTGATCACTTGTGATCGGTATAATGCATGCCTACATTATAATCCAAGGTGGCGGCCCGCATGTTTTGCCTCTTTTTTTTGACCAATATTATTAATTTCAAAGTCATGAAAGGCTTGTAAAAAATCCACAAAAAAAAAAATCTGCTGATTTTTATTGATCGGTGATCAGATATTATTATCCAATCTCACCTGATCGGCTCAAGAATCAAGATCGGCCCCCGATACAATGATCGGTTACAGGCCTAACTGAAGTTCAGTTCCTTTCATTTTATTTGAAACTTTGAATCTGAATGCATAATTCTGCTATTCTAATCAGCATATATCTTCATATGATACAGGTCTTGTTGACATTTCATGAAACAAGCTGACACAATGTAGTACCTACATGTACATGTAATCTAAATGGATAAAACATTTTGAGATGTCATACCTGGTCAGCCTTTGAGTTAAAATATATATAAGAGACAGTGTTGTTTGTCCCTTGATTTCATTTTCATATGACATGTACACCTGTACATGTACATGTACCTAGTAAATACTGGCCTGCAATTTGACTGCAAAGGAATCAGTGGTGGAATCTGTTCCTGTAACACTATCTTTAAACTTGACGTTAATTAGAATTTCACCTTTTCCTCTCAGTCCCAAAATAACTTTTTTTTTAGAGTAAGCTACAACGTACTGTAGCCTAGTCTGCACATGTACTGTATGTATGCTTTTCTCACACATGTGGGAATTAATTGTGCACACAACAGAACACTGCCCTCTGACAGGTCAAAAGAATGTTGTCAGGGTATGAAAACATGAGCATGTTTTCATACAATGTACTGTATGTGCTATGTACTATACGCAGTGAACGGAGTATACTCCACATGTTCCAAAGTTGAATGAATAGTCAACAAGTGAATACTCTGGTGTATTGGTGTTTGATTGTGGAGCTAGATCATTGAATACCGTGAAGTGTATGCTTGATCATTTATTGGTGATGTTGAAAAGGTATATACTTTTCTTCTCTCATTGTGATTACTCATGTACAAAAGATATTTAATTTGTAATAATGGATAATAATGATATATTATTTCTCCTTTGGCATTAATTTTATGAATCTTGTGACTGATGACTCCATCATGCTTGACAGAGATTTGATCTGCGATGTTCTCATACATGTACCGGTACGTACATGGTATTGTTCGTGTACATGTGGTCATGTGCCGGTAATGGTATTCACAAATTGGTGGCTATTTTTAGAACCATAGTAATAGCTCCCTGTGCACGTGTGGATTGTGCTTGTTAGGAACTTGATAATGCAGCCTAGGCTAGGCTAGGTGGGGATACTCCTCTGAGCTGAGCTGAGTGTGGGTTGGGGTTCTCATGTCTGCCTGACCTCAAATGACCCTGCTAAGTGTCATGACCTTGCCTTGGCTAGGGAGACATGCTAGGTGTGTTGTATTGTCTCCTAATGCATAGTCACTCCATGTACACAACACATATAAGTACCTGTGTTGTATGGAGTAGACTTGCAAGGTACATGTATTTGAGAATTCTATTCCACTGTGGAACAGATTAAGCCTAACACTTTTTAGCACATGAAAGTTAGACAAATGAAAGTTAGACAAACAAAAGCAGCCACAAGTACCGGTATTGTACTTATAAATCCAAGTAATATTTAAAATTATAATTAAAGGCCTATGTGACGTGCATTGTATAAACTATAGTGCACATGATACAGACCTGTGCTGTTATACTGACCACTCAGTGACCATTAACTACATGTACAAATGTATACAGGGCATGAAAGCCATTTTCTTGACATTTTCTTGATTCAGAGCATCTTACTGCAATGACTGCTTTCAAACAAAGTCAGGAATGATGGCCTCTGTTTTTTTCAGGTTTAAAATGGTAGTCCCATATTGCTAGATAGTGTAGATGAACATGTCAATAAATAATATTATGAAAGAAAATTATCCAGCAGTGAAAGTCGGGTATGTTGCTGCCTGATACTCTTACCAATAGAACATGGAGCAGATAAATTGCACGATGGGCATTACTGAACAAGTACAGGATCTTAATATGTGATGTATCTTGAATGTTCACATCACCTCTGTCCAAGATGTCCAAGGTAAGGTCCGGGAAGACTGTTATGGCAAGCAGCAAGCCTATGGCAGGATGAAGCTGCCTGGTCCTTCTCTATTTGCTCTTCTCCCTCTGCCTTTAGTGACAGTAGTGGAGAACTGGACAGCCCAGAGGCAAAATATAGTCTCTACATGTAATTTGTCAAAGCCCATGTGAGCCACAAAATGGAGCCATTCTGACCCCAGGCTCAAGAGATCCCTGCGATGGCAGCATCTCCCAGTCCCAGTCATTTTCCAAAAATGCCCACTCCTCTAATATCACTATTTCTGTGGCATTTCATGGACGACTATTTTCCTGTAACCGATCATCAGATTGGGGGCCGATCAGGTGAAATTGGATAGTAAATTCTGATCACTGATCAATGAAAATGATCGGGGAAAAATCAGAACTTTTTTTTTTAAAGACAAAAATTTTTAAGTTTTCAAATGCTAAAAATCATGCATATCTGGGATTATTTTGTCATTTGGAGTTGTTGTAAACCATGTTTGTTGATATTAAGTGCCTTTTCATAACTTTAAAATTAATAATAAGAGAAGAGACAAAACATGTGAGCCGCCATCTTGGATTTTAATGTATGGATGCATTTTTTTTTCTGTTGTCATTAAAATCCAAGATTAGATGGGAAGAAGAAGTAAGTCTCTGAGATCAACTTTACCCACCTAGTCGCAAGGCCTGGACTGCCATCAACAAGCTCACTGGTCGAAGCAGTGCTCCAAAACAGTGTCCTGTTACTGCAAACTCCATCGCTTCAGTCCTAGTTAACAATGGAACGTGGCAAGATATAACCACTGAGGCCAAAACCCACTCTCGCTCGGTGAACTCTGAGATAAAGAACCTCCTCAAATCCACTCCAGAGTCAACCCCCCTCCAGAGTCAACCCCCATGTCTGAAGCCTTCACCTTGGATGAGGTAGATACTGCACTAAAATCAATAAAGTCCAGGAAAGCACCAGGCAACGATAACATCCACACAGAGTTCCTCAAGAACATGAGCCACAAAACTACTTTCTCTCTACCTGCATGACAACATCTACTATTCCATCGAAATGGAAGACCCCTAAAGTTATTGCTGTTCTGAAGCCCAAGAAGCCTGCAGACAAACCCAAGAGCTATTGTCCAATCAGTCTGCTATCTCACATCTACAAGCTACTTGAAAGGCTGCTATTTGCCAGAATTGTCGACACCGTCAAAGAGAAGCTACCTACTACACAGGCAGGTTTCAGGAAAGGTAAATCAACCACAGACCAAGTAGTCCGACTTGTAAATGACACAGAGACAGCCTTCCAGAAGAAGCAGAAGTTTGGTGCAGTTCTTGTCGACCTTACTGAGGCATTCGGCACAGTATGGCACAGTGGCTTATATTTATTGTTGAAACATCAAACGGCGAATGCAGTAGGAAGAGGAGACTCCGCAATGGTGCGCCGCAAGGCTCTGTCCTCGCTCCGATACTTTTCAACATCTACATGTATGTCTCTGATATGCTCAAGGGGAATGCATGCAGTATTCCTATGCAGACGACACCACACTGGGGTTCGACAACCACTCCTTCGAGGCAATTGAAACATCACTGGAGAAGGACCTGAAGATGCTAGCTGAGTTCTTCAACAGATGACATCTCAAGATGAGAATACCGAAGACTTTATCCTCCGTCTTCCATCTGGCAAACCTACATGTACATGTATGCGCTAACCGAGAGTTGAATATTTCACTTAATAGGTCTAGGCTGAATTTTGACCCCACACCAAAGTACCTAGGTTTCACCCATTGAAACCTCACCTTCCATGAGCATGCCAAAGCCCCAGCTCAAAAGACCCAAGCCAGAGTGTCTCTCCTAAAGAATCTTGCAGGGACCAGACGGGGAGCTGATTTCACCACCTTTCGCACCCCCACGCTAGCCCTTGCCTTCTCCACCGCCGAGTATGCCGCACCTGCATGTAGCCACAGCACCCATGTACACAAGGTTGATGTTGTCCTCAATGATGTTATGAGACTAATCAGTGGAATACTCACTCCAACAACTGTCAGCAACCTGCCAATATTATCTGGCATACCACTAGCTCAGCTCAGACGAGATGCGCAGTACACTAAACTTGCCCAAAAGCATGACAGAGGTAACTGGTAACTGCATTGTTCCCGCCCTCTCTGCCTTTGAAGGACAGTGTCTCCCTAGAAGACACATTGCAACACAGGCTGCTGAGCTGTCTCTTGAGAAGCCCCCCTCCACCTTACCCACTTGGATAGCAAAACGCTGGTCAGACCAGTGGAATTCGTCTACTACCAACTTGAAGGAGTTCATCCCAGAGCCCTGTGCAAAACCAAGTGGCAGCGACCTCTCAAGAAAAGCCTGGGTCAACCTCAATCGTATCAGAACTGGAGTTGGATGTACACAATTATTTCCTGGAGCTGATCCATCGCCGAACTGTGCCTGCGGAGAGATTCAAGCTATGGATCATGTCATCGATGCTTGTCCTACATGTATCTACGAATCCCCTCCCGGTGCTTCTGGACTTCGAGAGCTCAATGATGAGACAATCAGTTGGCTATTAAAATAAGGACCTTCCCATTTAGATGTTGTACTACTTGATATTCTTTGTTCTTAAACGAACGAAAATCCAAGATGGCGGCTCGCATGGTTTGCCTCTATTCTTAGACTAATACTATCAATTTCAAAGTCATGAAAAGGCACTTAATATTAATATCAACAAACATGGTCTACTACTGTAAAACTCCAAATGACAAAATAATCCCAGCTGTGCATGTTTTTTAGTATTTGATAGCCCAAAACTTTCAGCATTTAATTTTTTGACCTGGAAACCGAATCTAACTCGTGGGACCTGGGTACCCGATTGTTTTTTGTTCTAGGCGTACTGGCAAGTTGTGACTGCTGCCTTGTATACATACAAGGTATTTATACTTGTACATGTACCTGATACATGTACCTTCTTCATGTCAGAAAAGATACCCTCATTGGTCGTTGTGTGATATGCATACCCTCAGAGAGAAACCTCTGGAATTCTTCTTGCCTTTGTCTTCTGGTTCTGGTTCTGGATTTTACTCCGACAAAGCGGGATCCCGCATCACGTCTTCCAAGATGCAAAAGTACTGAAAAAAGCCACAGTTGCTTTACACAACCGGTATGTTGAGATTAATTTGCTTGATTGATTTTGATGGTCGACAGCACATCTCACATAAATGTACATGTACACTGTACATGTTTCCAAGGCTAACAGAAAAGAGCTCTGTATTCTTGCACAAAACGATGATAATTCAAAGAAGACAGATCTGTAGATCGGCATACATCATGTTTGCCTTCTTTACATTATCCTCATAAACTTGGAAATACAACATGTACATGTACATTGTAAAAATCACCCTTTAATTGCTGATACTGATGGATACTGCCAACAAGCTGGCAAAGCAAATCTTAATTTATAGTTTTCCGAAACTCATGGTGGCTTTCAGTCATATACGCTGTACCTGTTAACTGTTATCCTACATGTGTACATGTAGCTTGTTGCTTCTAACATACAAGCCCTTTAGGCTTTAGGCCTACAGGTTTTTTGGGGACCCTGTGTCATACATGCTTGATGACTTACATGGACAAGGGCATTTGCCTCCAAGTTATAGGCAGTCATTATATAGCCTACATGTACATGTAGGCCTATTTGTAA
This sequence comes from Strongylocentrotus purpuratus, assembly GCF_000002235.5. NCBI lineage: Eukaryota > Metazoa > Echinodermata > Echinoidea > Camarodonta > Strongylocentrotidae > Strongylocentrotus > Strongylocentrotus purpuratus. Next base: position 36,983,606 of record NW_022145600.1, read on the forward strand.
TATGCCGTGCTAGGGTTTGTGGCCGGCCTTGCTACCATCCCTGATGAGTCTGTGACCCAAGGCTACCTCATAATCATCTCTATCATCTTCTTTATGGATGGGAGATAGTCACAATAGAGTAACCTTGGCTACTGTCAGTCAGAGAACCGTAATGCCTGGGAAAGATTATAAATGCTCATCAGACGCCATTGTTTAAGATTCATGCACATGGTGTATGTGGACTGGTGCACAGTAGGACAGTCCTTAAAGTCAACATACATGTACATATATTTATTAATTTGGCAATATGAAGGGCTTGTTAATGATTTAACCCATCGCCTACCGGAACCGGGCAGCTCCTGCATTAAAGCCTATGGGAGTGATATAATTCAGTAGTCTATGAGTTTGTGTAGGTTTATTTGAATACTTATTTTTTGAAATTTTAAATGTGTATTTATATCTGGTACAGAAGCACTCCATATAATATGAAACCGGGCATGGTGGCTCAGTGGTTAGAGCGCCCGCCTCATGAACGGGAGGTCGTGGGTTCGAACCTCGGCCGAGTCATACCAAAGACTTATACAATGGGACCTTCTGCCTTCTAGCTAGGCGCTCAGCATATTAGATTGGAGAAGGGCAGTAATAACATATTACCGGTATGTTATGCAGGGCCCGCTGTTTCATAACTGAAGTGGCTACGGTCTACCCTGGGTAAATAAAACATTATTATTATTATTATTATTATAAAGTTGGATATTTTGTTCATGTACATATGAGTATGAAACACATTGATCAATCATGCATTATCAATCATGAACTTTCTCTTTGTCAAACACTGCTCCTCTTAATTAAACCGGTCTCTTGATGAGCAGGATTGATGTTCAAGCAGAAGTCTGATTTGATATTAAAGTGAAACTACAGCAGACTATGTGTGTATTTTTCTCTTTCATTGGTGTTTGCAAGACAAAGGTGTATAGTATGGGCCTTCCCTCAGACTGTGTTGAGAATCCACACACAGTCGGGAAGTGATCTATAGGGATTTGAACCTTGGACTTGTTGATGCTCTGTGGTTCCTAGGGAATGGAGCTTGACTGCTTGCATGGCTGAGTCATACATCTGATCAAGAGGCCAGATAATACTGCCTTACAGCCTGTTAGTGTCACTCAGTCCCACACCAAACAAATCATGTAGGCCTCTTCAATGTCAACCAGCTTTAATACAGGCCTGTGTCAGTGGGTGAGATATTTCCCGCCAGTAACAGAAATTGGAATTACGTGTATGTGTTCTATTACAGGACACACTGTAATTTGGTGTTCTTTTACAATGATCGCTAGTTTGTATCACTATTGTACATGTACATGTAGGATATTATCTGTATGTACAAGTATTTCATGGTATTGATTTCAACTGGATCTCTTTCTCAATGTGATGGAATTATAATTTCATTTGAATAGTGACTCATTAAACAAAAATCATAAGTATTATTTTCTGCATGGGAGGTCCATAATTTTGTCAGGCTGGCTTGTACATTGTACTTCCTTTTGCTCTCTCATGACCTGGGACTTACATGTACATACACATGTAGATTTATACATGTAGGCCTACATGTACGTACAGTATGTAGGATCAAATGAAAAGCTCTGGTCTTGCACATGCACATTACGTTAATAGGGCTGATATAGTTTCATAATCTTCATTCATACAGTAGTTATAGGATGTCATTTTGTAATTTCCTTTAGTTTTCAAAATGGCGTTTATGTTGAAATAACATGATATGAATATTTTGCCAGCATGTGTCTCAAAGATCAAATTATTTGGGCCGAAGCTGATTTCCTGTTTTGTAGAAATCCATTATTTGGTTATAGCCTAAAGAAAGCAGAATGCAGGAAATAGTCAAGGGTGTACACTGAAGTTCCTTGTTCTTTCCTGGTTAAGAAATATGCAAGGAATGTGATTTTCTTGAAAACTTTAGAAGTGCTGTCAGAATAATAAAGATTGGTGAATAACGAGAGGAAAAAAGGAGAGCCCGCCCCCCCCCCCAAGAAAAGTACGCTTGTCTTACAAACGTACATGTAGCTTGATATTGATACATGTTTGTGCATTGTACAGAAATGGTCATGTACAAGATTTATGGTATACTGTAGATACTGTACATTGTAAAACCATCTTGGAGAAAATAGCTAAAAAATAGCAAAATAGTAAATAGTGACGCCCTACCTCCTCCTTTTTTTTATAAGTCCGAACGAGATACACATTATTTTCAATATTTGGCCTTACATGTAATAAAAAGGCATTTTTAATATTTGTTCCTATTCACGACTGTAATGGATACATGTCAAAGGTATGTTATACTGTATGTGTTACGTGTTACTGTAAGCATGGTATGAATGATGAAAGCAGTCCTTTTCACAATATTTATTACACTTTGTTTCATGCAGAATTTCATTATTATTTCTCTTTAACTCCGTCTTTATTTCCTCTCACAGGTAGGCCTGTCCTCGAGTCATGCCTACAACATGCGGCTTTCCTAATTGCAAGTTTCGTTCTCGCTACAAGGGAACTGACGACCCCCGTCACTTTTATCGCGTTCCTAAGCGTCCAGCGATACTGCGCGAGAGGTGGCTGGAGGCCATTGGCCGCACTGAAGAGACAATTGTTGGTCAGGTAGCGTAAACACACACACACACACATACACACACCCACATTCCCTTCACGTTTGATATGCCTGGATACATACCTGGCCTGCATGTCGGCCAGGGAACGGGGGGCGAGCGGGCACCTCATCATGGGCGCTCCCTCTCTCTCTCATGTTGGATTTGTTCGTTATTTGCAGCATTGGAAATGAAAAGTTCTTATCATTAAGTTCAATCTTATTTTTTTTCAGTTTTCAATTTCAGTTGGATCGTTGACTTGTGTGCACTTGTTTGACTGATTATTTTTTAAGTTCAATGGACATTATGGCATGCTTGTAACAAATGTTGACATTTTGTAATAAATGGTTGAAACCTTGGTTCATTTTTAGTTTATATTTGGTTCCTGGGTGAACCTAGTCAGAAACCAATGCTTCTCAGTCGCTATCATACTCATTGTCCAATCACTGTTACCACACTCATTTATCAAAAGTGATTTGTGATACCCCCTTTAGGTAATATACAGTAAGTGAGGATCAACATTTTTTTGTTTATGGCTACTAGGTTAATTGGGTACATAGGAATATAGTCTAAGACGCACACCCCGTATGAAAGCTGTTATCTTTTAAAAAAATCAGTAAACTATCAGAAGGAAAGAAGATAATTTTTGAGTTGGAAAACAAAACTGCTCAGTATGTGTTCCTTATGATACAGTATATCTGCCATACAGTATTTATAGGAATCTAAACAGGAGAATCTTTAAATTGGCAACGTATAATGCAATTGAACCCACTTCTTGAGTGATAATAAAACCCAGTCTGTAACCTTCTTCCAAGAAAGAAGAATATCCCCCCTAGAAGGTTGTTCCGCTGGCTGGCATGTATCCAAGATGGCCCTACCCTCCTCCTTACATGTAGGTACCTTTCACTGATTTCCTACCATCTAATGCTTCAAGGATATGCAGCCAAGATAAGAAATGTCCTGGATTCACTTTACACAGGACATACAAATGGAAAGTTTATCAAGAAGGGGCAAAATTATTATGAAAGAGATTATTAGCTATGTGGTGAGAAGTTCAAAATACATTTCTTGATGACTGGGTTTGACCTAGATTTGATTATCATGTTATTTATATTCAGAGCAGGAACATAGGGTGTACAGTAATGTGACTGATTTTTCATGTTCATTTTAACTAAATACATGTACATGTATAGGCCTACATGTAGCTTTGATAATTGGAGGAGCCTTTAAAGAGAAAGTCAACCCGGATATTAGGTCGGTTAGAAAAATGAGAGAAACAGGGCACAGAAAGTTTGTGGAAAATATAATTAAAAATAAGAAAGTTATTCATTTTTTGGAAATTTCAATCGTACAGCACCCTTTATATAATTATTGTAAACAGGTACATGTACAAGCCCTGTATGAAACAAATCTATTCCGTCATCATAACTTGAACAAAAATGACAATTTAAAAATAAATTGCTGTAGAGAGTAAATTGGAGCTGACCTTGCAAGATGCATCACAATGCTTAATACCAATTTATGTTTCACAACTTTCAAAATTTCATAACTTTCCTAATTTTCATTGACACTTTTCCTCTCATTTTTGTGCTTTTATTAATACCAGCTAATTATCAGAATGGACTTCCCCTTTAACTGATAATGTTATTAATTCTACATGTATGTAGATTATGTAATCAAACGAGGCTATGCTTTGCAAAAGAAATTTCTTCAAATAAGTGTGATTTAGTAGGGGAAATAAAGATTGCTCTACCTGTTAGTTGAAACCTGCATGAATTCACTCCTATTTTATGACTATGATTCATGGTCTCGTAGGTATAGGCCCCCTACATATACCAAACATGTGAACAACCCCAGCCAGTCATATATCACAGGTAAAAGGAACATGGAGTATAGGTGTAGGTGTGAAAACATGAGTAAGTAGCATGGCATGATAACTCCCTAATGTTAGAAACTGGAGAAAGATTAACCTTGAGTAAATGGGAGTAGACTTTGATCTCCTGTCTGAGCCAAGTCTGCTCTTTCAAATCCCAAGAAAGAAGAAAAGTAGAAATCTTGCAGAGAAAGGTTTAGTGTCTAGGTCGTCCAGGCCAGTGGGTTTGACCCGTGATCGAAGCACCAGGAATATCTTCATTTCATTTGAATGGTATTCCACACGGATGGGTGCGAAGGAAGCTGGGTATTTCCCCTTCTCCTCTGTAATCACTCCTTGACCTTGTTCACACTTCCTGATGTTTAGTGTTTCAAGACAGGTGGAGTCTATCCACCAGGTGTAACGTTAGATAGGTAGTCAGAACAAAGCAAGTACCTGCCCAGCGCGACCATGATTCATACAGTGTATGCAGGAAGCATAGAATATGTGATCGTGCAGTAATATTTCCTACTGCAATGTTTTAATAATGTTGTGTATGATTCATGTATGACCCTTGTTTAATGTCAAATTTGAATTAAATTATGATCATTCAAAAACTTAAAGCAAATTCACTCTTTGGAAACAGATTTTATGGTTTATAGAAATATTTTCTGTATCAAATTGTCACTTTACTGGTTCAGTGTAAAATGTAATAAAAGGAAAGTCAGATATTGCATAATACAATAATGAATATACAGTTGAACACTTAAAATGAAAACTATCTTTTGGACAAATCTTATAATCATTTTACTTTGTACCATAGACACATGCTGCCACACAATTTCTTTCTTGAGGTTTTTTTAAATTTGTGTAAAAGATGATTGCTGTTCTTTTCCCTGTACAATGATTAGAATTATTTGCATAATTACATATCATTATTGACATAAATCAGTATTTGAGACATTCAGAATGTAAGAAGATTGTCATATTTATGCTAACATGCAAACAAAGGGTCAGTTTTTAACTTTTAAAAATGTTTATAAAGGAATTGAATTAACAGTTTAAATGTATGCTTAGATCTGGAATGGAAGGATGTCAACTTAATGCAAGAGTGCATTTGTTGACATCCCTTCCGCCCCTCCTGGAAGTTGAATTTAAAGATTGATCGCTTGTTTCATGAGCCGGCATTGTGTATGAGGTTATTAAAGCATTGCTCATACATGTAAGTCAGTGATGTGTTATTGAGAAGAGTGGATTAGAAATATATTGTATGCTTTCAGTTTTGTAACTGTATGTAAAAGAGCATTGGTAATATTTTTGAATTCTGTTAATGAAATGTCCTGTATATTATTATGATTCAGTTCACATATGTACCTGTAGAAATAGCTTGCTTGTTAGATGTACAGGTCTGTTGGGGTGGGTGTATACAGGGTGAGCTTGTTATTGGTAACCCAAGCATGCTGGGTGTATAGGTATCGGTATAGGAGGAAATAGGTGCTAATGAGGGGCTGGGCTGGGCCTCATCATCACCATCAGGGCAGGGGAGGGAACTAGCTAGGAGATCACTTCCTGCTCTATTGGTTGGTTGGTGTGTTGCTTGGGAGGAAGAATCTTTCAAACACACACACACACACACACACACCACAGACAGTCTTGTTGATATTTGATGTATAACATCCTGTATCATCTTGGAAGATGTACCGGTAATGAGTTTGGAGACTATCCTTAGAACAAGTGCAATCTTGCATGTGGGCAGTAGTTCATACAAACATGTACAGTACATGTTTTTTGTACTGTCCAATTTATGATATACCTGAAGCGAATTCCTTCATTTTGTATCAACATTTGCTATAGATTATCATACATGAATGAAAGTATAACTGCAAATTCAAATGGGAGGTACAAGTAAAAACAAAAACAACAACACAGATGTGATCAGGCATGACATGTACACTGTATGAGCTGTAATGTAATGTGTCTCTATCACTACGATCAAGTGTGAACATTTTTGTCTTGGTTTTACACATGTGAACAAGGGTAATAAGGAAGGGATACCAAGTTGAACTTTAATGAGTCTAAAACCTTGAATTCCTGTTTGGGAGTCCTCATATACGTGTGACCTTTCTTTAACCTTTAATGAAGGACCATCTTACAAGAGTGCATTCAGCAGGCTCTGGTAGAGGTGTAAATTGGTTGAAAAGGAAGCAAAATATTTGAAAGAGTTAGCGCTGAACAATACCTGTGTCATGAATCATTTCATCCATAAAGGTTATATAATATACACATTTTCTGAGGATCAACATAAAGTTTCTTGTGAAATGAGAGGTTTTAATTTTTTTCTTTTCTTGTTAGTTAATTTGTTGATTGTGTATTTCACGAAGGACTTACACACCGGTACCATTTTTTATTAAAACTATACTGACTAAACTTGTTGATGTAACTGGCTTTAAGGGTTAACTTGTATACAATGTTTGAGTTGTATTATGGACAAATTCATAATATAAAGCTGTGTACATGTAGGTTTATTATAAATGATACTCACTATACTCCATTGATTAACTTATTTACCTGTAAAAGTTTTATGCCTTTGCTTATATGATTTTTATTGATCTTGAAATACCAGCATTATATGATATATTCTATTTTAAGTGTATAATACTTATTTATTTTTGTTATTTACGATGTACTTTCTAAATCTAGTTTTATACTAATGATAACCTACATGTACTACAGTACATGTACTGTAATATCCTTTTTTGTTTGTTGCAGATTCTTAATCACCCTTTTATTATAATTTACATTATTTTGTTCGTATTGGGAAGAGACTATTCATATTTAACGATATAACTTCACTTTAATAAAGAAATATTAAAAAGCTTAGTACATACATGTACATGTACTTCTTTCCCAAAAGGGTATTTTAATTCTAATACTGTTTAAATTATAATGCACGTTGCCTGAAGAAAAAAATCAGAGCAATAATTCAGATAGAATGATCAACTACTATCAAAATCAAGTTGCTACATGGAGCTTACCAATTGGCATAATAGTTTACTGATGTTACTTGTGTTCAAACTTTAAACACACAGATGTTCTGATGATTGAAAATATATTATTTCCTCTATATTGTCATCAACATTTAAAATGTGAAATATAGCAATAACAAAAAGATGAAGTTTTGATGGAATCAGTCAGAGGTTTACACACGGCAGTACTAAATTTTCACAATCGTGTAGTTTGGCTTTCATGAAGCCAAGATTGTCTGTACTCTCTAAACTAGGATAATGTAAGCTACATGTATCAACCTGGACGGCTGGGCCCTGTTTCATAAAAACTTGATATCAATATTTGTTAAAAGCTAAATTTATATGACAAATTTGCTCTCATCCAATCAAATGCCACAATTTCAGTAGCTCATAACAATTATTATAACTTGTTATTGATATCAAGTTTTATGAAACAGGGTCCTGGTATTGAGTTAGCTAACGATAAATTGATTGTGTATTACTGTTAACACTAATGTACCCCTTTCTTTCAGCTGTTTTGTTGAACTACCAGCCGTTCGTTCCTCAACTTGACTGTTCCTTTGGTTTGTGAAAAACGACCCATAGGAATTGCTGAGGTATCAATCACATTACCTTATTTTATTTTACTTTATACTAACACCTTTTTGTGTTTTCTAATTTCTACATATTCATTTTGCTGTTTCGTTTAATTTGCCATTTCAAAACTAACATCTTGGGCTTTTATTTTTATATGTTGGTTATTCCTATTTGCCTTCTTTTTCTTTTCTTTTCTTTTAATCTCTTAATTTATGATTTAACCTTTTAAAATTATGTTCCATATAAAACTAAAAGTTAATCTTTACATTTCATTCAAATTTTATCAACTTCAATTTATCCAACTATAAAAATTAAATATGATTTTTTTTTTGCTCTCGTTTTCATTTAACAAAAAATATATATCAGCAACAAGTTTTCTAATATTCCATTATTATTGCAGAATATCCTAAAAATAACATTTCTTTCTTTGCACTGACGATTTCTTTTCCAAATTCACTTCTTTTTGTCATTTATTATGAGCTGACAAAACATCATCTATACTGCCTTAATGTAATGCTTATAGAACAAATTTTCATGCATTTTGCTTTTATTATTTCATCCATCATCTGCTCTTCATCATCTCTGATTCTCTGTAATAGCTAGGTGAAAGGTTCCTGTTTCTATCCTTCATGCTTGTTCAACTCATGTGGAAACTTTAAATTCACTCTTCTCTAGGTTGTGATTAAAAACTTTTAAAAGAAAAATTGTTTGTCATTTCTGTAGTTCATGCAATGTGCTGTGTACTATCATTGTCTTTTCTTGATGTGATCTTCAATGTACATTGTGACTAAGAATGCTAATCATGTCATATTTTAATAAAAATGTTGGTTGCAATATAAATGAATTCAGAATTTAGAGGTGCTCTTGAGTTTTCGTCAATTTCCAAAATTATGAATTCTCCCTACCCAGGTGACAAAAAGATATCTAAAATAGAGATTTTTTTTTCTTTGGTCAGATCTGCAAAATCCTCAGAAACTCAAGATAACCTTTAATTTATTTTCATAAATAAATTTCCTCTTGATATACTGTAGCATGTTTTGGGTGAAGTTTAAACCATTTTGTTGGAATTGAGGAAATACTTAATAGCTCATTTCTATGAGATTTCTTGTTGTGGGCGTGTGTTGAGAACAATTAATGAAAAGCCTGAACATAAGCACACATCAATCTCTTTGAAAGGTATTTTAACTCCTGCAGTGCATTTAATCAATAACCATTGTATCACATACCTAACAGTACCCTAACAGTGATTTTCATGAATTATTACATGTCTATTTGTGAAATATATATTTTGTTATGAGTGGGTGCTATGTGTATAACTCCTAACAGTTTGAAGTACCGTAGTACCATAGAAATAATGAATGAGTTCCGTATTAGCCACTGGTTAATTAAGGTGGTATCATGGTTTGTTTGATGATTATATAGAATGTTGATTACATCGTATGCCATTACTTAATGAACATATGAATAAATACAAATTAATAAGTGAGAATTCCATGTGCATGCACGTAGAATATCACACATTCCAAACATTTTTTTTAAAAACACATACATTTCCTTGAAAAGTTATTTGTTGATACATGAATATTCAGTGAGTGCTTATGATGAATTAGTAATTATACTTGTTGAATCTTGAAGTAAGCCCATTACCCATTAATTTCATTCATTCTCCATATTATTCAATGTCATCTCCATTAGAATGCAGTGAACTATGCCCATTATGTATGAACACTACTTGGTCATGCATGGTTTTCGCAAGTCATAAATATATTGAATTGATCCTTTGATGCCATTACACCATTTACAAAACATTCATTTTCCCACACTGTTATTCAATACTGAAACTAACAATTGCTGAACCTGCTGCTCTTTTATAACCACTTGTATTAAGCAAAGTATTTTATGCATATTCTTGATTTTTGTTATTCAAACTTTTCTGGAAGAACTTAGTGAATTTGATTTCATGTAAGTGTGTCGTCTGCCTTAGTGTTTAAAAGGCAAGTATGTTTGTGCATGTAGAGATTTAGTGTCCTAGTGGATAAGTCACCAGCCTACAGGGTTCAAATCCCTGCTTCATACTGTACTAACATCCTGTGGCAAGACATTGAAATCAACATTTGCCTTTGAACTCAACCCAGGTGAGATAAATGGATACCTCACACAAATATACTTTGAAATGCACTGTGCACTGCCAATGATCACTACAAAATGGGGGTAATAATTTCCAAAGCCTAATGAATGCTTTACAATGTTTCTGCTTGACCTGGTTTGATTTTAGAACCACAGTTATGCTGCATTCCAGGATGTAATATTGGCATCCTTTTGTGCAGTCAGCCTTTGTCAACAGGCTAGTTTATAATAACCCTCTGGTTGCCATATTTTTAATCTTTTCCTGACTATACTCTTCATATTAATGATGATGTTACTCTTTGTTGTTTTACTCACATTGATGAAGGAATACTTGATATGAAATAATTGAGGTTCAATGATTGAACATGTGCATGTGAGAGGTGCATCATGGTTGCTTGCATGCTTTACCTCGCTTGAGGTTCTGGATTTTCACCTTACACATTGACCTGGGTCAAAGGTCACATAGGTCATTGATTTGCATGATGAATATAGTAGCTCTCAATCTGATCTGAGACTGATGTTTGAATTTAGGAAGACAGTCATTTGAGATGAAGCCTACTTGAACACAAGTGTTACATACATGTGTATGTCATCATGTTGACCAATAGAAGTGTGCCTGAGTCACAAGGGATTCCCAGGATTACTTCTTAGCAGATTTTATTTTCTATTAAAAAAAAAAAAATTACTATACAAAGCACTAGAAATCTTTTTTTTTTTTTCAAAGTTGAAAGCATCTTTGTACTTGGTAAGTCTACACATGAGCTATCATGAATGTTCTATCCTGTTGGCTGCAGTAATTTGCTGGAACCGTCGGTACCCCGCAGATCTCTGTATTTGTACAAGCAGAGCAGTGGCCTTGTAGTCTTTGTATCTAGTGTAGTCCCATATATACCCTTCCATAGTAGCATGTTATTGACAAGGAACTTTGTATAGCAATCGTGAGTGAACTAGATTGCCTTTATTTCCTAGCACTTTGAGATCTCTCTCTCTATCCTGAGTTGTGATAAGTGAATTGCATTTGTTCATCACAGCTTGTATTAGATGCTGATTAAATGTGACATGGCATCTATAAGCTGTTCCATGTTGTTTCTTCTTCAATGCTTGATGATCATGCTCTGTCTGTAGTCATCCCTTGAAGTGTGTTGGAGACAGCTTTCTATGATTGTGTAGGGTACACCTGTATAAAGCACCTTCTGTATGATATGCTGGTTGTAATTCAAGGAGCATGTTTTGACCTTGAGGCAGGGTCATCATTTTATGGCGTCACACTCAAGTATTACTGTCCAATCTCATGGTTTTATCATGGTAGGATTGTAATGGAATGTGATTCAATATGTTTGGTTTCACATAGTGATGTCATGTCTTGAGTTGATTTATGGGGAAAGCCTGATTTGCTGAATCAGAACTTGCCTGCTGTCAAAAAACTCAAAATTATGTAAGGAATATTTAAGTTTGAAGGCAATTTTTTAAACACCAATCTCCCTGTTCTTGTAGTTTACTTTATTATAAATCTTACTTTACATCTTCAATTGTTCAGAAACTCTTTTTAAATTACATTTAAATAGAAAGAAAAGAATTAATATCCTGTGGTTTACAATACATGTAATATACAATTTGGTGCCCGTAATTATTATCAGTTCTTCAATGAGGATACTCTGATCTATTTCCAGTCATTGCTTTTGTTGTGTTTATATTAGTAGTGAAGCTCACAATTTATTGAGAGAATAGCACAGCTTCTGTCCAATATACATCCAAGTGGTTTGTATTTTACTCTCATTTATTGGATTGTAAGAATGAGATGAACTGTGTGTTATATTACTCTCATTCTCAATAGACTGTTCTAGATCCATGCATGAATGAATTATAAGCCTCTCAAGTACTGTTTGCTGAACGGTTGATATCGGGATATACCGGTAGGCACCTTTTCTTGAATGCTGAAGCAATACTTGATTTTAAAAGAGCTTTTTTAGCCAAAGTTGGGAATGCTTCTTGAATTAATCTTCAAGGTCATGTAAAGTACATGTAGATGAAAACTGAACCATTTGAGCCCCCTGTACGCTATCTCTACAACCTTCTACCAAAACTAATGCCTTTTTACGGAAACCCTCCCCCAAGGCTATGGAGCTATTAAATGAATCTTATAATCTCTTGCCCCCCTCCTCAGAGCCACATATAATCACACTTCTTTTCATAGGGGTATCATAAATATTGATTTGAGTCATTTGGATCTATATTAGGTATCAGAATGGAGCAAGAGTCGGTCTGTACCTACCCCTGCTCAACAAAGATAGAGAATTGAGTGATATTGGAGGTCACTTGGTAAACCAACAGAAGCTAACAAGTAATCATTATGTTACAGTGTAGAGATTGACCTTGTCTTTTATTCTTATTGCCTCTTCCCCAGACCTACTAAAATTTTCTTTGATAACGTGATAGCTTTACAGAGAGATAGTTCCCCTTCCAGATCAAAGGTATCATCATCATTATCAAAATGGCGACTCATCGACATTGCAAGTGAACCCTGAGACATATTAACTTATTCTTCTTAACCAAACTGAACACTTTGATACATCTAGTTGACCATGCTCAGAATAGGCCTAATTCTGAGTAGGGTGATGCCCGAGGAGTTGTTTTGTTTCTTGTAAGAATCATACATGTACTTGAATTGATGTGGAATTCTATAAAGTTTAGTGTGGCAAACTGAAGCATTGCACAAAACCTTGAGGAATAATGCTAACTATTATAAGAATAATAAGATGCTCAACCAAACTTTGAACTTGAAGATTTTCTTGAAAGTCTTCTGATTTCCTTCCTTTTTGGAAATCTTGAAATAACAACACACCAACATTCATGTTGCATGGCAATCATGATCTTCTACGTAGCATGACTTTGGTTTAGGTTGTATACAGTTTAACCTTGTATGAGATGATGATGCATAATTCTACAGTGAATCAAGCCTTTGAGTGATACAATCACATATCAACAGATATCCTTTTCCACATCTTGTAGCAACCTGTTTGAAATTGCTTACTGAGCTATCATATCATACATGTAGATGCATCCGTTCTGCCAATGACCACCCCACCCCCTATCTCTCTCCCTCTCTCCCTCATTTTTTCTCTGTCTCTCTATCTACCCCTCTCCTCTCTCCAATGTTATATACATGGAACTTCAAATTATTGAATTTCTTTAAATATCCTTATTGTTGATTTTCATAATGGAACATGCTTTTTGATGTACCGGTATCCAAAGTTAAACCTCAATTTGAATTCTTACTTGTTTGCTTAGTGAAAAAGTCAATATGCTTTATAATCTTATTTTAATTTCACCTTTTCATATGTTGTCTCAATCCGATTGCTCTCACCATCTTTCTCCTGTTTTTATTCTCCATGTTTCTCTTTTTTAGATCTACTCTCACTTCCTCTCTCATTCTCCCCATCCTCCCCATCCTCCATATCTTAACCCCCTTTATGTTTATCTTTTATCTCTCTTTCTCTCACTTCCCTCACAATCTTTAACCAGTTTACTTTTTTGTCATTTTCTCTTTCTGGTTGTGTCCATTTCTCTCACCTTTTTGTGTATCTTCTCTCACTTTCCCAAGCCAGCTACTCTTCCTCTCCATGACCTGAAAGGTTGTACACAGACCAAGCCATCACATTTACATTTGTCCCTGGGCGCTGCTTGTTCGTTGTGGCATATTACTCCTCCCGTTCTCAGTCGTTCTCAGTGGAGAGAGTATTGTTGAAGGTGGGCGCGTTGGTTGGATGGATGGCAGGCAGGCAGGCAGGGGTAAAGGAAACCTTGTCAGCCAACCAACCAACCAACCACCTAGACAGGCAGGCAGGCTGACAGGCTTGACAGGTGATCTTATGCTAGGTTTGATCTCTCTACAGGTTCATTCCTTGGTATTGAAGTCAATGTATGCAGCAGGGGGGAAGAAAAGCTTTAGTAAACTTGGTAGGCTTGCTTGGGGAGATTCAATGTGCAGCGAGTCGAGTCATAACTCTACCGGCTTGCTAGCTCATTCAGGATATGTCAATGTTTTAATTCTTTCCATCGCTGCAGTGATTATTCAAACGTTACATGTGGGAATACAACCTGCAACCTGTATAATTTTGTGTGTTGTGTGTCACTATAGCAATAGTTACGGGTACTAACTAGCACATTTAATCATGTCGATCCAGAAGAGAGTTTAACACCCTTTAGGCTCTGAGCAGATGATTTCTTGCATTTTGGGATATGATGGGAAAACAAAATCATATGAATAGCATCCAATGTGCTACTGATACCCTATAGGCCTACCAAAATGCCCTTTCAGCATGAGCTATTGCTCATTGATATACCCCTGGTGTACCGTCTCTTGTAGCACGTCACCTGCTCTTGTGATGCATCTAATCTTTGATAGGTTGGTTGGTTGAAAGGCAAGAGAAATCACTCACTGCCAGCACGCCGAACAACAAGAAGTAGTGGCAAACCTATTTGAAATTCATATAAAGTGGTGGTTTTCTACCAAGGTGACTTAATAAGCATGGTAGTGTCACCCTCCATGCTTAAAGGACATAGCTTACATCTTCATCCAGAATTCAATTTGATTTCCATTTCCCATGCCTTTAAGGGAATTCTTTAAAGAATTTCTAAGAAAGGAACTTTATGCCTTTTCACCTCTGCATTGTTACAAGTGGCGTAATAAAATAAAAACTGCTTGATGCTGTATTCACTGCTTCCTTTCTAGTCACTCCATTTTGTATTTAAACATGACCTCATTAAATCAAATTAAAGAACTTGCTGGCAGTTAGACAGTCCTCTTTGCCCCTACATCTATCATGTTCGTTTGTTTATCTTGCTAATCTCTCATTTCTTATTATTCTACCAGCGAGATTAGAATAAGTTTTATTGTTGCATGATTCTAACATGAATGTGTTTTGAATGGAGTGCATACATATACTCTCCTTTAAAGTTCACTAGACCTTTAAAGAATGCTTGACTTCAATGAGGGATAGTGATGTGAGTAATTGAAGGTAGAGGAAGAGGAAGAGATCACTAACGTTGGTCCTCCTTCTATCCTGGAAGATTGACTTAATCACGTGAATCAAGATGGAAATGTATGGTTAATGCAGGATAGGACAGACCGCCGATGACAGTATCAAACATTCTACTCACACTGTGACAGCTAGGTTAGCTTTTCAAACCTGACACATGAGGGAGAGGCATTTACAATGCAAGCATAACCATCCGTTTGTGTTCTCGGACTTGTGCTGAATTTGATAGGCAACTACCCATAAACATGACAAAAAAGCCGAATAAAAATCCCACCCTTGGAGTAAGGTGATTTTTAAATAACATCCTCTTCTTTATCATAAATTCCTGCATATTGATTCAAATGAGGGAAAAAACTTAACAAGCTGTAAATGAAACTATCTTCTATCCCATCTCTCTCTCTCACTCTATATCTTTCTGTTGGTATTTTTCTATATCTCCATCTTCATTTGTTATTATTTGAAGAAGATTTATGATTGTTTAAGGGAGAAAACCACTTTGAGAACATCACTCTGAAAAAACACACACCATTTTAATCTTGATATTGAAATATGAATACATATACAGGTACTTCAGAGCTCATATACTGTAGGACGAGGTAAAGAAACCTTCTTAGCCTCCAAATGTTGGTTTCAATGATTATATTAAAAATACCTTTTTTAATTGGAATAACTGGAATAACTGAAATCCCACATACTTCCTATTTTTCTTTTAAAACAGGATGTTTTCAAGCACAGCATGAATCACTTCCACAAAATGTAATTGTTGTGACTTCTCCACTTATTTTGGTCCAGTTAGGAAAGTAATGGCCATTCCAGTCCAATAGATTCATTTGTGTAATGAACCTGGTTATTAGATAAGGTTGTTCAATACGATTGCATACAGGAGTGCCATCATTAAATTGTCATTTCCAGTTTGTTCAGTGCTTAATTGGTTTATTGTGAAATCCATTTCTAGAGCAGAGTGATTTATCATCATTTTGGTATATATATATCAACTGGACGTGATTCGTCATTAGGAAGACATGTCTGATGAAAATGTTTTTATCATTTGTTTAATTTCTCATTTCCTCTGCTACTCATCTTCATAGTGGACCTTGATTAATTGAACAGTTTTCAAAGTGACAGATTGATTAATCATTCATTGGAGCCACACTTGAATATATTCTCCTGACATATAGATAATTGTATATATATGTATCCTAGATTAACATTGACCAATCTGTATGTTAAAGTGGAATGCAATTTATTTAAACTTACACTGTTTAATCAAAAGTCCAGTGGAGTTTTGTTTAAATAAAAACAAATTTGAAGGTGTCTTAAAGCACAACGTAATAAAACATCCAAATTATGATAGGACCTTCTTACACATGTTGTTGGAATACTCAATTCCATAAATGCCCATTGCAGCTGTCAGAACAAAATACTGTATCTCTTATACCAAAGAAAGATAGATAATATAGAAAGCCTAGAATATGTAGAGAAAATGAAACTCTGAAGAAAAGAATGAAATAGGAGGAAAGAACATGGTCATAAAGCAATGGCAGACATCATTATTTGATTGCGGGACGTAAAAGTAAATTTGATAAATAGGCACTATATATCATGTAGGCATACACAATTAAGACTTATGAGCTGAGGGCTGTATGCATGTAGTTTGTAAATAGACATTGGAAGATATAGTGTCTAGTGCCTCTGAGAATATTACAGGGTATTATTAGAATGGAGCTAAACATTTCTCAACACAGTCGATTTTCACGATGAATTTGAAGAAAAAGGTCAATTACACTTCCACTACCAGTATATTGATTTTTATTCATCTCTTTGTAGATAATATAGAAATGTCTGTTTCAACTTTGAAGATATGCATAAACCAATAATAGTCCCTTTTATGTACATTGACGTCATGTTGTAGATTGAAGCAAAATATTGAAAAACATGTAATGATGTGTCAACAAAACTCCAGCCATTTAAATTGATCCAATCCAATTCATTTGAGTGAAATGGACCATGCTCACCATCCATGACCTCTGTAATCTTAACATGGCCTTTTTAAAATTGAACTTTCTCTCTCTGCTACAAAAGTGAATACTGCAAATTATTTCATTTTATTTACTTATTTCAAAATTAAATTGCTCACCATTAAGTTGTTGTAATGTATCATATGATTTTATAAAGGGATGAAAAGAACACTACCTTTCCCATCAAGTTTGTATTAATGATTTTTTTTTTTATGACAAAAGTGTTTGGATAGGGCAAGACAGGAGAATTGATTATTGTTAACCCCCTCCCCATCTCACCGTGAATGAAGTGATTTGTTTTGTTTGTTCACGCAGGTGGTTTATTTGTCTGCAACATTTGATGTATGATTGCTCCTGCAGAGAGGGAAGGAGAGAGGGTGAGAAGGAGAAAGAGGGCGAGAGAGAGACAGAGACAGAGAGAATGGGAGGGAGGGAGAAAGAGAATGGGAGAGAGAGAAAGAGAGAGGTGGGAGAGAAGGTCAGTCATGCATAACAATTGCTATTATTCCCTCTGTTATGTCTATTGTGCAATGATCGAGGAGCGTGGGGGCCATTGGAACGCAGGCCCGTTGGCTGGCTCACGTGTATAGTAGTGTATGAAGCTCCGTATCTGCGCTGCTTAGTCGGTGCATTTATAAATCGCATGTATGATTCTAGTGTGCGCGGTGCATGTATTGTGTGATCATATCATATCAGAGTTATATTGCCTCGTGAAATAGAGAGAGTTAGTGAAATAATGAAAGCATGGCAGGCTTCTCATAAAGACAAGATAATCAAGATTATGTTCACGGTGTGATTGTAGAGGTATGTACTACAAGGCATAGAGATGTTTTATTTTAGAGGTTAATATTAATCCCTCCTTGATTGAATGAATGATGATAATATTTGATGGATGTTTTTTGATGGGTATATATGTTGGCATGTCAATAAGACTCTCTTTGGTTTGTCATTACCACTGCCTCGTCTGTCTGTGTACACTGTGTGATGTCTGTGTGTCTATTGGTAAGTGGGTCTTGACAGGATCAATTACTGTCCTTTGCTCTAATTCTTGTGTCTCTTCTAAGTCATTGTTTTTCTTTTGATGGATATATTACTTGAGATTGGTATTTTGGTAGTCATTTGGAGGGGTAATTGGGTGTACCAAAAAGGCGGGGTTGGGAAAAATGCAAGAGCTAGATGCCCATTTCAGGTGCCATATATAGTGAATATGCATCTTGGATGGAGTTATCCAGATAATTCCTAAATTATAAATAAAATACATATAAATAAATACAGCCATTTCTACCATTGTAGAATGACTGCTCCTCTAAGTTGCCTTTTCAATGCAGGTTTAAATATTATGTTATTTTTTTCAAATAATTGCAGTCTTTGGTCAAAGAGCATCTACAAAGTAATGATGACGATATATACCTCAAAGTAGATAGGCCTAATGAAAACAGGATTAGAATGAATAAGGTAGAAATTGCTACCCGTTTTTATGTTTTGTTCACACTTGTGTGATTACTGCCTTGCTGATAAAACTGCAAATCTTATGTGATGAAAACGATCAAGATTGGTGTTTTTTGTAGCAGTTATTGTAATACTATTAGAAGTAGGTATGGTAATTCATTAGTACAGTTTAGTATTTGTAGTAGTGGCCGTAGTGATATATTAGTATGCATGTACATGCTAGCAATGGTTGTGTGTAGTAAATAGGAGTCCTGTAGAGTGTAACCCACCCAGAATATAATCCAGCATATGCCTCAACTTGCCACTTGAGTTTTGATACCAGAGTGATGTCTGTAGTCCCACTCATGCATATTTATGCGTGGTCAACCCCTGTCCATCAGACTCTGACAGGTTGTTTCTGTGAAGCTACCCGGAGGCTAGCTAGTATTGCCTCATTAGTCATTAACCTGTTAACAGCCACTGTACCACCATTGATTCTCTCAACTTATTCTCTTTCCTGCTCTTTTTTGTTGTTGCATGGGCCACAAAATGGTATCACTTATTTAAGCCAATACCAAAGCGTAGGAATTGAACTATAATGTCATTATGAAGTAAAATTAAACGTCAACAAAGAAACAGACAGAAAAAAAGATTTAGCTCTTTATGTCTCTAATTTTTTGAGCAAGTAGTAATCATATGTATAAAGTAAGTAATTCATTTTCACCCTTTTTGAGTAGATTATATCACTACATTTGTACAAAATGACTCAAAATTGTGATTTCATATCATTTAAGATCTATCTTTATTTGATTTCCCCATGACCCTCTTTATTTTGTTCAGATCAAATCTGCTATTTTCTTTTCTTTTCTCCTTGTGGATAGATTTCTAAAGTAATGTAGTTGTATGTTTGCTGTACTTTAGTTTCATTGAACTCTTGAATGAATATTGAATGTTCGGACTCTCATGTAATCCGGAATGTTGATTCCCAAACACAACGTAAATATTTTATCTCACACTGTTATCGTGAAGCAAGCATCTAGGCCAAGCCCCTGGGGAGAGGGTCTTTTTCATGATTCCCACATTTTCTTCCGTAGGTCTAAGAATCATCAACATTTTTCTATGATGTAAGAAGAGCTTTTCACCATTCTGGTTTGATTTTACTTGTAGAGAGTGGGAGCAGCTGCCCAAGGAGAAAAAGTAAAAATAATCACAACTTGGCTCAAGCACTGGCAGAAGAAGCCGGCAATTTCCTCAAATTTTTCAGTGGAGATGTTGAAATCTTTGAGATCATCATGCCCCTTCCCTTTGCCTTGCTGTTATCAGATAGCAAGATCACAACCCTTCTGCTGCTCTGTTTTTCCCTCTAGATATCTAACCATCTCCCCAGCTCTCTTTCTCTCAGTGTATTTGTGTGACTGTCTATGTATTTGAGCTTCATGAAAAACAAATTGTACATCCTGCGCTGGAAGCCCATCAAAATCCATCAACGTCCGATAAAAAAAAAGTTGGTCTTGAGATTGTAGAATCTTGTCTTTACAGCTTCATGGACTTTTGTTCAAATAATCTCGGAAGAAAGCGATTCTTGAAGGACAATTTTAACAGTGTGTATTTCGGGCTGAAATGTTGTTACTTTAATCTGATTTTATGAATCAGCAAGAGGTACACATGATCTTTTGAAATGGTGATGGGAAATATAATATGGAGATGAAATCCTCTCTAGGATAACTCTTGAATTGTAGACGATAAAAAATATACTCTTTGAGCAAAGTGAAGCTGCACTCTGCACTTAAAAGAAGTAGTCTTTTTCTATAATTTATTCATAATTTTTTTTTATTCAGTTTGTTTTGTAAGGTTTAAAGTAAGATAGTTTGTAGTTTGTGGTGCCAATGCATACTCTGAAATACATGTATATCTCCCATCAGAGTATAGAATCTATATGCAATCATTGGATATAATGATATTTTTATAGGTATCCTGCATATTAGGTGTGCCCCTTCCTAAGTACTTCTCGCTTGACAGATGACATCTCCGCTAAGGATGTCAAACAAATCTTGCAGTTGAGGGTCGAAAGCTGATCGTTATCTGCTATCTTGTGACTGATTTGGTCAATCTACTGTCAGGTCTCCCATGTCTTCATTTTGTCCAAGCAGAGGTGCAACTTTTATTTCCTTATGATATCAGTTAACAATTTTTATACTTGGAGGAGGGAGGGAGGGAGTGGTGCTAATTTTGCATGTTTCCTTGGCCTTTCGTTATTCCTGTGAAACTACCCAACCTACCAATGCACCCTATAGAGCAAATCTTATATGTGTACCAGTTTTGTATTTACATGTACGTGTAGATAGTGTTTATGAAAAGGAAATTGGAATTATACAAACTGGCAACCGATATCTTTATTTCAAATCTATGCTCAATAATGGTGCTGTAAATGGGGTAATTGAAGAGCATCAGTAACTGATGAGATTCCTCAGGATGACATCATAATGTTTAGCATTATCAGAACTGTAAAAGGGTTAAACTTGAAATTTGTGTAAAACTATGTATCTGAAGGAAAGTTGTGTGACATTGTTACAAGTAGTGGAAGTTAATTGATGGTGTGATCATGCGCTGCTTAATGGCAGTTTGATAATGAATTGGTATTCTACTACCAAAGAGTTTTCCAGCCTCACTCCATTACCCCTTTATTCTTGATGACTGCTCCCTCCCAAGACTTCTTTATCACTTGCTTGCATATGTATCTCTTCATCTCATCTCAATCCGCTCAACCCCTTACCCTCTTCCACATTTTTACTCCAGACAGGGAAATGTTTGGGCTCTTGATATCCCCTCACAAATATTATGCCGGTTTTCGCCCCCTACCCCTTGATAGGATTTCAGATAACCCAATCACTCCCCCTACAGACAAACAACTTCCCGTCCAGCCTTTCCTGTTATTGGTATACACCCCTTCACTGGCTTCCATCGTTTGCTAGAGGGGCAAGGAGATAGAACCAACCAGATAACTGACGTTTCTTTACAGAAATATCCTTGTCATAATCCATTATATTTAAAGAAGTCAGCTGACAATATTACCAGAGTCAACCAGAGATGTTTATTTTATTTTTCTTTGTCTTTATTGATGCTGATCTTACAAGCAAGTTCAATTATTCTTACCAAATACTTCTACATTTATTTGACCCAGTAGTTTTCTGCCAATTTACTGTGCTAAATTGGCGATGTTGATAAATAATATCAATACCGGTTATGGAATTTTAAGACAATTATCATACATTCAGTATAGGAATCTACTTTCACAAAGACAATAACAATAATAAGCGTTATTTTATTAGGTATACTATATTATAAATTTTAACATGAATTATATTACTAATACTCAAGAGTGTTCTTAAGGATGGCAGGTGTGTGACTTGTGTACTCGCATTTCACTAAACAGCTGAAACTAGGATCATGATTAATAAAACCTTAGAAATAGGGATGTTAAAGTCATAATTTGATGCGTAATGTACAAAATAGATGAATATCAATCATGGTTGCTCAGTTCAGTCTTATATGCATAGCCATATCAAGAATGGTTCTATAGACTCTCTCTCTCTCTCTCTCTCTAACCGAGTGCTTCCTATGCTATCCACTGAAGATGATGAACTACCAACCCTTTTCATGCCCTTGCTTGTTTGGTTCACTGGACATACCTACAGGCAGGGGCTGTCTGATTTGAATTTCAAATCTATGATGGTGAAGAGCTATGTTCTTTACACTGTGTACATCTGATATGATCAGTCGCTTCAGTAGTCAGCTGAATTCTGGTTGGAACTGGAAGATCAAAGTGTGGAAGAAAAAGGACAAATATATGCGCTACAGGATGTAAGCAAAGCTGGTAGTTTGTCAAGTCATGTACATGCCTACATTTGGCACCCTTGATAATGGCATGTTAAGTTGTACTTCTATAACTGAATTGAGGGTTACAGTACATGGGTGTTTTTAATGTTTCTGAGACAAAGACAATTAATAGTGAAAGTCAGATAAAGCAGCTCTGATGCCTCAATGGTACTTGCTTTCGCTGATTTTCTCCATAGGGTTCTACTCGTCAGTAGCTTTTGTTGTCATCTTGCCGTCGGCTATAACCCCTCCTCTAATTTCTTTGTTGCTCTTTTCTTAATGTGGGCAGTGGAAAGGAAGGATAACATGGCCATGAGCTGTGACATTCACAGGAAGTGCTTTTCCCATGAAACCAGATTGAAGCTGGAAGTGACATGACATGGCCAATGAATACAGTGCTTTGGACAGTTCAGGAAGACTGCTAACAAGGCCTGACCGATAGGCAAGGCTAACCCCCCATGCTTACCCCTCGCTTACCCCTCGCTTACCCCTCTCTTACCCCTAGGCTTAGCTCCGGTAGGAAGGAGCTGACAGGAATGGGAGTAGGAGGGGGTTGGTATGGAAGGTGAGATAGGAGTGAAACAAGGTGCAGGTCTGTAGGACAATGTGTAGGAGAGTTAGGAGAGGAATGCAAGTACATGATAGCTGGATTGGAAAATAATAAGTTAAGGGGGTAAATCTTTGTCTGTGTTAGTACTGGGTCATTATGGATTTGATTATGGTGGGGACATGGCTTCAGCAGCATTCTCATTGGTTATATACTTAATCATTTAAGAAGGAATGGAAGTGATTGAGAGGATGACTTGGAAACGGAACTGGAGTAAAATTCCCTAGCGAAAATTTGGGCCAAAATGTACACACATTCTGTGACCCAATATCTTTAAAACTTCAAGAAACTTGGAAAGGGTCTCAGATTTTAAATGGAATTGACAAAGTTGATCTTTATATGGAATGGTTTCTAAAGAAGCAGGGATCATGAAAATATAGAATCATATTATGACAAAAGTAAGGTATTCTTGTTTGGTAGAGACACTTTTTTTTTTAAATACTTTTTTTCAATTTCATCTCGATTTTAGCAACAAAGCAGATGGTTAAGTAGACTTTGAAGGAACAAGTGCACCGTCATACATTGTTGTCTAGACGTCTTTCCAAGTATTGTGTTCACGAGGTACAATTGAGGTGACTAACTTAATTGTTGTTTGGTTAGAGTTGATTTTACATGGTAGTTGTTTCGATCTGACATTTTAGTTCTTAGGTAGGTTTAATAAAGAGGAATTAAGGTGAGTGGATGTTCAGCCCATAGACATGGCATTTTGACTTTTTTTCTAATTGTCTTTTGAGAGATAGAAGGGCGTTATTTCTTTCTTGAATTATAAGGCGACTAGTCGATGCCCTCTGGCTTTCAGGAGACACAATAATGTCAGCCATTATCTTCCAAGTTGGTGAGCTCCTTACATTAGAGAGATTCTAATAACAAAATAGAAACAAGATGGACAAAAGTCGCCAGAAGCCAGTGGAGCGGCTGAAAGTTGTAGAATGTGTGTTCAGTTGACATATTGCCAAATTACACAGAAAATAGCTTAGAGGGAAAGTGTCAAGACAAGACGTTAGTCAACGAGGCCACTCCACTCCCATACCGATCAGTATTAGCAAATGCTAGCCCCTGGCTGAACCAGGACGACGTAAAGACTTCCAAACCCGTTCCCACCAATCAACTTCTCATTTAGATACAATGTCACTTTTAAATATTATGTCATGTCTAATGGCTACAAAATATTGTGCAGTATGTGGATTTACGATGATGAAGATGGCAGCTAAATTGCGAAACATAAATCCAGTAGCAAATTAGACTTACAATTCACATTTTTGAAGTGATGTCATGGCGGTTTAGTAGATGGTCTTTTCATTACGATAGTGTATATATATATATATATATATATATATATATATCAGTAGGATAGTCAATATTTTCTAGTATGAATACAACTAATAACCTGTGATTGTTGGTGATCTGTAATCCATAACTTCTACTTTCATTTGAATCATTAATAGAGATGCCACACTCTTCATGGACTTCCTGTGGTGTGAAAATTGAAGGGGAGAGAGAGAGAGAGAGAGATGAGAGGATGCAGAGGGGTTTATTCAAGAAATGTTCAAAAAGCAGCAGTTTGTATTGAGTGATCTATATTACTAGGTTATTTGGAAATAATACAACTTATGTATACTACCAAGGCATGAGCAATTCTTCAAATAGTATTACAGACTTTTTTAGTGTGTAATGTAGCAGAAAATATACATTAGATCTGAATGTAATTTATTTGTATTAAGCTGAAACAGAGCTCTAAGTTAAAAGGATGAAATCAGCCTTGTGGGAAACTCACTTTTCTAAACAAACCCTGATAAAGCTAAAATGAGCACATTAGTAAGTTTTATGCTGGTTTATAGACAGTAGTCTGCACATTTACAAATTTACTTTGGAAAATGGTCTAATCTTTGTTGAAAGATAATATATTGTACTAATGTATTTGGTCATGCACACTCTCAATAATTGAAGATGGTAATACTTGTAACTCTTGTGTTATGAATATTCATGAGACAGTACATCAGGAATTACCAAATGACAAGTTGGAATTCAAATCAAGTCTACACCTAACGGAATACATTTTCCATTACTGAAATGAGTAATTCTTTGACTGGCCCTCAAATAGTGTTTAATGACTGTTGATGGATTAGCCCTATTGGAATTAGAAAGTAACAGTGGAATGTCATTTTATTTGAAAGAAAGGCAAATCATTTGTCAATAAGATAGGCAGGTGGTCTTTACTAATTGATTTAATAAATGGCTTTTCTGATCTAGCATTCATCTGGTGTTGAATGGCTTAATGATATACATGTACCAGAGGAGCTTTGCCTACCAGTCCTGCGCAAGGTGAAAGGGGTGGAATGGAAGTGGTTTGGATTAAGAGAGGGAGGGAGGAAGTCTCATTTATTGTTGGTATAATAAGACAGACACAGACAACAAAAGTATATGTTCAGTATTACAGCAGGATAGGATTCTTCTTCACAGGTGCTCTTTTGAGTTTCTGTGGCAAATGTGACACTTCCTCCAGGGTTTATATGTTTCTTTTTCTTCAAGAACCTCAAATCCATTTTCTTTTCCTTTTCCTTAAAAAACAAGTAAAATGAAGGGGAAGATGTAGTCACAATATGAACTGAATGAGGGGGAAAGAAGTATTTGGTATGGATTATGTAAACAGTATTAAGATTTTGAAATGTGATATCGGTTGAAATTTCAAGTAATAATAGGGGTGAAAGTAGATTGTGGAGAGGTGGTGTACAATTGTGGCGTGAAAAATGAGAAATTTCTGTATTCATCACAGATATGAAAGTTACACCAAAAGAAGATTCATGAGGAGTGAGGGGTATGGATATTCAAAGAAACTGATGCTATACGGAGATGATAAGAGAAGGGAGGGAAGGAGGGAGGGAGGGAGGAAGCAAGATGGTATCTCAGGATGTCGGGTTGAAACTGTCACCAGGAGGGATGAAGCGTGTGCCAGCCTGAGACCACTAGAGGGCAGGCAGAGGCAGTGGATCCAACCAAACTCATCTTAATTCTGAAGACATTAGTAATTCATTTGGAGTATTTAATGGCAGCTGTACAAAGCTGGTGGTGTTGCTTGCCTTGATGGACCCTACGCCCCTCCTCCGACATGGCAGGATGTAGCAAGATGAGCTCCTCTAGGGGCTTCTCTATCTCTCTCTCTCTCTCTCTCTCTCTCTGTCTCTCTCTCTCTGTCTAATCTACACCATCTACTATCACATTCCCATCTTCCTCTCTTCATCCCTTGCTAGCTTCAAGTTGTCTTCATATCCTCCTCCTCCCCGTCCCCCTCTCTCATCTTAAAAAAGAAATCTTTGTCCATGTCATGATTTATCTTAGAGATGCCCTTCATGCCTTACTTTGGTGGATGCAAGATTATGTACTTGTGATATCTCTGTCATGTTTTCTCTTTATAAATTATCAGTATCTTTCTCTTTCTCTTTTTGTTCTGTTTACATATTTGGCTATTTTAAGTCTATTTGGTCTTTCTTTCTCCCAAAATAGAAATTTCACTTTTGATCATGAGTCTTGACCTTTCTGCCTTCATTCGTGGCATGTCTTATTTTTATTATATTTTGAACATTTATAGCATTCCAGGAAACAATTAAATACTGTTATGTAGTTTATAAATTGTATTTTGGTCCCTTCTTTTTTAGAAATGACTTACATTCAAAATAATAAATAAAACGGTGTGTGGAAAATTCACCACCCTCTAATTTGATTTGGAAAGCATCTATCGCAGATGTTTTTGAAGAGTGTTTTATTGTTATTTCCTATCCATCTCACTTAAAGCCTTGATTTAGTTTACACATGTGAGTTTGGTGTGATGATGGTCATTAATCTAATTGGACATTCTAGATTTGTCAACTTTAATTTTTTGACAGTCTGTAAATGGAAGATTTATTGAAGCTGATCTTTTGACAACTATTGAAATGAAGATATCTTGCTCTCTCGTTCAGCTTGCTTTTATTTTAATCATGCAGTCCTTTGAAGGCATTTGTATAATTTTTGTAATTACTGGTCACTGTCCTGGCATGCCTGCCGTGAGATGAAATGGATGTTTAATGACATCATTTATCAACTGGGATGTAATATTAATGAATTGTTAGGAAAGGGGGATACAAATTAGGACAAATTTGAAAAAGAGGTTGTTCAAGAGACGGATTATGTAATTGTAGTGATTGATTGTTAATTAGAGAATGGTAATGGGTGACACATAATGTACATCATAGAAGTAAATATGGACATATCTTCAGTAAACATTTATAATGCATCAATGTTTGCAATGTTTGCAATAAACTTAATATTGAATAATGATGTATTGCTTTTGAGCAAACATAAATCTGAATCAAGATGGATGTTATTTAATATATTTTATAAACACTACTAAGAAAACAAATTAATTTACACTGGAAGGGAGTTAAAGTGTAAAATAAATATGTTTCTTGATATGTAAAAATCAGCAAGGATCAAACAGATATATCGTCCTTGTTTTCACGAAGTGACGGTAGTGAGGAAAATCGTAACGCAAAGTGAATGCAATTTTGTTCACTACCGTCACTTCGTGAAAACAGCGACGATATAAAGGAATTTATTTAGGGTAGACCCATATTTTCGAGAGCTGTTATTTAATTTTCATTGACATGCATAATTTTTGACTCTATAAAATCAATGTCTTTCATGAAATTTTGCAGTGAAAGAGAGAAGATAAAATGTTGCTGCTGGCTTTCATGAGTATCATATGAAGACATGTAGGGGTCTTAATCAGATTACAGAGAGGGGAATCAACTACAATTAGGCAATAAAGTAATCAACTTTATGAGAATTCCGTTTCTATGGTAATTTGGTTGTATGAGTTGGGTAGAAAGTCAAGAGAGATTGTGTTGAATCTGGCCTTGGATCAATGGGAAGTATTATGGATTAATTCTCTCTGCTTCCGCTTTGATTATTAGAAATGATTGTTTGACTAAGATTGTATGTGACATCTGTGTATGGCTTCCTTGCTGGATATCACAGAGTGGTTGTCAGGATCTGTCTTCATCTGTCTGTTGTACAGGATTTCTTAGTATTGTAAGTAACATTGTCTATTTCTGTAGAGTATCGTTGTTTTGTGAGGTGTCTTTTCTTCTTTTCTTTGTAAGGGGGTTATCACAGCTCAATCACAGTGTTATTTTCAAGGCAGGTTGGAAATCACAAGTTATGGTTACTGATTTACTGTTAACATTTTTTAAATATTTCTTATTATGACATTTCTATTTACCCTCAAATCATTTTGTCTGCCAGAAGGACGCATCTTTTAAAGTATCTGTGTTAATGCCCTCCTGACTCCAAACAGATCATTTGATCATCAATATTCTCAAGAGCCTTTGAGGGACTTCACCTTCCTAGGATCATGCCATTAAATGATATGGGGTGTAAAGGAGAAAAGAATGTTCCTTTTGATTGTTTTGTTTGAGAAGTAAACTGGTGTAACCCCAACCAATGCCCCTTGGTTGATTAGACACGGAGAGCTTTGAGGTTTGGGGTAGAAATGTCACCGCTTGCTTTTCACTCTGTCTCTCGTTCTCTTTCAATATTAGCTACTGTTTCTCCTGACATAGAGTGTTATTACAGCAGCAAGATGGCATGTGTAGGCTTGTGACACCAGCCTGCATGTGCTTCAATCTCTTTCTTCTAGCCATGTTAGGATCAGGTGTTTAGGTTTTCTACATCAACCTTTTCCCTCTGGTATTGTATCCAGAAAAGTTTACACCCCAGCAATCACCTATAACGTTACCTTGCGATCAAATTGATAGAAACTCCACTGAATTTACAGAAGCATGTGGTCCCCAGACTTAAAAATAGGGACATTGATTATACAATTTAAATTTTGCAGAGGAAAAAAAACAACAGAAAAGGTGATTGTGGCAAAATGTTAAAACTATTTTCCTAGTCTGAAGATTACAACCTGATCTCTAATATCAATGTAAATCTACCAAAATGATTCAAATTATTGCATGGGAGAGGGTTAATATAAAGTATTGTATCTCGGCTTTCACCACCCCCCCCCCCCCCACCCCCATCCTGCCCTGGAAAGATTTTGCTTAATTTGAATTAATGACTATAATCCTTGAACTGAAAAATTGAGCTCTTATCTTATTTCTGCCATGGAAGAAGAGAAGTGAAGAGAAAGTAATAGTTGCATGATTAAGCAAGATGTTAAAACGATGGAGATAACATCTTGAAAATGAGATATATGCTGTAATCAAACGTGACAACTTCTATCTTGTTGCAGGAGTTTGGATAAGAAGAGAAAAGAAATTGTGCATGCTTAGTGTGATTTCCTTATTGCCTGTACTCAATTAACAGCTGTACGATCTATATTGAATATTGGCATTTGAGAGAGGGGGAAATAATTCAACACGCTGGCAAATTAGGCTGTCAGTTAGCTTAGTATTAACAGTCATAATGCCAGAATTTAATCAGCAATTAGTTTTCGTCTTGGGTAGATCTTCAGTGAGTGTGTGGTTTTGTCATTTGTCTGTTACCTGCATCTTGGGGTTGTTTCTTCTCTTACTTTATACTTTGTTTTCTCTCGTTATTACCCTTTAGCTCCATCTTGATTTACATGTGGTAAAATATGAAGAACAAATGGAATTATTTCCATCTTCTTAACTTGCTCCCATGTCTCAGTTTAGTGGTATAATCATTGCCATGCTCCTTCAAGATTTCCCAGAAGCTTTTACAAATACCACGAGTTGTAACTTTCCGAACAAATTATTGTTCGATCAGTGGGCAAAGTTTTCAGCCTGATACGAAACTGTTGTGGATTTCATCAGCAAGGTTGATATGAAGCATTTATTAGAAACTTGATTAATCTATTAGGGGTTTATAGTTTTCAATGAGAATGTCAAGCTTGTCATATCCAGGGTCTTGTTCCCACTAGCTAAACAGGTTTATTCTCTAATCACCATGACGATGAAATGAGGACATGCAGAATTGATGTTGTGGGAATGATGTTGTCAGCTTAAAATAGTTGAACTTGAGATGTTTTTGAGCCTGCTTTTATCAGAGTATTATTTTGGGTGCATTGAGCTTAGATCAACCTTGACATCTTAACTAGAAATGTATCTGTTTAGGCTTCATGAAGGAGAAGGATACATGGTCATGTTTATTACATATTTTCATACTTTTATGTATACTATTTTTATACAATCGTAATAGCCTAGTCCCATTTGTTATAAAAATTATGCAATTAGGTGTTTTTTAAATGACAAAGGTTCAGCTGTTCATTATTACATTTGGATTTGTTTGTTTATACATGTAATGAATAATACAGGTAAGATCAAATATTTGATATGATCTTTTGCAATAAAATGAATGAAGTGTAATGTAGCTGTTAAAGAGGACTGAAGTGAAGCTTATATTGTACATACATAGACATCAGTGATAATCCTAGATGATATTTTATTTATTTTCATTGCTTTATATATTTTTGTTAATAAGCATCTTCCAGAGAATATGAAGTCTCTCTCCCAGTATATATGAAATTGATTTAGTGGTTAAAATTTAAGATATTTATTTGTATAGGGTAAGAATTAAGGACCATCATGTATGTGTGGGTCAATGTGTGTCCCTTCATCAGCCTTGATTTCCCTCATAGTAAATCATTTGTGTAATGTATGCAATCACTGGATGTATTTGTTATCAATGCAATGATTGATATAGAGTTTATTTAAGTTTTTATGTAGAGTGCAAACAGATCTGGTGTTACCCCCCCCCCCCCCCCCATCCCCCATCCTCCCCTCCTCCTCCCCAAGTTATTAACCTATGTGCACTCCAACACTAGTTGATCAATGTATACCATTTTGTTATTCATTGAGTGAAAGCACCTATCCATAATATTCGCACAATATGCACCTGTTTGTTATATCCTATTGTATATATGCTCAAAGCCAGAAGGGTTACAAATTTAATGCCATTCTGGCTCATCACAGATGATTTGTAAGGAGTTTGCTGTGGATAGGTCAAAGCTCATATACGTGTATGTGAATTGTGAAGGTGTAAGCAAGGAAGTAACATTTAATGAAGACTGTATAAGGAACATATTGGTAAAAGTAATGCATCAAACATCATTTCAGTTCGTAAAAAAATTACTCCCAGGTAGCATAACAATCATCTCAGTTAGTTTCTAAAATGTTGCTAACATTGTAAAACCTCATCTTTTTTGTTAGGATGGTAAGTATAATGCATCATGCAAAAGGAATACACCTTTACAAAAAATCTTTTTAATTATTGCATTTGAACTAACCTCTAATAATAATAACCCATTAACATTGACTAATACTTATTTGCTAATCCTTGCTAATCCTAACAGTAATCCTATGTTTCTTGGCATATATTCTGTTCTGAAGGGTTTCTTGTATCTTTATCTTTGCTTGTTTTGCCTGTGATCTATCCCATTATCCTTTGTTATCATTCCAGTCATTATTTTAGTCTTAGGATTCTCTTTCAATTCCATTTCAACAATTTTCATTTCTCTTACTTCTCTCATCAGCTTAAAATGATCATACCTTTTTCA
Source organism: Strongylocentrotus purpuratus (assembly GCF_000002235.5). Lineage (NCBI taxonomy): Eukaryota > Metazoa > Echinodermata > Echinoidea > Camarodonta > Strongylocentrotidae > Strongylocentrotus > Strongylocentrotus purpuratus. The sequence goes on from NW_022145600.1 coordinate 37,015,342, forward strand.
TATGATTCATAAATCATTTTAGAAGTATTTTTAGAGTCTTCTGTTTTCAGTCATCTGTTTGGATTGTTAACTATTAAAACGAAGTGTGCATTTTGTTAAAAACTATTTTGACATTTTTTCAAATGAGAACATAATCTATTAGATTGAAAAACTTCCAAGTTTGATAATGGAATGCCATTTCAGCACCTCCTTTAATTCTAGTCATAAATGAGATGCACATGATGAATTCAACTCAGTTGATCCTCTGTTGATCTCCAATCTCTCACCTAATACTTTCTCTCTATGACTTCATCTTGAATGCCTGTAGGATCAATCATAATTTATTTCTCTCTCTCTTCTTCTCTGTCCGTCTTCAGCTGCGTATCTGCAGCTGTCACTTCTCAGGTGGAGAGAAGAAAGAGGGGGACGTCCCCGTACCTGACCCAGAGGTGGATGAACCTATCAATATTGACATCAGTGCCGCAACAAACAACAGCAACAGTAATCATAGCTCGCCTTCGCGTTGCCTTATGGATAAACAGAAGCGGGCCGCCAAGCGCCAAAGAATGTCCGTAGAGAGGATCGTTGAAGGTGGGTGGAATATCTCTCCTCTTCTCAAAGGAGATGATGTTGAATTTTTAAAGAAGATTATATGAGATAAGAAATAATATCTGTTATTACTTTGGATTTGAGGGTCTTCAGAGAAAAGAAAAGAATGAGCTGCTCACTTAGAGAAATACATCTAAATATATTTTATAGATTATATACTTATGTAAAGTAGACAAATTTAATTCATCTTCATTTTCATAATAAGGCTGGAGTGGATTTGAGATTGAAAGACTGATTCATTTTTCAAGCCTCATGATATAAAAGTGATATCATTTCAACATTGTAATAATAATAATTACATTTATAGGGCGCTGTATACAGGTGTTTCTAACCGCACAGAAGGTACTGTCTAACTTATAATAATTATTCAACATGTTCAATACCTTAAAAGCAACAAAATAAAAAAAGTAAACATTAATGTTTACAAATACCTCATTGTATTCTCTAAACATCTTTATATTATTTCCTTTTCCCCTATTGGTGAATCTTCTGGATTTTTCAATCCCTCTTTACAACCCTCTTCCTCTCTGCTCTCTATTCTGTCTCCTTTCATCTCCCTCCATCTTCCTTTCCCTGTTTAGGAATCCGTCACCCTGCTACCACCGCTGCCTCCATGCCTGCAGCCACCCCTGTGCAAGGTCGTCCGTTGGTGGCGCTGTTAGATGGACGGGACTGTAGCGTTGAGATGCCCATCCTCAAGGATGTGGCCACGGTGGCATTCTGTGATGCACAGTCTACCACAGAGATACATGAAAAGGTAAGATCTTGTTTAGCATCCTTTGTTCAGATATACTGTCAAACCTGCTTTAGTGACCACCTGTCTACAAAGACCACATTTTTTGTTTCCCTTGAAAATGATTTATCATTGAAATATGAACTAAAGCAACCTACCTACAAAGACCACCTATCTACAAACCATTGTGTTTCCCTTGGGCGATTGCTATAACAGGTTTGACTGTACTTCAGTCACACTAACGAGACTATCACCAGGGCAGCGTTTCATGAAACCATCAGAACTACTAGTTCATCAACATTCCATTGAAATGCGCATTTCAAGGGGATATCGGTGAAGTTGTACTTATGACGATTTTGTGAAACGCTGCCCTTACTGACATCTATCTGATTAAAAATTACATTATCCCAGATAGTTAATATCTTATCAGTTATCAGTCCATTTTGAGTTGATCATGCAATGTGACTGAGTTATAAGGCAGTAGCACCACCTGATAGGTTTGAAAGAGACACAACTACCTGTCAAGTCCCAACTGGGCCAGGCAAGCCTGGATCATCTTCATCTCTAGATCTTGGTCTTGGTGTGGATTAGCTAGTCTGGATCATAGTACAGTTTTGCTGGTCATTTCTCAGTTTTATCTTGCAAACATGGTTTGTACGGTTTTAATTTGTTTAGCTGTAGCTCTTGTTGGTGTCAGAGGATGGCAAAGCATTGAGATATTCAGGAGACCTTCCGTAACACCGTCCAGAGAAACATGATCAAAACAAAGAAGTATGATAGATGTATACCAGTACTGCTTTTCTTGACCAACATTTATGTTAGCGGGATTTCTCTGAAGGTGTTGAATGTGCACCAACCCTGATTAGACTGAACCTGAGTAGATTGAATTCATCAGTGATATAGAAACATACAGAGAACATTGTTTTTTAAGACCAGCTGATGAATGAACACATTTTTCTCATCACATCAGTGCAACATGCGAAAGGCAATTGCTTCTCATAACTGGACCAATATGTGCTACAAGATTTTGAAAAAGAGTTGTTAAAAGTTGTTTCTAATTGTAGGAAGTATACCCTAAATATGCCTGAATTCATTACACATTCTCAAAGTATTTATAGTTGCTGGCTGCATATCAAAGTGTTAGATTATGACCTACCTATTCATAGACATAGGTTGCAATGATATCTAATGTGTGACTCAGAACCCCTGCCCAGGTTCACTCAAATTCTTGCCAGAAGAGAAGCAGGAGGAAATGCACATGTGGGTTGAGAGAGAGAGAGTCGCTTCAAAGTGGGGGGAAATATTTGAGTGCCAGCCAATTAATGTAGATTGAAAATATAAGGGGAAGAAAAGGGGTATCTTAGTAATATTATTATTTTGTTATGGATGTGAGTGAGTCAGTCTGTTTTGACTGAAAGTGCAGATTTTAAAACAAAGCATAATGCTTCGCTCAACTTGTCTAAAAAAAGATATAGCCCCCGCGTCTACCTCAGTAATGCTATTCAAAAAGATATACCCAGAGTTTATATTGTGCTTGGCTTGAGTGAGAAGATTGTATCCTTTGTGATGCTTTTATCATATGGACATAATCGGATCTTAGGTATCTTGTTTCTACCTCGGTCAACCCAACAAGACTGTTGCTAGCTAAATGTGTGGAACTCCAATACAGATTTAGTCCAATCCTAGACAAACTCTCCACCAAGCCCTCAACCTGTTTTTTCCTTAAACCCCCCCCCCCCCCCTTCCACAGGGATCCTTATTTACAAACCCTCAACATATAATAAGTGGGAAGAGTGTTAGTTTGGTGATTATGAGTGAGTGGGGTTTGGAAGAGACATGAGATTTCCTGATATAAGCACCATCTGACTTGTATCTTTGTCCAAGCCGGCGGTCCAAGGCACAATCCATGCGTTTCCTGTTGTATCACTTCCTGGGAGCATAATGTCCAAGGCCACGGAGTGAGAATCACTTCATTCCACGCCCTCTCACCTACCTCTCTCCCTCCCCCCTCCCTCTCTCATTCTGCCAAAACAACAAGACCTCTTTCCTTTTCACGTTATTCTTTCAAGTTTCTCTGGCAATGTTCACGGGCAGCTACAGCTACATATTCTCCAATTGGTATATCAATTCTGTATGTTCTATCAAGAAAAGGGAGGGAACAAAGGAAACTGAAGCACATGCATACACAGAATAATTACTGCCTTACCACTCCGTATGTAAACAATAATTTATAAAGAACTGTGGTCTATGTTAAAGACAACATGAAATGGAAATACCTTTCCTGTTAAGGAGAGGATTATTTTTGTCAGGGATCAAATCATTATTGAGATTCTATATCTGTGTATTGATTCCAGATGATGCAATTTAAGAAAGTAAAGATCCAGAAATAACTCACAGAAATGAATAAACCAATGAATCATCTTATGCTTACTGACTGGTCCATATTTAACATTGGCAAGATTACAATCGGATTATTACATGTATTATAGCTTATTTTCAATATTCCCTTGATGTAATGCTTCTAACATTGGATTGTATAGGCCCCACAGTCTTGTTTATAACAAGACCGAACTAATTGATTCAGGTAGGAAAGAAAAAGAGCCTGGATGAGATTTGAAAAATGTCTAAGGCTTGATGAGAAGGCTATTGAAATCTTTTCTTTTTCTTTTCATTTACAGGGTAAATATTCAAAAATCAATGATACACACCATAAAAACTAAAACAACAACAACTTTTCTGTCGACTAAAAGAAACATATTAGAACCTTAATTCATATGTATACAGTAAAAGCTGTGAAGGAGGAGACTGTTTCATCTAGATATACAGTGTAGAGATTATTATTTTCTTTTTTCTGAATTAGATTTTTTTTCTGAGAGCCAGAAGGGCATAAGCTGATATCGTAACGATTTGATTGAAAGCCGTTCTTGTTCTCACTCACACAATCATGATATGTGGTCTAGGCTGTCACCAAGGCATCTGTATTTCATGAAGATACTATCCCCTTAATCAGAGACATACTCACTCCCTCCCACACATCATCACACTGTTTGCATGATGATAGACCATCTACCATTCCTCTTACATCATCTGCTGAGAGCAAGGAGGATGTTATCCTTTTGTAGAAGTTTATGAGTTAACACCTTCTAGTTCTCAACAGAGAGATGACATTGTAATGGCCTTGACGGTTGCATCTTTGAACCATTCTTGGTAAAAAGGATGTGATTTATTTCTCAGATTGAAAACAATTGCCGTCAGGCAAACCTGTGAAAGTGCAAAGACATGAATTCCTGTATCTTTTGGATGTGGCAAATTTGTTTGAATGAGCACGTAGGGATGAAATGAACAACAATGAATTTCTCTGTTCCAGTGAAAGTTTAATTGGTTAACATTTTGATAGAGTGTCTGCCAAAACCTTGAGACAAAGCGCCTGCAATTCAATGTCCCTTTGTCATCACAAACTTGTGTGCTTAAAATCACATGCCAAGTGATGTACCCACTGCTATTGTGTTCCCCATTATATTTGGACTGCTGTCTTTCCCCTCTCTTGACGAACCCCAAGCTGAGCTTCCGGACCTCACCAGGCAGGCAGTGTCCTGAGCCTTGCCAAGAACAGCTAGGACGGCTGGCTGGGCTTTGCTTGGTGCTCTCTCTCTCTCTCTCTTGATCTAGCTCCCCCAAGGGGACCGTCTACCATGTCCTATTTCTAGCTTGCAATCACAACCTTCCTGCCCTCTCCCGAGAAAAAGAGAAAAGGGGGTGGAACAGGATATCTGTAGTTCTGTGCAGTATCCGATCATTTTATGTTGTTAAATAGTTCATTTATAGATTAGTATAGATTGATCAATAGACAACTGTCTCATATTATAAATTTATGTATTGTTGTTATTTTTATTCCTGAGTAAAAATAGAATCATTTAGGAGGTATGAGAGGTAGTGTACAAACAAATAAGAGAGTGTTTGAGAGAGACAGCTGGTAATTTTGAGTTTCCTGTTATGAGGGAGCAGACATAGATTTAGAAGAAAGAGGATTGGTGGTTACATGGTGCGAGGGCGAAGGAAGGAAGGCAAGAATTGGCAGCATTTGTGTCATCTTAGTAACATCAAGGTCATACCAATGATCCCCGTCGCCCATCAATTGGCGTATGACCCCCTTCTCTCTTCCCTTTGTTCTCATCGGGACTTAAAGTGGCCTCCCAGAGATTTGAGTTGTATCTCTACAGGACGTGACAAGACAAGTGCAATTTGGGTGTTTGGAAGCTCTCTCTCTCTCTCTCTCTCTTGCTTTAGATTGTTTGTCATGCAATCAAATGCAACGAAGATATCAAAGGCCCTCACTCAGACACACTTTATATCTTAATGTGCCTTGAAGAGTGTCTTTGTGTTATGGAAGGCATTCTCTCTTGTCTTTTGTTGTAGCAGTCTGCAACCTTGTTATGGAAAACTTAAGAGATTCTGCTTAGTTTTGCTTGTAATTGCATTTTATTGTTATCTGTCATTCTGTAGTGTTTCCTTGTAAAGATGTACTTTGCGTTGATTATTCCAGGAATTGTTGGTAGTTATATGATGGGTTCGATACATTTGGTACATTTGATTATTATATGATTCTGCTCAATTTATAATGCATTAAAATTTACTTCATTCAAAACGGTGATTAAGTCTGCTTTTTAATGGTTCACTTAAATGGGGCGAACAAATTATCAAAGCCTTTCATTTTTAATTTTTTTTTTTTAATTTAAATGATTTTTATGCCTCCCGTTACGAAGTAGCCGGAGGCATTATGTTTTCGGGTTGTCCGTCCGTATGTCCCGTTCTCGTGATCGCGTTATCTGAAGAACCGACTAATGGATTTCTGCCAAACTTTGGTCATGTATGTATCTTGCAGAGCCGATGAACTGATTAGATTTTGGGATCACGAGGTCAAAGGTCATAGGTCACAGGGCTCATTATGTATGCAAAAACAGCTCGTGATCGCTTTATCTCAAGAACCGATTGATGGATTCCTGCCAGACTTTGGTCATGTATGTATCTTGCAGAGCCGATGAACTGATTAGATTTTGGGGTCACGAGGTCAAAGGTCAAAGGTCACAGGGCTCATTAAGTATGCAGTATTAACAGTATTAAGTATTAACAGCTCGTGATCGCTTTATCTCAAGAACCGTTTGATTGATTCCTGCCAAACTTAGATCATGGATGTATCTTGCAGAGCCAATGAACTGAGTAGATTCTTCGGTCATGAGGTCAAAGGTCAAATGTCATGGGCTCATTATGTATGCAAAAATAGCTTGTGAACGCATTCTCATTAGAACTGACAGATGGGTTACTATTTAACTCAGGACATCTTGCAGAGCCAATGAACTGAGTAGATTTTAGGGTCATGAGGTCACAGATCAAAGGATCATATATGTATATGAGAAATTGCTTGTAATCACAATATTCTGAGAACCTGTTAATGGATTACAATGAAACTTGAATTTGACAAATTTGTTCTGTTTTGGTTTGTAAACTTGCTCTATGACGGAGGCATCATTTTCAACTGCGCGCAGTCAAAGTTCCATCTAGTTTGGAATGGAAATTGAAGTTATATTTTTATGATAGTAATTTTAGAGAATTATATTTCACAAATGAATGTTAGGTGAGGTCCCTTGGCAATGAAATCTTAATTTTCAGTAATTACGATGATGAGAACAGACAGGTTTTACTGCGGAATCCCTATAACTTATCCATAATCCATGTTTGGCTTGTAACCTTTCCATACAGTACACTCTGATTTCCCACATTCATAATGAAATCTTAGCATTGTGATGAATGACTGACTATGGTATAATATGACCTGGGATTAGTGTGAACCAACCCATCCCTCATGAACCTGGGATTAGTGTGAAACCAGCCTATCCCTATTGAACCCCAGAGAGGTTGGAAGACAGCCCAGGCGTATTGTCTTTTCACCAGCAAACTTGGTTACTCCCTTTTTCTTCTCTCTCGCTTACAATTTGAAATTAAAGGTATCAGTATACACATACCATATTAATGCTTGCTATGAGAATAGACGCAAATGTAGATCTAATAACTCACCAAACTGTACATGCCATTTATTGATATGAATGAAACAATTAAGACTGTGTAGTAAGTCTACCTTATTCTACTTTTCAAATCAACTGAGGTATTGTATGAATGCCATTAACAGATCGGTCAGAAGTCTGAAGTTCTGAACTGCTATTTTTAAGAAAACCCCCGAATGTTAAGACCATCCTCATTAGATACCTTACACATTCATTGAAAGACAACCTGTGTAAGAAGACCACCTGTCTATAAAGACCCTTTTCTGTGTTTACCTATGAGCATTCTTCACCATTGAAACATGTAATATACAAAGGAATTTGTAATACCTGTCCATAAAGACCATCCCAAGGCTCAACCCCTTGATGTGTTTTTATATGCAGGTTGGATGTTACTATCAATGAAGATGTTACCACTAAATTAAATTGTCTGGTTTTGAGTTAGTGTCCTTTAATGATGATTCATTGGTTGATGAGATAACATGTGGTATGTATGTATGTGTATGGATCTTTGTCTTTTGGATGGAAGTCACAATGCCAACTGTTAATTTGATAATAACCATGTCCACTCTTTAACCTCTTAACTCTGAGATGACTGTGGGGGGTCTCTTTCCTGTTGCTGCCAAGTAATTCTGTGGGGGGAAATGGTGGTATTGCCTCAGTAGGCAACCAACCAAACCAACCCTGCCCAAGTTTTCTACAATGCATTGTTGAATTACACTATGAGCTCACATACTTTCTGTACAGTCCTTTTATGTCTCCTCATAATCTTTTCCATTTCTCTTCTGGTTTCCTTTTTTCTACGTTTCCATTTCTTCTTTTTACTTAAAAGAAAACTACTGCTCCTGTTATTAGTTACTTTTTCAATTTCGGTTGTACATAGCATACTAAAGTCAAACCTGCTTTAGTGACCACCTTTCTACAACAAGCACATTTTTTATTTCCCTTGAAAACGGTTTCTCATTGAAACATGTACTAAAGGAACCTGTCTGCAAAGACCACCTGTCTACATTTATAAAGACCACTTTTCGTGTTTCCCTTGGGCAGTTGCTGTAGACAGGTTTGGCTGTATAACAAAGTTATCAACTAAATGAACGTATACAGAATCATGTAGCTAAGCATTGGCTTGTTGCTTGTGTTGTATATGCCAGGCCTTATACACCTTACTACCACAGCATTACCAACCAGTCCAGGTAGAAACCTTGGCCAATGATGACTCATTCTTCCAAGAGAAAAAGGGGTTTACCAGTTCCCCTTCCGGAAGACTTGATTTGGGTCATCTCCACCATCCTGTGTCAGGCAGGAGGGACCCCTTGTTAGGACCCCTGGCAGCTCTGGCTAAGACCCCTAGTTATCCTGGCTTGTAGAGTAGCCTGGGATAAGAGGGGTACCGTACTAGTTCTTTCTAATCACCCTTGTAGTGGTAGATTTTGAATGAATGAATTCTTATCGCGTAGTCTCATACATCTTTCCAACCTTGTGACACACACTGATAGGTTTCAAGTCGTCTAGTCTAGAGCATTGTTTGACCATGGACATTAAACAGTCTCATCATCAAGTTTATTTTTGTTGATTTTGACTCATGAAACTGATGAAAGGTCAAAAACATATGATTTATGCTTGTTAAGCTCAAGGCTGCTCATATTGAAGTTCTATTTACAAGATCATTGACTACTAGAGTGAGAGCTTTAAAGCCCCACTGCACTAGTAAAGCCAGGAGGGATTAGACCTCCCTACATGGTCACTGACAGGTGGATATCTCATCATATAAGATCTCAATTAACAAAAGAAAAAGGGGACCATGGGGGACTGATGGTAACCAATTAGGCATTGTTTGCTCTATAGAGGGCGCAAGTAGCTATAAGTAGTGCAGTAGGGCTTTAAATAGATGCATTCAGTGCAGATTTTTTTAGCACTAACTAGGAATTAAAGTGTCAAATTCTATTTTTGTTTTTGTTTCATATGTTGAAATAAATTTTGTCCAATACATTTATGAGTAAGACGTACTGCAATAATGAGGTTTTTTATGCCTCCGCCACCGAAGGTGGTGCCGGAGGCATCATGTTTTCGGGTTGTCCGTCCGTACGTCCGTACGTCCGTACGTCCGTCCGTACGTCCGTCCGTACGTCCGTACGTCCGTCCCGTTTGACCGTTATCACAATATCTCAAGAACCATTTAAGATTTAAACTTAAGACTCGGGAATAGTATTTATCACCATAGGAAGACGATCTGATTAGATTTTGGAGTACGTAGGTCAAAGGTCACAGGTCACAGAGGTCAACTTATGAAATTCCTTGTATTGAGTTTGTTAGCGCGATATCTCAAGAACCATTTGAGATTTAAACTTCAAACTTAAGGATAGTATGTATCACCATAGGAAGACTATCTGATTAGATTTTGGAGCACGTATGTCAAAGGTCAAGGGTCACAGAGGTCAACTTATGAAATTCCATACATTGAGATTGTTATCATGATATCTCAAGAACCACTGGAGATTTAAACTTCAAACTTAGTGATAGTGTGTATCACTATAGGAAAACAATCTGATTACATTTTGGAGCACGTAGGTCAAAGGTCAAGGGTCATAGAGGTCAACTTATGAAATTCCATACATTGAGATTGTTATCATGATATCTCAAGAACCACTGGAGATGTAAAAACTTCAAACTTAAGGATAGTATGTATCACCATAGGAAGACGATCTAATTAGATTTTGGAGCACGTAGGTCAAAGGTCAAGGGTCACAGAGGTCAACTTATGAAATTCCATACATTGAGATTGTTATCATAATATCTCAAGAACCACTGGAGATTTAAACTTCAAACTTAATGATAGTGTGTATCACCATAGGAAGACAATCTGATTAGATTTTGGAGCACGTAGGTCAAAGGTCAAGGGTCACAGAGGTCAACTTATGAAATTCCATACATTGAGATCGTTATCGCGATATCTCAAGAACCACTGGAGAATTTTCACTTCAAACTTAATGATAGTATGTATCACCATATCATAATATCTCAAGAACCACTGGAGATTTAAACTTCAAACTTAATGATAGTGTGTATCACCATATCATAATATCTCAAGAACCACTGGAGATTTAAACTTCAAACTTAATGATAGTGTGTATCACCATAGGAAGACAATCTGATTAGATTTTGGAGCACGTAGGTCAAAGGTCAAGGGTCACAGAGGTCAACTTATGAAATTCCATACATTGAGATTGTTATCATGATATCTCAAGAACCACTGGAGATTTAAACTCCAAACTTGTTTAAATTGCTCTATGGCGGAGGCATCATTTTCGACTGCGCGCAGTCAAAATTCCATCTAGTTTAAAGTATATATTGGGTGATTTTATGGATAACAGTTAAATCAGTATACTGTATACATGTACAGAGCAGTATGGAAGATGCCATATGAAGACTTAAGAGTTGGTTTAGATAGAAACACACCCCTTTGTAGCCTCTAAGAAGTGTGAGTACTTTCATCTTACTAGTCAGCTGTCTTTCATCATCAAAGCATTCTCTCCATGCTTTGTTCTGCCATGTTAATCTGATGAAGATGAAGGTTTACTGTGTATGAATAGGCAAGGGTCTGTGCCTCTACACCCATGTCTGTTCATCTAGACTATGGGTGGTGGTTATATGGGACAAACTACAGAGTGACCACAATGCTAGGAGATAATGCCAGAAGAGAGTGAGTCATTCTAGAGCATGGCCACCGACCTCTTAGAGATACCCCTGGTATTCACACTAAGCATCATGTTCTTATGTAAAGTGTTTATTAATGGCCTGCTTGAAATTTGCTTAGCCGGACATCATGTGATATGGTTCATTTATGCTCTCTTGTAATAGGTGGTAGGTAAATCTTAGCAGTTAAACATCTGAATGAAAATTGTCTTTAAAAAATTAAATGTTTTTATGAAGAGTATTGAATAAACTTTGAATTGAATTGAACATGTGGAAATTGCCTTTTAGAAAGTCACATGTGAAAATGATCTTTATCAATGAAAGATTATTTGAATATTTTCTAAAATGTATGCATGCCCCTGCATCAAATATTCAATGAGGAGTAATGACCTCTAAATGACCTCATGATAGAATAGCTAGGTGTGAAGAAGTGATGTCCAGGGAAGTCTTGGCTTTTAGACATGTTTCCTATCATTCATCACAATAGGGGCCTATTGTATGGGTTCAGGGTACATGTAGGTAATAGACCAATACAAATCCTCTGGAATGTGATATAAGGTTTGAATTATTTGGGCTGTAGACTAGGCTTATACCTAAGTCATGTACCTAATTGGACTTCCATTGTCAAAATGGTACATAAAGATATAGATATAGTTAATATTTATATTTAGAGATAATTTTCTGATTAGGGTTGTATTCAATGTTTTGTTCATAAACGTCACAAAAAATCATCAGCATAAAGTAGTGAATGCTACATGTATTTCCTCCCCTAGAAAAATGATTGATTAAAGCTTATGCTCTGTCTGAATTTAGACCTGTATGTAGTAGCAAAGCAAAGGAAATGTTTGATTATCACATGATATGTTTAGCCCTCTGCACAGTTGGAAGTAGACATTTTGACAAATGACACAACAACATAATTTCCCTTGCTTTGTTGGTTTGTGGTGATGATGTAAAGCTGGTCCTATGATTCCTGGCTTTGTTCACTGGTCTTAACCACTTCCTTTTTTAAATAGTCTCAAATCATTCAACTCCAGAATATGAAATACCATAGAAAGTAATTGTATGATTGAATCCTTGTTGGAATTACCTATTCCACTACTGACTCATATAAGTTGTGGTATTATTTGCTCTTGAATGAGTATTACAGTGTAGATGCATCAGTATATGCTGTCTTTTTACTTTTTACCCATATCAAATTTTAACTCTTTTATGAAATTTTTCTAGGTCTTTATGGCACATGTTTGGTTGCTACTTGCTAGTCTTGTTAGCCGTTAATGAATGTTTTTTTAGACTTTCTTTTGCCTATGAATATAAACTGAATATCCCACTCCATGATGGGAAATTAATTGAAAGGGAAATGTGAGATAAGTTTATCTTGCATTGTTACTATGAAACTCATGATTGTGACTTTAGTGACATCCAGAACACAACATGAAATCACTAAGTATGTGAAATGTATTTCATCATTAATATCTTAGAACAGCAATGTTTACAGTGGTAAAATTACGAGGGATCCAAGGATGGTACTTACTTAGTCATTTACCAGCTTGCAAATAGCCCATAGATAATTTGAAGCTGATTTGTCCCGTTTAATTTGTCAAAAGAGCTCCACGTCAGAATGTTGAGGTACTTCTACGTTAACATTAATGTTTTCTTTGTTTGATTTTCTAGGTGCTAAATGAAGCAGTAGGAGCCCTGCTCTACCACACAATCACATTGACAAGAGAAGATCTTGAGAAGTTTAAAGCTCTCCGTATCATCGTCAGAATCGGATCTGGATTCGACAATGTGGACATCAAAGCTGCAGGAGAAATGGGTAAGTTTAAACAAACTTGGTGGCACCCTTACAAATGAATGTTCATATCAACATATCTTTTGAGATTTTAATGTGCAATCCAATTTTTTAAATGATGTTTTGGCCAATCTTATATGAACAGAAGCAATCATTTTGTATATTTTGTAGAGTTGCCGTGGTCGAGTGGTTAAGTCGCCGGACTGTCGATCACAAGGTCCGCTGTTCGAGACCCACCGCGGCACTAATGTCCTTTGGCAAGACATTGATCGACATTTGCCACACTTAAACCAGTAAAAACCTGGTCTGAAATTGCCCGTTTGGAATAGGGTTACTGTATTTGCCGGCGTAAAGGTCGCAGTATTTTTGGAAAAGAAAATATTAAAAAGTCGGGGTGCGGCCTTAACGGTGGAAGAGTAAAAAAAAAAAAAAAAACGAAAGTCAGAACCAGCACGAATTTGCACATATAGGACTATGAACGGTAAAATAACTACCACTATGGTACAGGACATTTCCACACATCTTACCGACAATTTTATCTTGCATTGATGACATGAAGACGAAAAAAACGTCCGAACACAACATTTGCTGATAGATCTTGATCTAAGTTCGTGCCAATGCATTGCAAAAGTAAAGGAAGGGACCGTTTAACGAAGCTGCCGCGAACATCCATCCGAAGTCGCCATTTTGTTTTCCATTTCATGCAGTTTCGCATTACACCGTACATTGTGGTAGGGGTATATATCGGACACCAAATCTGCCTGCGATCACTTTTTTAGCTAAACTTCCAGTAAATTATAAGAATCTTGATGAATTTGGTATCAGTTTGTAAAAAAAAAGTAGTGTTTTCGAGAAAATTATGATTATTTTGTTTTGTCCGTTTTTTTTTTTTTTTTTTCCTTTTTTTTTTCTTCCCTCTTTTAAATGTCAAAATTGGGGTGCAGCCTATGCGGCGGTGCGGCCTTATCGCCGGCAAATACGGTAATGTCCTAGGGTGATGTAAAGTTATAGATTCGTAATATTGAAGTGTTCAATGTGAAGTTCATCTTTCTCTTTGATACAGGTGTAGCAGTGTGTAATGTCCCTGGGTATGGTGTAGAGGAGGCCGCAGACTCCACACTGTGTATGATCTTGAATCTGTATAGACGAACTCATTGGATGGCTGAGATGGTCAAACAGGGCAAGAAGCTTTCAGGTGCTGAACAGATCAGGGAAGCCGGTGCAGGAGCTACAAGAATTCGCAACGAGACTCTCGGGATTATAGGAATGGGTAAGGTCACTTCATCAGATCATCCAGCATGCTGTGGTGACAGTTGCCCCAGGTTCATCAAAATGATAGGGTTTAGGTTAGAGTTAGGATTAGGTTTTAGGTTAGGGTTAGTGTCAGAGCTAGGTACAGTTTCTATTCTAGAGTTGAAGTTAGGATCTTGGTTAATGTAGAATACTGATTGTGGAGCAGTTGTCACTTGAACCATTTGTCATACAACCCTTCATGAATCATAGAAAACTTAGCATTCAAAATCTGTGTGCTAATAAGAGATGACACTTATAATAACTACAATTTCCAGTTCTTGTAAAGTGTATATCACATCATGATATAACGTCTCTATGCCATTCCAAAGGGCTTCTGGGTATTATTTCGCTAGCTTTAACCCGGGCAGCCGTTACCAATGCATGGTGCATTTCAAGGAAAATCCTGCCAAGTACCCATTTACCTCACCTGGGTGGAGCAGATCTTTAAAGCAATTGTTCCCCATATATTCTGATGACAGTTACTCAGTTTTTTTTATTTATACCACTAGTCAAATTCGTATTTCTACTCAGGACCCAACATTGTCCATAACCCTTACCCTAAACCTGAACTTAAAACCCATTGCAACCCATGCTCTAACCACATTCTCTTTGAAAACAGATGAGATATTCTATATCCTACCTTCTATTGTTATGATGATAGAGATTAATATACAAATAATGAATGGTTATGAGTTCAATAGTGCGAATATGTTCATGAGTTGAAAGATTAACATTCTATTCAACGAGGCGTCAGCCGAGTTGAATAGAATTAACGTTAATCTTTCAACGAATGAAAATATTTGCACTATTAAACGAATGAAAAACATTCATTATTTGTTTTATACAACATCGAAGAAGACCTAATAGAACGTTAATCAACAAATTATGCTTTACTCCTTATAAAGATAAATTACAGTTCGAGTCAAGCCTTCTCAATTACATGCAGATTGCCTTCGCGTCAGATACACGCAGGGATACGCGCGCGCACATGCAGCAGAGAGATACGCAGTCTGCATATAACCAAAAATGCACGGCGCATATAACCAAAAATGCACGGCGCATATAACCAAAAATGCACGGCGCATATAACCAAAAATGCACGACCGTGCAATATACCATCTATTGAATATCATGTGACCAACAATCGTCCAATCAAATGACAAGGATCCACGTAGGTGTTGTATAAAATATAATATGTACATACATGTAAATGGTAAGGCTTGTATGAGAGAAGTTAAGTCCAAAGGAAAACGAATTGTTGCACGCTCTTGTATGAGAAATTGGCCGCATGATCTAGTACTAGGAGTTATGTCGAAATGTTTCAATTAATTTCGGAAACCCCTCACATGAAGCTTAAAGGCTGCAATATTTAATCCATTCTTCTTTGTTTTATTCTTTAACATCCAATCGTGCTTTAGGTCGTGTTGGTACAGCAGTAGCTATGAGAGCAAAAGCCTTTGGATTCAACCTACTTTTCTATGACCCCTACTTGCAAGATGGCATGGAGAAAGCATTTGGATTAACCAGAGTCTACACACTACAGGTATGTAGAGACCTCTAAAGATCAGATGTTAGTGTGGTTTGTTTGGTTACACATAGATGTGATGTGTTAGGATCTCCCATAGATTCTTTTCACCACAAGTCGTATGCTGGTAGTGTATGTTAGTGAGTCAATTCAGGCAGAGAAAGAGCCCCGGGGAATCAGTGTTTTTGCCCTTATCACAGTAAGTTTTTTGTATGTGTAACAAAAGAGGGCCCATTACACCCTTCTAGTGTGTGGTTTCAAGCCCCAGTAGTAAAACAGAATTTTCATCTTGTTTTAATAATTACTCTGTTTGCACACAAAGAGACGGTATTGGAGTGCAGGCAAACAATCATTCATCCATAAGTACAAGCCGTTCAAGCTTGTTCATACAAAAAACCATAGCAGCAAACTACAATCTCTTCTTGTTTAGACAAATGGTATCTATTATTGATATAATCTGTAATCAGTTAATGACTTTGTTCATCTAACCAGGAAAGTTGCCACTAAGTCTTTGCTCAAAATTTGTGCTCATTCACATACCATAAAGCTACAAGTATACCATGACAGGTATAAAAATGCTATGGATTTAATCAAGTAATAGTTTATACATAGTTCTGATGGTCGTTGCTTCATGATGTAATTGAATTATATTTGTTCTTTCCTTTGATGCAGGATCTGTTATTCCAGAGTGACTGCGTGACACTTCATTGTTCTCTCAACGAGCACAATCATCATCTAATAAACGAGTTCACCATCAAACAGATGCGTCAAGGAGCTTTCCTGGTCAATACATCACGCGGCGGTCTCATCGATGAGAATGCCCTCGCTCAAGCACTCAAAGAAGGTCGCATCCGAGCCGCGGCGCTTGACGTCCATGAAACGGAGCCGTTTACATTTACCTCAGGTCCTCTCAAGGATGCTCCTAATCTGATCTGCACTCCACATTGCTCTTGGTATAGTGAGCAGAGTAGCACAGAGGTACGTGAGAGTGCAGCCGGTGAGATCAGACGGGCTATCACAGGACGCGTTCCTGGTAACCTACGCAATTGTGTTAATAAAGAATACATGATTTCATCCTCGTCTGGCGGCCAATCATGGTCAGAGCCTAATAATCCATCTGAACTTAATGGATCAGTGTATCGCTATGCAGCACCTCCCGTTGTCGTACCTCAACCAGCTCCTCAGCTTGTCGCTGAAAACCACTCCATGCCAATGCCAATGAATGTAGTGTCCACACCTGTGGTCAGTAGCGGTCATTCGGACACTAAGGCAGAACCTGAACAATGAGAACCATCATGAGAGAGAGTGTGGCAATCGGACCCTTCCAGTCAGTCATCATGCCTCAGTAAATCAGAGAGGCATTTATGTGGTCTTACCAAGTAACCAAAAGAACTTGTGGATTTGTCTTGTATTCTGTGCCAAGGCAGTATTTACAATTTTATGGAAAGAAAATAAGATCCTTGTAGAAAAAAAAACGTAGAAACAAGTAGGCCCAACACACGCACTCCGTAGAGCAACTCATTAGAAATAAAAAATTGAAATGAAACAAACTTTCTACCTACCACCGAAACAATGAATTGCATAGAGATACTGCTGTATAAATATTAGCTGAGCAGTATGTAGAAATCTTGTCTTGTTTTGTCAGAGTGATATGTGTGCACACAAACCAACCCCCAGTTCACCTATTTGTAATGTATGTGCATGTTTAGTGGAATTTGTGCCCAAAAGTTATATATCTTCAAGAGGAATAACAGAATTTATGAAAGCAAATATATATATCAGTGAAATCTGGAGACTGGAATAATACACTGAAAGCTAGTACGGTAATCAGAGAAAGAGAGACGACAATGGATGATATTTGTACAAAGGAAAGTGGATTGTCATTTTGTACTTGGCTTGCTGACATTATGCAAAGGACAGCAACACATGTACAAGGCATCAATTTTTTTTAATTTGAAATCTCCTACATTTTGAGCTTTTCTTTCAACGTTCGCTTGTGTCTTCACATTGGTTTGTTTCATCTTTGAGTTTGGAAATGCTGACTAACGGAGAACAGAAGACATCACGCTTCAATCGTCTGCGTGTATTCTATGATTTAATATGATGGTTGTTTCAATAATGTTCCTTTCTGTAATTTTGTTCATGCGCATTAATTAAGCTTCATGTGGATATCATTTTGATGACTTTGTACAATGTTGGCTGCATTTCTCACACAAACTGCAGCAAAAAATTAGTAGTTGTAGAAATCATTTATCTGGAAGCCTATGGATCACATATTGTTTGTATGATTTTGTAAGGCTGCGTGTTGAGTTTTGTATTTTATAACAAGAAGAATGTTGAAATACTGGAGTGCTTGGTACTGGCACCTGGCTTCGTGATGTAATGTTTGATGTACTTAATGCAAATGATGGTTGAAGCTTGCTGCTCTAGTAAGAAATGATTCATATCCTTGTCTTCTTCATTTGATACACTGGTTTGGTGTTTTCCTTTAACATTTCATCTTCCATCCCCTTTCATATAATCAGATTAACCTCTGGACATCTAAACGTTTCTTTAATGGTAGGAATGATAAACGAATTGTAAACTGATAATCGTACAACTCATTGATTAATTACCAGTTATTAGAAAGTCTGATATAGAAAAAGTTTTTGCCTTTTTTGTCATTAGGTGTAAACAATTGGAGCACCAATTTCAAAAGGATGTATGACTTTATGTATCAAATATTGGCTCGGTCCTTAATCTCTGTAGGCAGACTTCATTTTGTTTCCTCCTATTCTGTTCTCTCTTCTATTCCTTTCTTGTCTGTTTCATATATTCATGTTCCAGAAGTTCTAATAGACATACAGGTTATTAATAGGAAACTGAGTAAACTAGAAAGTTCAATGATTATTCATTTTCACAGAACAAAACATGTATGATGTCCAGAGGTCATGTGACCAAAAGAAATGTCACATGACCAAGTTGAATTGTGGAGACCTTGGATTGTATCTCTTGCCATTACTAGAAAGCAATTGGTTGGATAAAAAGAACACCATTCACATTTGCATGAATATTGCCATCTGCAATTGTATCATGTATATCATAATCATTGCACTGCCACTACTTGGTTTTTAGAATATCGGTTGATCTATGTTACAGTTTATTTTTGTTTTAATTATCTTTATTATTATTTGTGTGTTTGTAAGCTTTTAAGGTTGATGGTTCCATGATACCAAATCCTAATGAGTTATGTTACAGCTCTATTGTAACATGAATTGTAAAATCATACTATTGATACATGTACAGGGGAAACGAGTAAAACAAGATCCATTAGAATTTGTGTTCAATCTTGTATAAAATCTTAGAAGATAGATACTCATAGATTGTTCTGAAAAAAATGCTGGTTTTTTAAACTTCTTCATATTGTTTTAGCTCATTTTTGTGAGAACGGATTGAATGGCCTGAATATAAAGAGAAAGCTTGAAAACTATAATATTAATCAGATTGAATCAGAACGTACTGTTAAGATTCTACCAACAGAAGATCCAAATTATGATATTGATTGCTGCAATCAATAGATCCTGAAATTCTTTTTCATGAGAAGTTCATGTGGTTTGCAGTCATAAATTTGGTTGGACTGATTTTTTTTTTTTTTTTTTTTTGGGGGGGGGGGGGGGGGGAGGGGGTTGTGATCGGTATGTGACATGCATCATGTGTATGATACAAAGCAAACATAGAATGTAGCTTTCTGAATGAGTGATCTCTCACTATCAAGGTCAATGACCTCAATCTAGAAGGGTGAATGAACTTTTCATAGGGTCGGTCTGAATGTAGGTCACTAATATTGTTTTGAGTATGTGTAAACATGGGTTGGAGTTTAATGTTGTAATCTTAATATTGTAAACAAGCTTTGTGACCGAAAGAATGTTATTTCAGAGCTTGTGATCTTCTCCTCTTCTTCTTTCATACGAGGTATCAAAAGAGCAAATCCATCTATTTGTTAAGCTCTCTTGTTGTTGTTCACCTAATAGAAGTCAGTTAACAGGGGTAACCATGTGGAGGATCGCAAACTTGAACCCTGTTTACATTTCAAATTCTCTTTGAGTTGATTGTACTAGATACCATTCATAAGTTAACAGGTAACCCTTAGCTGTGGGTATAATCTACTGTAATAAAGCTATTGTCAAGCTTCTCAAATCAAGGCTATTGAAGACATGATTTCAAATTAGAGTTTGTTTTTACCAATGAATGTTTGATTAGTGCTGTACTGCAAGCCTCCCATTGATTTAAGAAGAAAGAATTTAAAGTACATCTATAAACAGTGGGAACTGATTTATAGAATAAGCATGCGAGTTGAAATGGGATCATGTAGTTATTTTATATTATTTTATTGTTTTTGTTTTTATTTGTGTGATTTGCTTCTTTTTAAAACGTTTTTATGCAATCCATATCATTCAATTTGTCTGTAAGCACTTGTTCAACATTTAGTTGCATATGGTGTGTTTGATAAGTGATTACACTTAATAGCTATGAGACTTGACTTGTCTCTCTTATTGATGCCTTATTCAAATCATTCTACAAAGAAAGCTTTAGATTACATTCTTTTTGTAGATTAGAATTTTATCTGCAAATTATTGCACCAAAACTTTGTAAACAGTTGCTTGTTGCTCATCATATTGTATACTTTGTAAATTTACAATTGTTTTGTACTGAAAATGTTAAAGATATTTGTCCCTAAAAGTGAATATTTTTAGGTGGCTGGTCGTATTAAAGCTCTGTAATTGACTTGGGTGCAGAGTTGAAGGATACATTGCTGTTGTCTTATTTTATTCCACCCATTATTTGGTTCCAAGCAGAAGTGGATTTAGAAGAGAAGAATAAACGCATGTATCAAAACTCTCTCAGGTATCACAGTATCAAATAGTCTTTTGAAAGAAAACAAAATCTTCCATTGGGTTGGTAACAATTTAACTTTCTTTCTTCTTAATTTTCATTGTTTTTATGCGAGGCATTTTCATAATTGATATCAAAGCCTCATGGCAATGAATTTGGAGATGTAAAAGCTAATCCCAAAATGAATTGCTAATTTCACATTTTAAGTTAAGTTCTTTGAACTGTATTTGAAAAAAAAGATGCAGGTAAAGTGGTTTATATTACTGATTTTCTTTTACTCTCTTCTTAAATTTTGGTTGTCAATTTTGGAATTGACAATCTGTTTTTACCATGGAGTATTCAAATGTTGTACATGTCATTTTTTCCTGGAAATTCTGTTTGACTTTTTTTTTATGTAGACCATCCTTATTTTTGTAGCATATGTCCTCGCCATACCGTTCACACAGGCACCTTTACAATAAATTGAAAACAATGAGTGTCGGCCATGTTAATAATATCACTTGTCATTTTCTTCCTTTTCTCTTTTTATTTACATTGATTACTTTAAAACCAGATTTTTTGTGCAATATGAGCTTTTGTGACTTATTGAGGACAGACATTTAGCAAGAAAAACTTTCACAAACTGCAAAAAGTTGAATGCTCATCATAGTTTTAATGGGTGTATACAAGTTATTAGTAATTTTTAGGAGAAAAATATGCGTCAAATTTGAATGACTTTATCAGCAGCAGTGAAATGACTCTTGAGACAAAAGATAAAGCAAGAAGAATTACTTGTTAACATATCTGGGTTATATAAGTCTTTTGGGAGAAATAGGTCTAAAACAATATAATTATAGAAATTAAAATGGGTTGTAGATCAAGAAAGAAATGAGAGAAAGAGGAGAGATAAAGATAGAAAGTGAGAGAGAGAGAGAGAGATAGAGAGAGAGAGAAAAAAGAAGAGAGGAAAAGAAACGCAGAAAGAAGAAGAGAGAGAAAGAGCATGAGTAAGCATTGAAAAAATATCAAGGTCTAGTCTGAAAAATGTAATTGAAGCTTACTAGGCTTTCCTCTGTTAGTACGAGAAAAATCACAATATTACTTTTTCTACACCTCTAGAACCACTTATTTCAACAAATATTTTCATTCGAGGATATAACATATAAAACATTGATGACATATACATACAGACGTCACGGAATATAAGAATCTTTTGCATCTACGAATTACTTGGAACTACACAGATTAGCATACACAACGAACATTTACAACAGGCCAAACCCCAGTTACACCGCCAAACCCAACTTCAAACCGACCGATAAACAAACGGACCGTGTTCACGAGGTCGAATGTGACTGGGCTTGAAATAACGTCTTTTAATGCTTAACACAAATACCAATTTATAACACTTTAGAAAATAATACATGTACATTTTAAACGTCTTACATTACTTTTCTGTAAAGGAAACAAAATCAATAATTTATTATGATAATTAACCTCTATTCATGTCAAGAACATCTCAGATGTATGCAGATGTCCGTATTAATTTTGTAGACATGTGGTTTAATAAGAATAATCAGGAATCAGGAATCATGGCCCACACCACTACAGGGCACTCCATTTATATCTCATAAAAATGCTTATAAGTGCAAATATGTGAGTCATATATACAGAATTAAATGATTCGTCATACCTTAATAAACTAGAATCTACGAGTTAAAAAGTTCTTCTTTTATTTCAGAAAGTAGAGATAATCGCGTACAGTCATTGTGAATGAAATACAATGTACACTTGTTTTACAGCCTCTCAAGTTAAACATTTCTAGCCATCAGCAAGATGGCGATGATGAATGCTGTTGTCATGGTGATAAGAGAGAGAACACATTTGTTGGCATCATCTGAGACGTTGATCTTCCAACCAAGGTTACGATGGGTGTAACACTGCAAGAGAAAATAATAGTGTTGTTTGGTCATGGTTTGAACATATTTATGGGAAGATAATATCCTATGTAGGCTTCAAAATTAATATTTGTTTATAAACGCAACTGCCAATCCACCTACCTAAAAGGACGTACTAAATCACAACAACAAAATATATCTTTGCTAGCATGTCGTACTTGCCTATGTTTAATTTCTGCTGTGAAGTAAAGGCCTACACTTTAGTATTCACAATACAAGAATGAGTTTTTGGAGGAATTAATTTACTCGGTACCAACATGTGAAATAAATAAATCTATTACTGAATAAGTAAATAGACAAATTAAATACTATGTGTTCAAAAATAGATATAATTCTATACCCTACTAAGAAATAATAACTGAGTACACAAGTATTAATCAATTGTGCAATACGCCAATCAGATGATAAATAAACAAATATGTACATGTGGGTGAATACATAAATGAAAACTTGATGAATATTTAGATAGTATAAGTATTCATTGGAAACGGACATTAACAAATATATGAACAATAGTAAGACCTAAGATACTAAGTTCTTTTTATCATTGTCTACTCTTTGTATCATGACCGTGTTCTTCTATCTTTGTCGTTTAAAGCATTGTCCTGTTCCTTTCTCGTCTCTGTTGGCACCCCCTTTTTCTTTCCCCTATTTTGTAGTTCCTTGTGTAGTTACGGATTAATTAATTTAATTAATCATTATTCCTGAGTATCATTTGAGGTGTTCACACTTGAACAAGCATTGCTTTTTAGTGGACCCCTCTGTTTCCAACATGTATTACTTACATTTGTTTTTCAATAGTTATAATTGATTTGTAATGTTTTGTTGGAAACATGAATAAATTGAAATTGAATCAAACCTGATAGTAGACGACGTCAGGAGTGTCCTCATCAGGAGTCCATACGAGAGTACCAGGGTTCTCATCACCATTAGGACAATTCAACCGCAGAGAAACACGGTAGCGTTCATACGAGTCGATATCATCTTCATCGGGTGTGGTATTAGTCTCCTCGTAGATACAATATGAACCGTCTGAGATACAGTGAGAGAAAATTGAGGACTTATATTAATACAAAGATAATTGAGTTATTTGAACACTCAACTAAGGTTCGATTATCGATACGACACTTATGGCCTTATTATGATCGGAAAGACTTTCAGAATATAAACACAAAGCAGTTTTACTAGCCTTCTGTGTCAATTATTGAAATGTGCAAACATTACAATGATGCGTGACGCAATCCGACTACGATTTATGGAGGCAATATAATTGGGTATTTAGTGAAATTGCCTTTGCATTGATTTAATGAAAGTCTTCACGATCATGTTCGTAAGCTATGTGTTTGCTAACACTATCCAATAATTCTTTTCAATGATTTGCATAATTGTTGTCACGCATTAATCGAAAGTAATCAGATATGTGCATATCGATCGTCACCATTGCATCTTCATTGTTTTACTCCACCCAGGTAATAATTGGGGTTCCAATAGGATGCAAACATTACTGTAACTTATTCAGCATTGTGAGCTAGTGTCACATTCTGCCTGGCTGGAATGCTCCCTACGGAGTGGAGAATGTGCATACATTATGTGCCGGCAAGCCCGAATCCGATGACTGGGGTAGTATATCTGCCAAGTGCTTAAAGATATCTTGGATTTTCCTGTAGATTTAAGGCCCTCTCATTCTTAACTGACGATATTAAGTTCATTCTAAACAATGCATAATCAGCTAAACAACAGTTACTCAAATTAGTTGATTTGATTCTTGATACTTACTCACTGGACCTGCGAGAATCTCATGATTCTAAAGATAAAAGTGAAAAGTCATCATCATTTAATTATATTAATAAAGTTGACACTCGGACATAAATTGGATTGCGCCATAATCTTTCACGGCACAGTTTTATTAATTTGGTTAGAATGGTAATGGAAATGTTTTATTGGTTGCATCATTCATATTAATTTGGCCTCATTGAAATCAATCCTATCTAGTTTATCTAATCAATATCAAGACCAACAAAAAATGTTTAAAATGTATCATACATCGATAAGGACTGTAGTAAATTTGAAGGCTCAATTCAACGATGTTTACACTTTAGGCTATACATGTTATATGGGACAAGAGAGAGAGAGAGGGGGGGGGGGGGGGGGAGAGGGGGGGGGGGGGGGGAGGGGGGGGGGGGGGGGGGAGAGAGAGAGAGGGGGGGGGGAGAGAGAGAGGGGTGTGTGAGAGAGAGGGGGTGTGTGTGTGTGTGAGAGAGAGAGAGAGAGAGAGAGAGAGAGAGAGAGATGGGGTGTGTGTGTGTGTGTGAGAGAGAGAGAGAGAGAGAGAAATACGATGATAAAACGGATGACAATTAAGATAAACAACTAAGAAAAGAGCAGGCAACCGGTGATACTCACAGTTCTATCAGCCTCTGATAGCTGATCGTATCCACCTGCAGGGTCAGTGGTAATGTAGAAGGGATGATAGGAAGCTGATTGTTGTGGGTTCGAACCTCCATACACCTTAAAGGTATAGGTCTGGTTCCTTTTGACGGTGATCTCTGGGATGAGGTCTCGATCGATATACCAGGCAATGCCCCATCCAACGGTACCTACCAAAAATAGGTATAATCAGAAGAAATTGAGAGGAATTTAAAGAGAAGATGTAATCAAACAAATAAAAACAATGAGTATAAACATAATATCAAATATTTAGCAAAATATTAGCTTTACAAATTTCTTGTAAATTTGGGACCCAATATAAACCTTAACTGTGATTTCTTGGTGCCCCTTGATACCACCTGCTAACCATACCTGTGATTCCTAGATACCACTTGACCCCACCTGATAACTGTACCTGCGATTCCTTGGTTCCCCCCTGACACCACCTCCTAACCATACTTGCGATTCCTTGGTAACCCCTGATACCACCTGCTAACCATACCTCCGATTCCTTGGTGCCCCCTAATACCACCTCTTAACTATACCTGAGCTTCCTTGGTACCCCCTGACACCACCTCCTAACCATACCTGTGATTCCTTGGTACCCCTGATACCACCTGCTAACCATACCTGTGATTCGTTGGTACCCCTGATACAACCTCCTAACCATACCTGCGATTCCTTGGTGCCCCCTGATACCACATGCTAACCATACCTGTGATTCCTTGGTACCCCCTGATACCACCTGCTAACCATACCTGCGATTCATTGGTACCACCTGATACCACCTGATAACCATACCTGCGATTCCTTGGTACTACCTGATACCACCCGATAAAAATACCTGCGATTCCTTGGTGCCCCCTGATACCACCTGCTAACCATACCTATGATTCCTTGGTACCACCAGATACCACCTCCTAACCATACCTGCGATTCCTTGGTACCACCTGATACCACCTGATAACCATACCTGCGATTCCTTGGTGCCCCTGATACCACCTGCTAACCATACCTGTGATTCCTCGGTACCCCTGATACCACCTGCTAACCATACCTGCAATTCCTTGGTGCCCCCTAATGCCACCTGATAACCATACCTGTGATTCGTTGGTACCCCTGATACCACCTGCTAACCATACCTGCGATTCCTTGGTACCACCTGATACCACCTGATAACCATACCTGCGATTCCTTGGTGCCCCCTGACACCACCTGCTAACCATACCTGTGATTCCTTGGTGCCCCCTGATACCACCTGCTAACCATACCTGCGATTCCTTGGTACCCCCTAATGCCACCTGATAACCATACCTGTGATTCCTTGGTACCCCTTGACACCACCTGATAACTATACCTGTGATTCCTTGGTACCCCCTGACACCACCTGATAACTATACCTGTGCTTCCTTGGTACCCCCTTATTCCACCTGATAACCATACCTGTGATACCTTGGTACCCCCTGACACCACCTGATAACCATACCTGTGATTCCTTGGTACCCCCTGACACCACCTGATAACCATACCTGTGATTCCTTGGTACCCCTTAGGACCTCCTGATGATCCGATATCGCATCTGAATACAGTGTCCTCCAGTGCTATGATTGGCTTGACCTTGAACGGTTCAAAGTCGTCATCGTCTGTCCTCATTGTGAATGCAGGGCATCTAGAGCCATCGCTCCCGAAATCGATCTGTTTGTTCCCTTTTTATAAAATTGTTATTAAATGGACAAAATATAATGTAGGTTCCACTAAATTTTTGGTTAAACTTTTTAAGAGAACGGGTAGTTATTGGCTGCTGATAGATCTTCATAGCTTGATTAAGCTTACAGTATTTGTAAATACTTTGATTATTTAAGAAATAATTTTGTGTATAGAGCAATAAATGTTTGTCTAAAATGACACGCTTCTATATTATACAACAGTTTTTTTTTTATTCTACAGGTAAATTAGAACCTTGATAAATTCGATAAGTCTCATCATGCACTGTGGGTAAAAAGCATTACATTGTTAATCCAGAGATGAAGCTAATCATAAATGAACTGAATATTGCTTAATTCTACGAAATTACTTTAAATTCTTCTTCGTTCTTTCTTTTTTTGCAATGAAGATTCGTGACCCAGTCAAAATTAAAAACGCAATGAATTGTATAGAAGGCAACTATGAGGGCATGGGTTAACATTTAGCCATGACCCAAAAGTGATAACACAATACACATCAAAATATATTTTACTGCCTTCCGAGAAAGAGATGAACCTATAATTTAATATTTATTTGGTCTTATGATCTTACCTTCCCAAAATCACCAATATAACTACCTCTTCTTCGGTCATGATTTGTCCTGCTTCTTACTTCTTCCGTCACCCTTCTTTCCCCTTTACCCTTTTCCTACTTATTTGATCTGTTTTACTTCTTCTTGTCGCTTCGTGGTTGTTTGTTGTTTTGTGATATTGTCTTTGTGTTTTCCAAGTCTCCGTAGCCACAATTTGAAACGATTATAATTTTTTCTGGGGGATCCACAAACGTCAAGAACTGCTTTTTAGTGGACCCCCCCCTCCCCATTTTATCAGAAATTAAGCATTTCTTGTATTTTAATTGTGTGCAAAGTGTATTTGTATAGTTATCAAGAAAAATGAATTATGTATGAAGAAAATGTAATACCTTTGTTTATCTTTCTGTTGGAAATGAAATTAATATGAATTGAATTGAATTGAATCATGATGTCATGAGAGTTGTGTAAGGAGATTGCCTTCATACCTGGAGTTCTGTCAGAATTGTGATATGTAGCTAGTCCATCATCATTGATTGGTCCCAGAGCCCAGCTGATATACTGAGGACCAGCCGCCATGATGGCTCGGTCAAAGCGATCAGCTGATGGGGGAAAGATCATGGGTGGATGGTTGTTAACAAAAATGCGGAGAAAGACGAACATAAATTGAAACAAAGAGAAAGAAAAAGAAGAGAATTGAAAGAAGCAGAGAAGAGAAAAGGATAGGGTAATCATTCAAGCGGTATTGTAAAGTATTCACTTCATGTCTTAACAAAGTCGCCAAGATTAAACTTTCTGTTCAATCGTTCCTCATGAATATCATGGTCTACCACACATACACTACCACATAATTATTGCTTACTATAATGTGTGTGGTCAATTTACCTACACGAATCGAATTCCTAACTTCACCCCGAGACCAAACACTATTCATAACCCTAACCCTATAAATCTATTAAACCTAAAATCGTTTTGCAACCCTATAATTATTGTCTTCGACGAAGAAGAGAATGGATCAATGAAAATATCGGGTATAACAAACTTTGCCTCCCATAGTCTCCGTCTATCTTTTGCTAAATGACTTATCATTGCAGTTCTCTTCCCATAATTATAATATTTGTTGATATCTAAGGACTGTAAGGTATCTTACTTGCATTGAGAGGCCGTTTGTAGTTGATGCGTGTAATGCCACCGTCTGTAGTAAAACCAGATAAGGTGACGTCATTGGTTCCAGGAGAACTTGTATCAGCCCGTATATCTGGACATACTCCATTGCCTGATGCACACTGCAAAGACAAGATAAACATGAACATAAACAGCAGGCTTAGCTTATATTATTCGGGTCAGCTTATTCCTAAAATTTCCTCAATAAGCATTAATAAAAATCATTTGCACGATCAATAGTAAGAGACAGCATGCAATACATAATAAGGCTTTTTTTTTTTTTTTTTCAATTCTGGTTTTATTGTAAATAAAAACATACTGAATAAAAAGTCCGGAGACTCATACAATTCAGTTTACAAATTATAAATACATACAAGAATAAAGAAATCAATACTTTTAGCAATCTTTTTTATATTAATTACTGATTCTAATGAACTAAACAACTAATTTCAAACAATCTTGAAATAATACATGTTCTAATTATGCAGTTGTAACGTTTAAATAGTAAAATATGTTGTTACCCTTTTCTAAATGTCATATGCAATTAAGTAATACACTTTCAAATTAATAAGTAGTCTTTTTTAACCTAGTTGACATTTCTTTTAGAAATATATTTTTATATACCGGTAGATGATTTTCCGAGAGATATGATAATACAAAATATACAATTTATGTTTACTTACAGAATATAGTCCTATCATTATACAGGTACTATGAAATATTATTTAATCCCATTAAATGGCATGACAAGAAATTAATAAATTACATCTTAGTCACATATAGTCATTATATTGAGTGAAAATATCTACAGATTTGAATTCAGGATTCGTGTGAAGTGGGGAATGGGAGACTGTCTGTAACGCTCTGTTCTCATTTTGGGGGTATTGAGCTGGAGAGAGTTGCGGAGAGTGCGTTGTGAGATAGTTTGTCTAGTTTCAGGTAAGAGATGGCGGTGGCGGTCTGAGATCATTAGGGATTTAGCAAACTTTTCGCAAAGAACAGAGCGTCGTTCAGACAGTCTGACAACACTCAGCGACTGCAGAAGTTGAGCATAAGACATGGTGTCGGGAAATGTACCAGTGATGATACCCAATGCTCTCCTCTGCAGTCGCTCAATGCTGTTTACTTGGACAAAAGTTAAACTAGATGACCAAACAGGTACACCAAATTCAAGACACGGACGAATGTACATCATGTATATCAATACCAAGTCCCGAGTGTTGACACCGTTCCTTTTAAGTTTGCTCAGTACATATAGTTTTCGTGATGCGTTTTTGACGATGGTTTTGATGTGTAGATCCCATTTAAGATTATCTTGGATTGTTATACCAAGTAATTTCATATAAGATACCACTTCAAGCTGATTACCATTGATCTCCAAACGGGGGGCAGGCGGTGCATTACGCAAGAATGAGATCAGCATGGTTTTGCACTTCGTTGGATTGGGCCTCATGTCGTTTATTTCACACCAATCAACAAGAGAATCAATGTGTGTTTGTAACTGCGGAGGGTCCGACTTGTTGACAACCTCTAGAAGGCTTAGATCATCGACATATTTCCAGCGGTTTTCTGTAGACAACGCGGCATCATTAACCATTATCAGGAAAATAATGGGTCCTAATTTAGTTCCCTGCGGAACACCACAAGAGAGGTGGGAAAGATTTGATGTAACCCCACGATAACGAACAGTTTGCGTTCTTTGCGTCAGGAAACTACAGATAATCGGGAGAATGGAGCGGTCAACTCCTATGTCAATCATTTTTCTGATTGCTGTGACATGGTTGATATGATCGAAAGCTTTACTGAAATCGATCATGCATAAGTTAACATACTTCCCAGGTCGGTCAATTCCCCGATGAGCATTATCCAAGAGACTGATTAAGTAATGGCAAATTGATGTTCCGGGCATGTTCCCAAACTGTTGGGGATCAATAGCATGGTGCACATCCTCAATAATCCAACGGGCAAGGAATCCCTCAAACACTCGTGCTAATACTGACGTGATAGAAATGGGCCTCAGTTGGTCAGGTGTCGTTGCCGGCCGGACCTTAGGCACTGGACATACTGATGCATTTTTCCAGATATGTGGGAAACATCCATTTTTCAAACAGCAGTTGAAAATGTGGGTGAGCGGCTCAGACAGCTCGTACGCAAATTCCTTGATGAGGCGTGTTGGGCAGTCGTTCGGGTGACCAGCCTTGGAGACATTGACTTTTCGTAGGCATTCAAAGACCTTTTGTCGCTCGATGATTGGAGGTGGTGTCGGCGCAGGGAGGTAGTCCGGCAGCGAAGCCAGGTCGAGAGATGGAAGGGCCGAGCAAATCCGGCTAAAATGAGCGTTTATCTCATTCGCAATCTCCAAGTCGGATTTGTCGGCTGGAAAGCTGAGAGACTGTTTCTTGAGTCCTGCTAAGTGGCGAATTTGCTGGTGCCATTTCCCAGGTTCACTTTGTTTCAGATGTTCCACTTTCCTGCTATAGAGACTTTTCTTGGCAGAGCTGATTTCTCTTTGTACCTTATTTCTTACGCTACGAAATGAGTCATCACCTCGCGTATAGCTGATATTGCGCTGAGTAATGGCCCGGCGGATGGCATCATTCATCCATGGTTTATCGTTGGGACGTCGTTTGACTGTGATAAGATCAAAGTATTGCCGATATTTTGTGTCTAGAAGTTGGTGAAGATTTGCAGTCATTTTGTTCCCATCAATGGATTCCTTAAATTCTGACCAGTCCATCTGCGTGATCCATTGACCAAAGGCGCGAATAGAGGAATCACGAAACGGTCGGAAGGATATTTTTGTAGTGTTACGTGGTGGAAAAAGGAGCAGAGGAAAGTAAGTAATAACAGAGTGGTCACTTAAAGCAATGGGTGCTGAAATGACAGGCTCTCCATAACGATCCCCGAGATCTGTCAATAATTTGTCTAGGATGGATGTTCCCCTGGTAGGTTCTTTTACTACTTGGGACAAGAGGGTGTGCTGTTCCAAATGATCTGTAGGAAGGTCATTGAAATCACCAAGGATTATGAAAGATGCATTCTCCGACAGGGTTCGAGCCCTATCAATCATCATTATGATGTGATCACTCAGTTGGTCTTTATGTGGAGACCGAGGTGGGGAGTAGAGTACACATACATATATATCTCTTGATAGGCGGATAGTAGTAGATGATCGTAGACGAACCCACAAGACCTCCAGATGTTCAGGTACATGTTCTTTGAAGATTTCATAACAGTTTATATTCTTGTCCACATAGAGAAGAACTCCACCACCTATTCGTTCGTTACGATCTTTGTAAAAATGTTTAAATGATGAAATTTGATATGCAGAAGATGGGTTGTCCTGGGAAAACCATGTTTCTGTGATAGCAATGAGGTGGGGAACATTTTGCATTGAACAAAGAGTGGCTTCAAACTCACCAAACTTGTTGGCTAAAGAGCGGGCATTAAAGAGCATCACAGCTGGTAGGCACGACCTGGTGGTGGGTCGACATGTATCCCTGAGCACTGATTTATCAATCTTTCTAATTCGGGTATTGATAAGCTGTTGCTGCTTTGTCCTATTTGTGATGATGACAGGGATGTTGTAGGTCTTCCTTTGCTAAATAAACTCTAGTATAAGTGCAGGTATAGAATTACAGGGATATTAGTACTGTATAGTTAATAAATAAGAGCAGTAGTAATAGCAGTAGTCTAACTTAGTTATATCAATAATAAGAATATAGTAATATTAATAGTATAGTCATTTGAAAAGTAATAGTAATAGAAATGTTAAGAGTAAAGAGTCTTAGTAATAGTACTAGTAATAATACTAGCACTATAAAGAGTGTTAGTAAAAAAATAATGTTAGTTTGGTTTGGTTTTATTTACGACCATTAAAATTTGAAATACAAACATCATAAAACATAAAGAAACAAATAAAGGACTTTTCTAGAAGAATACAAAATAATTTTTTTTTTAAAAAGATTGAGGGATGACCGGCTTCAGATCAACCGACATTCACCGTTGATCTGTTCACCCTTGACGTCCCAAACTAACTACAGGATATTGAAATTTAATTAATATTAGTGCTAATAATGCTAAACATATTACTCATTGCGAATGTATAGTATCGAAATAATATAGAGACATTACAAGACAAACAAATATCACTAGCGATATCATTTTCGATAATAATAGTAATATAAGTAAAAGTAATAGTAAAAGTGATTATAGTTATGTAGTCTTGTACTTACCATTGTATAATCTGACAAGTAGTAGTCATCGACCATGCCCATGGAGGTGTCACCGTCAATGAAAGCGACGATGACATCGGATCCAGGCATGAGCGTCCTCGAGTCAGAGCCACTCGGACCAAAGGCCATGTACTGATTGAATCCTTGACGACTAGCTAGACTTATAGCAATATCATCGCCATCGATAGTCCAACTCACCTGAAAATCATCGTCTTTCAGAACCTCACAGTTATCATAAGCCTATACATGGACAATTAAATATGATTAGTCCTACAGGGCTCAAGGATAACGTTCACATTACTTGATATGGGTTTTATATTCGTTCTTAATGTTACTCTGATAAATGGAAATAATCACTCTTGTCATCACCATCATTCAGATTCAATTACATTCGTTTAAAATGTTCTGTCAGAAATGTTATTATTTTCAATGTGTAAAATAATTTCACTTACTGGTCATTTTCAGTTTCTATGAAAAAGAATATCTATAACTACGAAACTTTCGATATTTATTCTTAGAGAAAAAAACCTTTAAATTGAAGCCCAGATTGTGTTTGCTTAGTTGCATCTGAAATTAACTGTTGTGTTTATGTAAATACATGTACATGAATGAATCAACTCTCTATTAACACACTGAATGCAGATAGTTATAAGCCACTCGGCCAAAAAAGGAGACTGAAATAAACAAAGATAATTATATAGATAAATAGATGGATAGTTATCTATACACATGTATCTATACATGTATATGTACAGAATGATGAAGAGAGAGAAAAAGAGAGAGAGATAGAGAGAGAGAGAGCGAGAGAGAGAGCGAGAAAGAGAGAGAGAAAGAGAGAGAGAAAGAGAGAGAGAGAGAGAGAGCAAGAGAGAGAAAGAGAGGGGGAGGGGTGGAAGAAGAAGAACAATATTTTTACAGTTTGCCCCCACCCCCCAATTTTTTTATTTTTTTTAAATAAATGAATAAATAAATAAATAAATAAATAAAATAATAATAATAATAATAATAATAATAATAATAATAATGATAATAAATATAAAAACACATGATATGAGATGGATACATACTGGTGCATCATCATCAGCAGCAGTAGCAGGTATGATCACGCCACGACTCATCAGGTCATCAGGGATAACAACATGACCAAAGTTTTGTCTAGCTAGAACACACCATAAACCTATACTCCGTAATTCGAATACATCACCAGGTAAACGGACAGTGCGTGTTACTCCAGACAGTGGCTGATTCAGTTTGCTGGCGGTTCTGTAACGATACATTTTGTTAATATTCGTTAAATCCATGATAACTGATGTCCTTCTAAAACTTGTATTATTCTTTGTTTATGATGTTGATTTGTTTTTCTCCATTGGACCATTGTAATTTCATCAAGATAATTAACCGTTTTATTCTTCTGTGTATTTTACCTCGTCCAGATTAACTGGTTAGGACGATATGATATGTCGCTTGCTCGATATCGTGTGCTTTAAACTAATTATACCTTTTCTTATGAATTTACACGATGCTTCCTCGAACTTTTATTCCAAACACATAATTTAATGTTCTTAAATATTGTTGGTGTCTTTTCTTTTGTTAGATATTCTATCTTTAACAACAACCTCATGAGATAAACTCTAAACTATTCAACAGTATTAGCAAATAATTACCGTTGGTGAAGGTGATGGAAAAAAACTATTATTTTCTAGAAGATCTGGATGTAGCTATCTTTCAGATCGCCAAGGAAGTCATAGTTTGCCATCGCCTGAAACGAAAAGGTTCCTATTTGCTTTATATTCCACATCGGAAACATTTCACTTCTTCCGTCATTTTAGAGCAACAAATCATCAATTAACAGCTAGCAAACGGTGAGCGATACGTAAAGTGCATGCAGTACGTACGCATTATACGTATACGCAACGTGTGCAAGAAAGTGTGTTGCACTGTGTAGATAGTATTTTTTCTTCAGTGAAAGTGTGTAGATCTACACTGTGCAACGAACTTTTCTTCTCCCATCAATGATGGGCGAACTATCTTTCATCACGTGATTTACTTTTGACCAATCGTATAGCAAGATTCTTAGTATGTGGAATATCTAGATGCTAACCTTTCACCGTCCTGAGGAACCCTCATTCCGCTAGTAGTAGGATTGGTCACCGTGTCCGTCCAGAAATAAGCATCTATGTGATAGAGATAACATATTTCGTTCCATACGACACATATTGTTTAGGTTCTCAGAATATGCCTTGTAATAATGAAAGATGTTACCATCTGTAAATCAAGATTATTAATCAAGACTAATGTAGTCCATAAGTACTGGTAACGCTCTACCACGCGATGAGAATAATTATATAACATGATCTACTGAACGTTGAGAGAGATCTAATGCGATCAAGTGTGTGTGATAATGATATACTTGTATCTACTGAGAGATGAGAAATATATATTACCATACATATATATATATGATATCACTAAGAGTTGAGGATATGAACTGTTGTTGTTGCTGTTTTCATTTCCGAAATCAAATAACATTATTATACATGGTGTAATTATACAAAATGAAATATTGATACATGCACACAGACAAAAATCGGAGGAAAGCCCAATACAGCAATGTTTATAGAACATTAGTGTTCTTCCTTGGGGTCCTTACACTACAATAATTAAATAAAAGCGTCATAAAGCAGAATAGAACAACTGAACTGCGATGTATATACTGAGATATGAGAAGTATATACAGTAGAATGCAATCTACCCAGAGTAGGATGATTATGATACTAATGTTGTATAATATTGCGCCTTGTATATTATGTTGTCTCTTAGTCTGTAAACAAATTAAGAAGAATTGTAAGAGTACATGTACGTTCTCAGATGTTCTTTGAAGAAGTAGACTGAAGTACTTTTGTATTTAAAGGCAGTGAGTTTATTTCATAAGCGTGGGCAACGGAATGAACAGATTTGAAGCCATTTTGTTTTAGGACTTGGGAAATGAGAAGGGAAGGCGTTGATGTAGATAAGAGTGAATACGTTCTCCGCTGCCATTAGAGTAAGAAGATGTATAGAGGGCAAGTAGCCAGCATTGTACATGTTGTACCTATTAGTAAATGGAAGCCTGTGTAGTTCGTTTAACAGTAATATTAAGTAATAAAACACACCCACCTGGTCCTCTTCCATCATAGTTGAGACCAACGAAACGGATGAGTTTAGAGTTCAGAATGATGACGTCTTCAGCAGTGACGCCATGAACAACAGGGCTAAGACCTAGTCTACCAAGTGAGTATTCCTGGGGAGGGGTAAAGTCCGATGGGATAGTCACATCCGCAAAGTTGGCCTGAAGAGAAAGCACAGTATGATAACATTAATGGTGTGATGACGATGATGATGCTACTACTACTACTACTACTACTACTACTACTACTACTACTTCTACTACTACTTCTACTACTACTTCTACTACTACTTCTACTACTACTACTTCTACTACTACTTCTACTACTACTTCTACTGCTGCTGCTACTACTACTACTACTATTTCTAATGCTACTGCTGCTGCTACTACTATTACTACTACTACTACTACTTCTTCTACTACTACTTCTACTACTACTTCTACTACTACTTCTACTACTACTTCTACTACTACTTCTACTGCTGCTGCTACTACTACTACTACTACTTCTACTTCTACTACTACTACTATTTCTAATGCTACTGCTGCTACTACTACTACTACTACTACTACTAATACTGCTACCAATACTACTACTGTTGCTACTACTACTACTACTACTACTACTACTACTACTAAGAATGATAATAATATTATTAATAATAATAATAACAACAATAATAACAACGATCATTATAATCATAACAATAGTAATTTGATATTACTAACATTAATATTGGTAATAATAATAATGAGAAGCCGATTTATATAGTGCAATACTAAGATAATACGATCTCAAAAACTTTCGAAAAGTCAACGTAAGGCAATATTAAAAGCCTCGTCCATTACATATTAGAATATGAGATCATTATGATAACATGTTTCAAACGCATTATAATAATTTTTGTATGGGATACAATAGCGCATTGAAATTGCCTCGAGTTGATTTCCCGGAAATCTTTGCGGAAATCTTTATGAAATGAGATGAAAGGAAAACGGTGCAGTTGTGTATAAAGCAATAAACAAGATGAATAGTTACCCCGGCTTGTTTACACCAGACCGATATCCAGAGGTAGTCTGAGAGACTTCCAGGTCCTTCTGATGTATCAAGGTGAATTGTCAAGTCCTCATTGCTGTATGCACCTAACTTCTCAGAACTAAATGAATGTAAAACAGGAATGTAACAAGGTTCGATCTTTCATTAATAAACATTCCAATACATGATATTGCAGTTGGTTGTACGACGGTAGGGGGCGTTTCCCCAAATATGTCTTATTGGGGGAGAAAAGGTACGCATTTAAAGAATACGTATGTGTATGATTCACCCCATAAACGTATGTATTGTTCCATTTTGACATCTTTCAAGAATGCTAGCTAGTGGTATATCATTATCATACTAATAAGTCTTATGTGCATAGTACCAAGCTGCTTTGAACCCATAGAAATAATTGATTTCGAACTATGCATTTTATGGTTTCATTTGCCTTACTTTTTCTTCAGTCATAAAAACCTTTAATGTACACGTTTTTGCAATATTATCTTAAAAGATGGTTTATCAAATTATATTTTAATACTGGTAAATAGATGCAATCAAAATAGTAAATGCATTGCAGATCTTTGTGATTATTGTTGTCTTGAAATGACTTGTACTTTCATATATATTATGTTTGATATTATCACATACATAGCATAGCACTTACCCAAGTCCGATTGCCTTAGGAATGACGTAGCTATTTCCTGAAGGTGTTCCTGACGTACCGATGAAAAAGAAGGTGTCTGCGAGCAAAAATCAAAATATGGCTTTACACGTTACCATAGTAATGTTTGTTACCATGTCTATGTTATGAATCAAGCTTTTGATATTCTGATTCATACTAAAGGCCGTTTTAAAAACAAATCTAAATATGACAGTATTAGGAAAACGGTCACTCATCATCTTTATTGAATTCAAGAAAATAAAAAAAACAGATTATCCATATAAAAAACATCGACCTGCATATTTTGTATAGGCTCTATTCATCAAGCTCTGCACGGTGCATTGTCTAAATAATCATATATTTAAGTCATATGTTTAGCTGCGGGCCAATAGGATGATCATTCAAATTAAATTAAAACACGATCGCAGAGGCTTTCGAGAAATCAAGTCGAAATCATTTTTAATACGCTATTTATTATCTCATAGATATCATAATTGGATTATGTATACTACGTCATCGTAATTTTTGCGCATTTCATTGGGTGATGGTAAGGCTACTGAAATTACCATAGGTTCATTAAATAAGAAATCCTTCGTGTTTATAAAGAATAACTTGGAGCTCATCTTACCAGGAGCTTTTCCATCGAAGGTGAATCCAATGATTTGTAGTGTGTCATCATCTACTGCGTACACCGTCCCATTTACATTATGATGAGTGGCTGGTGTATCGCCTTGTTGTATGAACTCTCCAATCAGCTTCCCATAGTATTCACTATGACATTCACCTATCACTGAAATATAGGAAGCACATAACGTTTACCACTTGAACAAGAATAGTGTCACTTTAATGAATTAGTTCTCTGTCGTTAGGAAACAAGAATAGCTTTCGGTTATCAATAAGAAACTAATGAGCGCCATGATTATGCTGTTATTCAATACTCTTAATTGTTCTTTTTTTTTTAATATCACATGCTCCAGTTTCGGTCATGAATGAAAAGTAGGCTACAAGGTTAATGGTATCATTATGAACAAAAGTGCCGTAATTATATACAAACTTCCAGCATGTTTATAACAAAAATCTTGTATATGATCTGTATATTTTTCAAACATCACTGCTTCCATTGGTTTATCATCCGATGTACAATGTTCATTGAATCCTGATATTCTATTATGTCATATGCAATTATACGGAATATCTTCTCTGTTATGCTTTCTTCAAACCCTATTTGTCTACCCATATTGTAATCGCTTTAAAAATAAAATCTAAACCGGGATCAGAGTTCTATATGAATGTAATTAGTTACTTATTATTCATAGTTGTTTTGATCTGCAGAACAGGTCATTTGTGAAATTTCTAATTTTTGGGAACAACGATTCCCAACAACCAAAATACTGAGAAAAGTGTTCTCAAAATTATATTAGCTTAGACTTAACTCTCGCACTTTATTACATAATTATGTACATCATTTTAGTGAATATTTGTATGATTCAATCTTATTCTTCAGGAACCCATCGGGAATAAGTTAACTATTAACTTCCACACTAATAACCTCCAAGGGGCATTCTGTTAAGGTATCATGATAGTTCTTCTCTTTCTTGTTTATTCCATGCTGTAAATATATGAAATCAATCAATCAATCAATCAATCAATCAGTTCATATATCAATCTATCAAACTTTCAATGTACCAGTCTATCAATCTATCATTCTATCAATCTATCAATCTATCAATCTATCAATTTTTCATTCTATCAATCAGTCAATCATTCACTCAATCAATCAATCTACCAATCTATCAATTGATTCTAGTATTTGTAAGTCAGTCAGATATCAACTGAGAAATGTAGGTTTTATTAGGAAAAAAATTAAGTCGTTCAATCACAGAGAAACTTGTACATGCTCTTATT
Organism: Strongylocentrotus purpuratus; assembly: GCF_000002235.5. Lineage (NCBI taxonomy): Eukaryota > Metazoa > Echinodermata > Echinoidea > Camarodonta > Strongylocentrotidae > Strongylocentrotus > Strongylocentrotus purpuratus. Next base: position 37,054,700 of record NW_022145600.1, read on the forward strand.
TCATCACGTTTAGATTTCTATAATTCTATTCTCTATCTGCTCCCTAACACACAACTTGTTCGACTCCAGAAACTGCAAAATACTGCTGCACGTATTGTCACACTTTCTTCTAGTAGAACTCACATCACCCCCATTCTCAAAACTCTTCACTGGCTCCCGGTATGTGACCGAATCATTTTAAAGTTGTTGTTGCTAGTTTTCCATTCTTTGTATGACTCTGCTCCTCCCTACGTTAGGTATAAACCTACAAGACATCTTCGTTCATCTTAATCCTCCTTATTAGTTGTTCCTAAGACGCGCAGTTCCTGGGGGGGATAGAGCATTTTCTCATTCTGGTCCGTCCCTTTGGAATAAGCTACCACTTAGTATTCGTAACTTAACTGCCCTCCATGACTTCAAAGTTGCTCTAAAAACCCCATCTCTTTCTAAATAGTGCTATTTAATCATGTCAATGTAGCGTAATAATTTGTGTTGTTTTAGTTTACTATGTTTTAGTTAAGAAAGTTATATGTTTGTGATAGTTTGTGATGTACAGCGCCATGAGCGTCAGGGCCTGGCTGATAAACGCGCTATATAAATATCCATATTATTATTATTATTAATAAATCAACCAATCAACCAATGAATAATTAATCACTCGGTCATTGAAATGGTATTTCAAACCATATTCGTCGTGTTGATTTAACTAATGCTTTAGAAAGGGGCGGATCCCGATACCATTCAAATCCTTTTCTACATTATCCAGTACTGTTCATTGTCTAATGGCGTTACTCTGGTTATCATGACAAAGACTGGGAACGAGGGACTAAGAATAAAACTAAGAAAAAGACAGCGGCGGCACCAGTATCGAACATGGGATGGAGGTGGGGTGGGGGGTGGTGGTGTCAAGGGGCTGGGGCAGGGTGATATTAAACTGTATCCTTTAAACTTTGAGTAAAAGCTCTGGGCAATAGACGGGTAACTAAGCGATTGCGGGAGAGGGGGGGGGCTGTGACAGGAGGATGCTGCCCCATGGCCCCCTTGCAGTCAAGGTACCATGCAATACAAGGTACCATTGTCATGGTATTTTTTCTTGTTTGCAGCATTGTACTTCGCTGACACCATAACAATATGAGGTAAGAATGATTAAAGTCTAATTTGGAAATTGACCAAGTTGCGGTTCGTTTAACAATGCAGTTTAAAAATGCCTCTTTATATCCCCAAATCAGTCTCCTCTGTCCAAGCACATAGATTCACAGCTCAGAAATCATAAAGTGTAAAACAAAGTTGACGCCCTTCTAGTTTTGTACAAACGCATAGATTCACTGATCAGAGCAATTCAAGAGTGGCGTTAAATCATACACTTTAATACACAGTTAACGCCCTTCTCGCCCTTTGAACGAGAGCGGCGTTAAATCATACACTTTAATACACAGTTAACGCCCTTCTCGCCCTCTGAACGAGAGTGGCGTTAAATCATACACTTTAATACACAGTTAACGCCCTTCTCGCCCTTTGAACGAGAGCGGCGTTAAATCATACACTTTAATACACAGTTAACGCCCTTCTCGCCCTCTGAATGAGAGTGGCGTTAAATCATACACTTTAATACACAGTTAACGCCCTTCTCGCCCTCTGAACGAGAGTGGCGTTAAATCATACACTTTAATACACAGTTAACGCCCTTCTCGCCCTTTGAACGAGAGTGGCGTTAAATCATATACGTTAACACACAGTTAACGCCCTTCTAGTTCCAAACAGACATATTATTCATTTCCTAATTCCAACAATTATTATATATTTTTTGTTTCTATTTGTCTGTAACTTCTGATATTAAATCATGCCCTAAGGGAGAATAATCTGTGTTTAATATGATGTTTTCATTCAATAAATATTAACGCCCTTCTATGCCGTCTTAGCTTTGGGTGAATGTTCAATTACTTTAACAAACCGTTTGCATATTTTACAGAAACGGGCAGTTCGTGCAATAACAAACTCTCCATATCTTGCACATACTGCACCTTAGTATAAACGCTTGAATAGTTTAAGTGTGAAGTCTCTATAGCATATGCAACTTGCACAATTTATGTTTCTTTTCGAGAAGAATCAGCTGCCGTGTATTTATAATGAAACAAGAAGTTCAAATAAGTTTCCTTTGCCCTATGTTAAAACAATTTTTTCTCCGAAGGAACTTTTATTTGAGTGGACCATCACTATGGAATCTACTTCCTAAAGATATTGTCATTTGCTCGTCACTTCATTCTTTTGAGCCAAAGTTGAAATAATATTTGATTATGTATCCAACATGGTACGTATGGTGTTTCTCACTATCATTCATTCATAGCACCCGAAAAGTGTCCCTTTTTACATAGGAAAAGTGCCAATTTTACTTTGACAAGTGTCCCTTTTTACATAGGAAAAGTGTCCCTTTTTACATAGGAAAAGTGCCAATTTCACTTTGACAAGTGCCCCCTATTAATTTGTAAAAGTGCCTCTTCCCCCTTTCAACTTTGATAAGTGCCCCTTTTATTTGGACACGTGCCCTTTTTCCTTCGAAAAGTTCCCTTTTTCCTTTGCAGTAAATGTTCATTTTCCATTCTCATAAGTGCCCTTTTTAATCTCTAGTAAGTGACCCTTTTCAGGTAGGAGAAGTGCCTCTTTTCACTTTTAATTAGTGCCCCCTTCACCTCTGATAATTTCCCTTTCAAATCTGAGAGGTGCCTCTTTTACTTTGACAAGTGCCCCTTCCTCTTTTAATAGCTACCCCCATTTTAACTCGGATAAGCGCACCTTATATTTTCACATGTGCCCCTTTCCCTTATAATAAGCGCCCACCCCCTTCTCATAAGTGCCCTTTCGCTGGTAAATGACCCTTTTCAGGTACGAGAAGTTACTCCTTTTCACTTGAGATAAGTGCCCCGTTAACCTCCGATAAATGCCCCTTTAAAATCTGATCGGTGCCCATTTTCTTTCATCTAATGCACATTTTCATTTATTATAAGTGCCCCTTTTTCATTCACATAAGTGCCCCTTTTTATATCTAGTCATTGCCCCTTTTCAGGTGCGATAAGTACCTCTTTTCACTTCTGATAATTTACGTTTTTACAATGATACGTGCCCCTTTTCCTTTCTAATAAGGGACCTATCCCTTTTTCATAAATGCCCATTTTCACCTCCAATAAATGCCTCTATCAAAATCTGATGGGGGCCCCTTTTCTTCTTTATAACATGTAATTTTTCGCACTGCGATCTCACAAATAGTAAAAATTTCCCTTGCTCACTTCGATCGCTCGCAAATAATTTTTCAGACCATCACACCCAACTGCAAAGTATGATGCTTAAGCAATATCTTGTATGGTGTATAAAGTGAAACAGATATTGAAATCATCCCTGATAATGTAATCACAATGTAGGGGTATATACCAATGTCTAAAAGATTGTATATTTTGGCTTTGAGATTTCCCTATGTAGGTGCCCTTTTTTCTTGGTCCCCCCCCCCACTTTGGAAGACGCTCGGCCGCCCCTGGTACCACTCACCCCACTATACCACTCACCCCCAAAATAGATGTGCTTGTAATATAGTTGTAATAAATATATTTGTAGTTTTAAGCATGGGGATGCCCCCGATAAACCTTTGTGTTTTTTTGTCACCCCTCTGCAGGTTCGTCTTTTGTTTTAATGCTTTGTAATATTGTAATATTTGTGTCTGTTTACTAATCTTTGTTGTTATAAGAGCCCCTTTCCTTTCTCATAACTTCCCCCTTTCACCTCTGATAATTGTCCTTTTACCTTGACACATGCCACTTTTTCTTTTTTAATAAGTGCCCATTTCCCTTTTTAATAAGAGCCCCTTCCCTTCTTCCTAATTGCCTATTTTTATATCTGATAAATACCCCCTTATTTTGACACGTGTCCCTTTTTTCTTTCTAATAAGTACTCTTTTTACTTCTGATAATTTACGTTTTTACAATGATACGTGCCCCTTTTCCTTTCTAATAAGGGACCTATCCCTTTTTCATAAATGCCCATTTTCACCTCCAATAAATGCCTCTATCAAAATCTGATGGGGGCCCCTTTTCTTCTTTATAACATGTAATTTTTCGCACTGCGATCTCACAAATAGTAAAAATTTCCCTTGCTCACTTCGATCGCTCGCAAATAATTTTTCAGACCATCACACCCAACTGCAAAGTATGATGCTTAAGCAATATCTTGTATGGTGTATAAAGTGAAACAGATATTGAAATCATCCCTGATAATGTAATCACAATGTAGGGGTATATACCAATGTCTAAAAGATTGTATATTTTGGCTTTGAGATTTCCCTATGTAGGTGCCCTTTTTTCTTGGTCCCCCCCCCCCCCACTTTGGAAGACGCTCGGCCGCCCCTGGTACCACTCACCCCACTATACCACTCACCCCCAAAATAGATGTGCTTGTAATATAGTTGTAATAAATATATTTGTAGTTTTAAGCATGGGGATGCCCCCGATAAACCTTTGTGTTTTTTTGTCACCCCTCTGCAGGTTCGTCTTTTGTTTTAATGCTTTGTAATATTGTAATATTTGTGTCTGTTTACTAATCTTTGTTGTTATAAGAGCCCCTTTCCTTTCTCATAACTTCCCCCTTTCACCTCTGATAATTGTCCTTTTACCTTGACACATGCCACTTTTTCTTTTTTAATAAGTGCCCATTTCCCTTTTTAATAAGAGCCCCTTCCCTTCTTCCTAATTGCCTATTTTTATATCTGATAAATACCCCCTTATTTTGACACGTGTCCCTTTTTTCTTTCTAATAAGTACTCTTTTTACTTCGAATAAATGTCCCTTCTCCCTTTTTATATGAGTCCTTTCCCTTTATCATCAACGCCCCTTTTACCTCTGATAAATGCACCTATTACAAACTCATAAGTGCCCCTTTTCCGTCGACAGATGCCCCTGTTCCTTAGACAGATAACCCTTTTCATTTTCATAAGTGCCTTTTAAAAGGTCTTTTCAGTCTTTCATGATTAGATTGTGCTTAAAATTCATCAAGATTTTTTCATTTATCCTCTTTATAAGATTTCTTCGCAGTGCGACCTCACACATCTTAAATTGTGTGCTCTCTCGCTCATAAATTAATATTCAGTCCATCACATCAAACTGCAAAGTATGATGCTTAAGCAGTATGTTTGACAATGTAAAGAGAGAAACAAATATTGATATCATCCCTGATAATGTTATCACAATCATGAAAATGTAGGGGATATAATAATAATAATAATAATAATAATAATAATAATAACTTTTATTTACCCAGGGTAGCCACTTCAGTTATGAAACTGTTCTTCCAGCGGGCCCTGCATAACATAATATGTTATTACTACCCTTCTCCAATCTAATATGCTGAGCGCCTAGCTAGAAGGCAGAAGGTCCCATTGTTATAAGTCTTTGGTATGACTAGGCCGGGGTTCGAACCCACGACCTCCCGTTCATGAGGCGGGCGCTCTAACGACTGAGCCACCATGCCCGGTATATATATAATTGTCCAATACATTGTGTAATACGCTTTCAGATTTCCCTTTTTTCATAAAATTCCATTTTTTGTTGGTGCCCCCTACTTTGGAAGGCACTCCAGAGACCGAGAACATTATATATATATATATATATATCCGTCCTCCCAGGAGTATCAGCGCTTGTGATTTTACCTCTAATAAATCTGGTTACAACTTGTACAAAGACTTTTCTCTACAACGCTGGTCCCCTGGTCCAGGCGCGTACGCAGTGGGGGGGGGGGGGGGGGTTAAACCCCCCTTTAGTTTTTTTATGTGTGTATTATGTGTGGTTTTTTTTGTGCAAAACCCCCCCCCCTTTGGTGAAGAAAAAAAAATTATGCCAATGGCTGACCTAAAAAAGTGACCTTACCCCCCCCCCCCCCCCCCCCCACCTACGGAGCAAAATGTCAAATTTTCAAATTCCGAGACAAAAAAAAAAAAAAAAAAGGGTCCTCTTACCCCCCCCCCCCCGATTATTCAGCGGCTGGCTGAGTTGTTGCGATTTTTTGGGGACCCCCCCCCCCAAAAAAAAAAGTGCCCTCTCCCCCCCCCCCCCCCCCCCCCCCCCCCGCTTATTCAGCGGCTGGCTGAGTCGTTGCGATTTTTTTAGCACGATTTCAAAATGTTAAACCCCCCCCCCCCCCCTCCCCCCCTTGAAAAAATCCTGCGTACGCCACTGCCCTGGTCCATATGATTCACTCCTCACTAGAGGCCTAGCAGATAATGAACGTCGTTTATGGGTGTTGTTGTTGTTGGTGGTAATAGTTTAATGGCGTTCATTTAATATTAAATGTATACGCCGTATCTTCAGTTTTATAAGGAAATCAGTTATCCATAAAGAAAACTGAACATTAAATTTGTTATGATATAATTCATTAATCAGAAACGCAATTTATTAGGAGTCTCTGGATGGCCGTTTGTAACTTCGTATTTATGCTTTTGTTATACATGTACGTTTAATCTGATCAGTCGGGTTTCGATTGCATGGAAATCTAGCTTTGACAGATCTGTTGTTTGTGGGATTTCAACATTACCATTTCATCTACAATGGTATACTTTTAAAGACATTTAATGAATGCGTACTTACACTTGAAACGCAGTAGTGGCCACATGTGAATATAATTATTATTAAGAGATATTACAAAAGTAAATGGAAGTTATGTATATGTAGATATCATTAAACTAACAATAGGCGGTGTCACACAGAAAAATCCCTTAAAAAATCCCTTAAAAAATTGGTTAAAGATATCAATTCGGCAATAATTATGATGGGATAGCTAGGTGACTTACCCGTTAAAATTACTGCCGCTGATATAAGTTTGAGCACTGCCATGATGAAAACATCTAATCTCACAGGTAGACACACCTCGAGTAGATATAGCGTGAGATCTATATGGTAGACGTGCAAGCTACGGTGTGCAGCTATATGTGATGATGCAAATAGAAGTGAACACACATCAGTGTTTAGTGAAAACTCAATCATGTATGTAGTACTATTATTCCATGCTCTGCGATATCTCCCATACAAATGTAACTTCACAAAGAATTGGTTACCGGATCGGTGATCAACTTTTATTGCATTGAAAATAATTCATGGCCATTGTTTGATTGTTCCATTTGATTCAGACTGAGAGGCAGCCTTAACCCGTTGACTACTGAATTGAATAGGTCACATTGGCTTAACACACGGACCACCAGGTCCCCGTATAAGCAAAGCCTTAATGCTTAATTGAGTTTACAGAACCTTGCTCATTTTGTTGTTGTAATGAAATACATGCGCTCTTAATGCCTTTCTCACACATTTCTGGGCCTTTCTGGGTCATATAAATAAAGAAATCATTCATTCTGTGGCTTCCATGTAGATTATGAGCAGGGAGGTAACTCACATGCCCTGTTATGAGGAGGGACTCGTTCCATTACTCAGTAGGGTATGAGGAGGATGAAGAAAGGACTGCATCGATACCTACTGCATCAGCATTTAACCCTATACCCTTGATAATCTGATTTAGTATTTTATGACATGATTTGCAATAACCGTCTCTTTAATGCAAGAAAAACTACGTACTAGTAGAACATAGAATAAGCCTAGAATATGTTTGAAACTCGATGGACACATCATTGAGCAGGTCAGTAATTACATCTACTTAGGACAAAATATCACAGACGATGCCAGGTGCGAAGCAGAAATAAAAAGAAGAATAGAAATTGCTCGGAATACATTTCTGGCAATGAAAGACATACTCAGAGATAGAAAGGTGAAATTTGCGCTTAGGTTGAGACTAGTAAACCGCTTTGTATGGTCTATCCTATCGTATGAAGCAGAAACATGGACAATAAGCAAGGCCATGGAAAATAGAATAACATCTGTTGAAATGTGGATTTACAGAAGAATGATGAAAATATGCTGGAAATGAATGATTACCAACAAATAGATATTGCACATGGCAGGGCGTAAACACATTGCACTAGTAGGATTAGTGAAGGAGAGAAAAATCAAATACTTTGGCTGGGGCGGATCTAGCTTTTTGCCGGGGGGGGGGGGGGGGGTTGACCGAGTGGCGGATCCAGGATTTTCCAAAAATCGCACCGTTTTACTGTCTTACTTTTCCCTCTCCCCCCCCCCCCTTTTTCTCACTTGGCCGCCAAAGGTTGGGGGGGGGGTTAAACTGCCGAACCCCCTAGATCCGCCCCTGTTTGGTCATGTTAAAAGGCGCCAAAGCCTCTTAAAGGATGTATTGGAGGGAAGAGTGGAAGGAAGTAGACCTACAGGGAGACCCAGAATCAACTGGGAAGAGAATGTCAAGAACTGGAGTGGACTAAAACTGCAAGAGTGCATAGAGTGAAATGGAGAGATGTTGCAATCAACCTCCGAAACGGGAGAAGATACTTAGATAGATAGAATTAATGCAATGGAGTATACATATATCAAGGTACTGTTCATCATTTTATCACTCAATATCTAACGTACATGTTGGGGATCATGAAGACAATACACGTATATAAAGTGACATACAGCCCTTAAAAGTATTTGGGGGTCCTCAAGTTTGCTTATAAGAAAAGGGTGCACATTTATCTCCAATGCAAAATAGCCTGCAACATTTTAATGCGTCTAAGTATTTTGAGTGGTTTAGATGTAGTTCTTCTTCCTCCAAATAGTCCATGCAACTTCCACCCTTTTATTTTTTGATTTGTCCTCCTTTGACATCAATCTAAATAAAAAAGGAAAATAGATTCCAATGAAGTTAAACTACACAATCCTTATCTTGATCCTAAACTATTATGTACGTCACTCTCTCTCTCCCTCCCCCTCTCTTTCTCTCTCTATAACATTGGGTAGGTTAGATCGGCATTTTGGGTTAGACTTAATGTTGGACTTAGGGTTAAACTATTATGTTTATATGCACAAGCACACCAATAGTATTGAACTCTCTGGGTTAGGTATTAAATAACTTTTAAACATACAAAATGCGAACAGTTCGACATTGAAGCACTTCTGGGCTTCCTTTTATTCTACATCATTCACACGTCTATAAAGACTTTCTATAGACCTGAAGAAAAGCAATTGTATACACTCTTAGAAAATACTTTACACTGTCCTATTCACTTAGGTTTATAAAATTACAAAACATCCATTGTGCACACTCAGGAGAACCTCGGGGCATCTACACTTCAACAATCATCAACCAATATGTATACACAGTTTACAAGATTTTAGTGATAAAGCTGAAATAAAATATTCTTAAGAGAAATAATGTTTCAGTTGGAAAACAAACATCATTTTGTACATAGGATGTCAGGTTCTATTTTGTAACTAAGAGAAGTATAATTAATGTGACTATTGTACTTGTAACGATCAGTAAAATATCATCTTTACAACTATTTCCAGACATGACATAAACGTAATGTATACACATGCAATATACTCAATATTTAATTGAAGTGATATACAAGGTTATATTCATCATTTTACAATATTGCAAGTAGCATTTCTTCATCTGTATTTTCTTAGAAGGGTAAGGTACAGTAAGGATTCTAATATCTGATATGCCATCAGGTGATATACAATGGACAACATGTGAACATCACAAAAGTAAAAGGAATTCATTTAAATATCATGTAGATATTAAACTAACAATGTTCAGCATTTCTCCCTATGAAGGTAACCGCATCAAAATAATGTCATGTTATGTTAACACCAACCAGTAACCTATTTAACAAGTTAGTGTACAGGGTGTGCTAGCAAATGGGTAAATCTAAGGAATATACTAATTTTCTGTCTCAAAACTAAAATATATGAGATGTTTTACTTGTGTTAACATTTTGCTGATTCGTGTTCTAGTAGCTCTACCAACTAACTGCAACTAACAAGAACACAAAAGCTACCATGTTTACGTTTGTTGACATAACCCGATTGAGTCAGGGTTTGTTTTTATATATGCTACCAATCATGCTTCATTTAGCACTTGGACCCAATCTATGGACATGTTCACACTGTTTCAAGGTAAACTACCACACTTTGCTATGGTGTACTAAATGAATGGTGGGAAAGCAAATGCAACAAAAGCATTATGTGAACTCACTTCTGTATGGTTATATGATATATAGAAATGTGAAGAACAGAATGTTTACTCTTCGTAAACATTGGAAGTCTAGCATGGAGTATGGAAACAAGCATTTAATACACCATCAGACTGAATCAAATCTCAGCCCATATCCTGAACATGTAATTTATTATATAAAATAAATCTGTTGGTTCTGATTTTGGTTTAAGAAGGACGTCAAGCCACTAGGGTAAAAATATGTTTGAAATACATGTATCTATAAACATTACATGAACAATGGCAGAAAGATAATAAAACAAACTATCTTTATCCAAAACCAATAATTGACCCCACACAACCCTTAAGTTGCTCCTTAATATTGCTGACTTTGGTCTGTTTGATTACATAAGAGGGATCCTTGCATTGCACCAGATGATTATCATATTCACAATACACATATTATACTAATAATTAAGTACAATATAATATAATCAATTAAAAATGAGTATATATCAGTATTGAATTATTGAATATTACCATTCAGTTAATAAAAAATGAAACTCAATACTGAGTTTCAACTCTGAATTTTCAAAACACAATTACATAATAAATGAAGTACATACCAACTGAATTTTATATTAAGTGTCAATTATATGTAGGATTAATGGTGGAGAGGGGTTGCACATAAAGACATCTTTTCAATTAAATAATACTAATAAATTACAAATCAGTAGAATTTGCATTATTAAATATCAAAGTGTTGCACATCTACACATTGCATACAAAGCATCATGAAACATAGTGTGATTAAAATACAGATATCACAAAAAATGAGTTCTAACATAATTTAGATCTCTTGTTTAATAAAATTCCCCATATCTAAAAGTAAGAAAGGGTCACATCCACAACAGGTCCAGTGCTCTTCTCAATTTTGCAGTTCAATTATTTTTCTTTCATTGTTTATAAATCCCACAAAACGCTATCTAACACCACTTTAATTTTAGCTAGCATCTCCAAAAGGTATTCACTCCTCACATTCTTGTAAATATAAAAACACAGTCATAAATAAACCTTAAATCTATTTCAGTACAACAATATAAAATAGATATAAGAGAAGCCACAACTAAAAACACATTGGACTGACTAAGAACTTCAGTTTTTCATTTCAACTCATGATACCCAAAGATTTATCATTAAAATAGAAAGAATCTGCTTTCATTTTGAAACATTAATCTTCCGAGCCAGAAGGGCATTAACCCTGTGTTGATTTATGAGTCCTAACAATATGCACTCCAATTGTTACCACAAATGCTTATAATATAAATTGACTGCTGGTATAAGCCAAAGTAATACTTATCAAGTATATGTATCTCTGAGTATATTTCCTCAACCGATGGCGCTATATAAACAGTATTACCAGTATATAAACAGTATTACACAGAGTTTGGCTGACCCGGTTCGAGTTGTACACTATATGGCGACTACTGCTTTGTTGGGCAAGCACAAAACAAAAGAATATACACCATGTTGTGACCCAGTGAAACCAAATTGGCCAAACTCTGTGTATAGGTGGCTCTGTATATTTCTATTTGTATACCTCAGTGACACACCCACAAATCACCTCCACATCGATTCCAAACAAACCCATTTTTGGCAACTAGGAGTAATGCTTAATTTTGATTAGTCTGTCATTGGTTTTACATCAGTCTCGATGGTGTGATCGAGGTATTACAGTCCCTGTTATAATTGCAACAACACATTATTTATTTCCAATATCATGCAACATGTATAGTCTAGTGCGAGAAGCATATAGAAGAATTCAAATTCCATTTAGAAGTTACCACAAAAATCTGATGTTTGTGTCTCAGTTCTTTCTAAAAAGGGACTCTTGGAGTCTAGGTAATATAACCAGATACTTACATGTATTATTCTTTCCAAGCTACACAATCTCATGTACTATAGTGACAAGAGATATTAACCTTGATAGGAAGTGTTCACCCTCTTCACTGCAGATATGATATCTAATCTTGTACTTGGGAAAATAAAAGTTGATCATGACATGGTGATGTGACTCCTCAGTATAAAGTAAAATATATTAAAAAAGTGTCTGCATCTAGATCATGTAATTCCTTGTCTCATTAGCCTATTCAATAGGAGCTGACTTTCTTTGTGTAATACATGTGGATTTTTATTTGTAAATTTTGCCTTTTTGTACTTAAATTCCCACAGTATAGGGTAGTTTACCATGATGTATTGGCATGAAAATACACGTCTAGAACACAAATGCATTATAATTAATGATGTTTGTTAGTTAAAAAGTTCTTTTTGACCTGTCTGAATTTAATTTCAGCTAACGTTAAGCCTCATCAGGATGGCATATGCATTGAACAGCTCCATATCCTAACAATGGGGTTCTACCAATGTGTGATAAAATCGAAATTATGATTGTCAACGCTGATGTAGTTTGCGTTCCGGACGCATCTTTTTGTGCCATTAGATTTACTAAGCTACCTAAAAAGAACAAATTTAAATCTAACTTTTGAATTATGGTCATAACTCTTTCAAGACTAAAAAACAAAGTCCTGCTTCATTGGATAATTCAAGACTTTACATCTTCTTGACTGAAACATATAACTCAAGGAAGCATTTTAGCATTCTTTTGAATTAATACTGATCCATATTCTTAATATACAATTCACACAGAGAAAAAGAAAACAAAACTTTAAGAATCCTGAGTTTAACACAAACAAAGCACTAAAATCCTCACACAGAAAATAATATTCACACAATAAATTACGGTACACAACATATTCAAATACATGTCTATCTTCTCGTAGGATAAGTAACTCCTAATAAAACAACATATTCAAATACATGTCTATCTTCTCGTAGGATAAGTAACTCCTAATAGTACAGTGTAAGAATTCATCACAACTAATTACAACTTGATTTCCAACCATTCAGGATCACACATTTGGAACATGTGCTGATTTGTTTATAGTTGCATTTACAAACAACTTTCTATACAAGAGGGCCCAGAGGGCAGGCAATAAGTTCACTTGTGCTGACTCACCAGGTCATAATTAACCATTATGATGCAATATGTAATTGAAACTGTTTACGATGCAAGGGGAGGGGGGGGGGGGGACCAGAATTAAAAACACACACAAAATGAATAACCTAGGTAAATGCACAAAAATTAAAGCCATGAATTCTATTTGTATAAATTTAACAGATGTACAGGGAATGATTTAATAAAAAAGTGCAACTTACTTGTTGACATGTCTAATAAATAAATAAATAACACAATGAAGCTTTATGATTCTTCCAAAATAATAGGGCTATGTATGATTGCATCACAAAGGCCAAAAATGATTATATGTAGCACAAACAAAAACCAGCGAGTGCAAAAAAAACCCAGAAGGAATAGCAATAGCAAAACCAGTGGTAAAATTGAACAAATAAAAGAGACCTGGGCCGTTTACGCAGATCTTGGACAAAAGAATCCTTTCTACCAGACCACTGTAAAGTAACAGCACCAGGTATGGTGAGAAGTTGATATTATGCCAGCGACCTTCAAGCACAGTGAGCACGCACAACAGTCTGACAAAGCATGAAGCCTTTACTGCTAGTGAATTTGTATATCACAGGTGACCTTCAGTGATTGAATTGTTTAGTAATTTCTCATTAGATTAGAACAAATACAAAATATATGTGTAAACCTCTAATACAAAGCTACTGTAAATTCCTATAACATTATTGCAACACAAGTCATCCTTGTAAACTTCTCTAGCATAGACATGGACATCGAGTAGGAGGCAAGTTGAACAGGATAGTGAGAGCTTATTCCAAACCCCAGATTTCATCAGACTTGCAAACGTAAAAACTAAATTTCACACAGACATTGTAGAGCCTCACAGAAGCTGATATAATCTGTTGAGGAAAAGAAGTAGAGATAAGATGTCATTAATTCATTGGCTACTAAATTATTTCATTCTCTTAGGCTTGAATACATTAGCCACCTGGTTCCTGAAGGTATTGGGTTACACAAGATAGAACATAGGACATAGGTTCAGACAAATATATACTGTACGTATACAAAAATAGAGACTGAGAATATTGTGGCAGACAAATCTGCCCTTTTGCATTTCCTGGGACCCCGTCTTACAAATAGTTGTGATCGATCAGGTTTGATTGCAGGTCCTCCAATCAAGCACAAATGTACAAACCCTCTAGATGCTGCTTATAAGTATTGGCTCGCATGGTGATGTAGATATACAGTAGGCCAACGATTGCACCATGTGAGAGGGGGGGGGGGGAGGATTGGGGAGTCCTACGTCGGCGACACACACTGTGTGTGTCGCCGACACCACACCCCACCCACGGATACAGAGCACCCCCACGTCCGCAACCCAGTGACTTAAGCCCATGCACGCCAGCTATTCCCTACTCCTGACGACGGTTAACCTGTTCGAAACGTCAAGCCCCTCCTACTAACCATCCTCTCCAACCAGCGCTATAATTCTCTTTAGAACTATAAGCTCAAGAAATATTACTGAGAGTCCTTTTCAGGACTCCCCAATCCTCTCCCTCTCTTACAAGGTGGAACCATAAACCTACTGTATACAAACTCTTTAGTGCCCAACTACAATCCATATCATGCTGCAATAATTTTGAATCACTCACATATCTTTGACACATAGTGAATACATTATTTCTTAATCAGAAAAGAGAAAAAATGAATTTCTTTAGGCAGCACTAACAGATGTTTATATCTATTTATACAAATTGCCATACATGACATGTTTATCATTCTAACAAAGTTAAAAGTTCTCATAAATCAAACATCCATAGCCAATTAATAAAACCCCAGCCTGGGCAATATTCTTTGTACCTATCTTTGTTCAGTATATCATGCTATTTCTTACTTGATAAGTTAAGATGGATGCATCTAGTACTGTCATCTGTTTATCAGCTCATCTTCATTGGTTCGTTTCCGTATGTGACCTAGTCTGCAAGGTAAACAAAAAGAAAATTCAGTGTAACAAAATTGTAAAATCATTGATGATAGTTATCTATCCATTCTTTCTAACTGATATTTATAAGCATCAACGCACAGGGGTTTCATACTACAGACACCTGAGCTGCCAACCTCCAGAACAGAAAATCAGTAATCACAAGTCTCAAAATCAGTAAAAAAAAAAATTGGGGGAAAACTTTTATTTGTTTAAATTTTTTAAATCCGTAGTTTTAGACAACGTCCCGAAATTCCGTAATGATCGTTAATTTCCGTACCAATTAGGGGAAATCCGCACTAGTTGGCAGCTCTGAGACACTAGCCTCCTATTCCAACATCCTGGCTCTGCCACTACTTATATGACAATTAAACAATCATCAAACAATCATACCTGTTAAATTCTTGACACCCAGTGAGTTCTTGTTGTAGTCTTTGAGTTTCTTGGATATAGACGGGGATATCTTCTAACCTTGTCGGAGGTAGGATGTTAGGGATGTACTTGGCAAATAGTGCAGGATTCAGCTGAGCATAATCTGGAATCAAACAACAATCATTTTACTTTTACCATATCATTGCAATATTCAATTAATGCCAGTAAATAGAACATTCAAAAGAGAATCCATGTTACAATAATTTGGATGGTGCAAAGGTGAAGGGGGCGTAAATTGCTGTTCCCCCAAACCTACTTGAGTATTTTAGCTTTTTTTCAGGGCTAGATATTGGTAATTCCTGTGGTAAAAACACCCATGGCCCTCCCCCTAACTTGGGATCCCCAATAAGATTTACAGAAAAAGAAATGATATCAGAGTATGGTTGGTGAGAGTTATTAATATTCACAATCAAATTCTTGTACCCAAACCCTTAAGCACACCTACACACAAACGAATGCAGTATTGTATAATGACTCAACATTCAGTTCCAAACTTTACATTTTGAACATGAAAATTATACCTTACCAGTGTTACGAGATAAAAAAATGAACCTTGCTTTGGTTGGCATTTCACCTTTTAATCCGCTAAGCATAGATAAGGCACCAAGGCAACAGCATGCACATCTCATTGCTTAAACTATGTTTGTATTTCATGTTGCCATGGTTACACATGAATCGTGTTTGAGACTTGACATTGTTAAGATGATGAATCCATCAATAATATTAACCTTGCCCCTTGTTCAGTACATACTGTAGATACAAAATGAGACTTGATTTGATTGGCATTTCACTTCTTAATCCTCTAGGCATTGATAACAGCAACAGCAACAGCAACAGCGTTCAACTCTTACTGTTAAAACCATGTTTGTATTTTAAGTTGCCATGGGTACACATGAATTGTGTTTGAGACTTGACATTGTTAAGATGATGAATCCATCAATAATATATTCCTTGCCCCTTGTTTAGTACATAGATACAAAATGAGCCTTGATTTGATTGGCATTTCATTTATTAATCCTGTAAGCATAGATAACAGCAACAGCAACAGCTTTCACCTCTTACTGTTAAAACTATGTTTGTATGTTTAGTTGCCATAGTTACACATGAATTGTGTTTGATTGTGACTTGACATTGTTAAGATGATGACTCCATGAAGGGGGTTCCCCAGGAGGGGAATGACTGACCTTGACTAAATGAGTAGAGACTGTTGGTGATTTCAGAGGCTACTTTAGGGTGCACTGCAAAAGGTTTGGTTTGGGCCTCTTCCAGCAAGGCTATAAAGGGAGAACATACAAAGCAGAGTGATAACAAACACATATACAGAAATTAAGAGATAGAGGTTAATATAGGTATGGAAAGTTTAAATGACGGGAGAAAAGAAAGAAATATGTAAAAAGAGAGAGAGAAGGAAAAAAAGATCAGTGAGGGAGAGAGAGAACAAGTAGCAAGAGTGAGACAGAAGAAAGAAAGAGATAGATTGAAAGAGAAATTAAGAGAAAGAGAAAGAGAGAAAGAGAGAAAGGAAAGCAAAAAGAGAAATATATATGAGTGAGACAGAAGAAAGAAAGAAAGAAACAGATTGAAAGAGAAAGAGAAAGAGAGAAATATATATAGGAGACAGAGGAAAGAAAGAGACAGATTGAAATAGAAAGAGAAAGAGAGAAATATATTTAGAAGACAGAGGAAAGAAAGAGACAGATTGAAATAGAAAGAGAAAGAGAGAAATATATATAGGAGACAGAGGAAAGAAAGAGACAGATTGAAAGAGAAAGAGAAAGAGAGAAATATATATAGGAGACAGAGGAAAGAAAGAGACAGATTGAAAGAGAAAGAGAAAGAGAGAAATATATATAGGAGACAGAGGAAAGAAAGAGACAGATTGAAATAGAAAGAGAAAGAGAGAAATATATTTAGAAGACAGAGGAAAGAAAGAGACAGATTGAAAGAGAAAGAGAAAGAGAGAAATATATATAGGAGACAGAAGAAAGAAAGAGACAGATTGAAAGAGAAAGAGAAAGAGAGAAATATATATATGAGACAGAGGAAAGAAAGAGACAGATTGAAATAGAAAGAGAAAGAGAGAAATATATTTAGGAGACAGAGGAAAGAAAGAGACAGATTGAAAGAGAAAGAGAAAGAGAGAAATATATATATATATGAGACAGAGGAAAGAAAGAGACAGATTGAAAGAGAAAGAGAAAGAGAGAAATATATATATGAGACAGAGGAAAGAAAGAGACAGATTGAAATAGAAAGAGAAAGAGAGAAATATATATGAGTGAGACAGAGGAAAGAAAGAGACAGATTGAAATAGAAAGAGAAAGAGAGAAATATATATATGAGACAGAGGAAAGAAAGAGACAGATTGAAAGAGAAAGAGAAAGAGAGAAATATATATAGGAGACAGAGGAAAGAAAGAGACAGATTGAAAGAGAAAGAGAAAGAGAGAAATATATTTAGGAGACAGAGGAAAGAAAGAGACAGATTGAAAGAGAAAGAGAAAGAGAGAAATATATATATGAGACAGAGGAAAGAAAGAGACAGATTGAAATAGAAAGAGAAAGAGAGAAATATATATATGAGACAGAGGAAAGAAAGAGACAGATTGAAATAGAAAGAGAAAGAGAGAAATATATTTAGGAGACAGAGGAAAGAAAGAGATAGATTGAAAGAGAAAGGGAAAGAGAGAAATATATATAGGAGACAGAGGAAAGAAAGAGACAGATTGAAAGAGAAAGAGAAAGAGAGAAATATATATATGAGACAGAGGAAAGAAAGAGACAGATTGAAAGAGAAAGAGAAAGAGAGAAATATATATAGGAGACAGAGGAAAGAAAGAGACAGATTGAAAGAGAAAGAGAAAGAGAGAAATATATATATGAGACAGAGGAAAGAAAGAGACAGATTGAAATAGAAAGAGAAAGAGAGAAATATATATAGGAGACAGAGGAAAGAAAGAGACAGATTGAAAGAAAAAGAGAAAGAGAGAAATATATATATGAGACAGAGGAAAGAAAGAGACAGATTGAAATAGAAAGAGAAAGAGAGAAATATATATAGGAGACAGAGGAAAGAAAGAGACAGATTGAAAGAGAAAGAGAAAGAGAGAAATATATATAGGAGACAGAGGAAAGAAAGAGACAGATTGAAATAGAAAGAGAAAGAGAGAAATATATTTAGGAGACAGAGGAAAGAAAGAGACAGATTGAAAGAGAAAGAGAAAGAGAGAAATATATATAGGAGACAGAGGAAAGAAAGAGACAGATTGAAATAGAAAGAGAAAGAGAGAAATATATTTAGGAGACAGAGGAAAGAAAGAGACAGATTGAAAGAGAAAGAGAAAGAGAGAAATATATATATGAGACAGAGGAAAGAAAGAGACAGATTGAAATAGAAAGAGAAAGAGAGAAATATATATAGGAGACAGGGGAAAGAAAGAGACAGATTGAAAGAGAAAGAGAAAGAGAGAAATATATATATGAGACAGAGGAAAGAAAGAGACAGATTGAAAGAGAAAGAGAAAGAGAGAAATATATATAGGAGACAGAGGAAAGAGACAGATTGAAATAGAAAGAGAAAGAGAGAAATATATATAGGAGACAGAGGAAAGAAAGAGACAGATTGAAAGAGAAAGAGAAAGAGAGAAATATATATAGGAGACAGAGGAAAGAAAGAGACAGATTGAAAGAGAAAGAGAAAGAGAGAAATATATATAGGAGACAGAGGAAAGAAAGAGACAGATTGAAATAGAAAGAGAAAGAGAGAAATATATATAGGAGACAGAGGAAAGAAAGAGACAGATTGAAAGAGAAAGAGAAAGAGAGAAATATATATATGAGACAGAGGAAAGAAAGAGACAGATTGAAATAGAAAGAGAAAGAGAGAAATATATATAGGAGACAGAGGAAAGAAAGAGACAGATTGAAAGAGAAAGAGAAAGAGAGAAATATATATAGGAGACAGAGGAAAGAAAGAGACAGATTGAAAGAGAAAGAGAAAGAGAGAAATATATTTAGGAGACAGAGGAAAGAAAGAGACAGATTGAAAGAGAAAGAGAAAGAGAGAAATATATATATAGGAGACAGAGGAAAGAAAGAGACAGATTGGAAGAGAAAGAGAAAGAGAGAAATATATATATGAGACAGAGGAAAGAAAGAGACAGATTGAAATAGAAAGAGAAAGAGAGAAATATATTTAGGAGACAGAGGAAAGAAAGAGATAGATTGAAAGAGAAAGAGAAAGAGAGAAATATATATAGGAGACAGAGGAAAGAAAGAGACAGATTGAAAGAGAAAGAGAAAGAGAGAAATATATATAGGAGACAGAGGAAAGAAAGAGACAGATTGAAAGAGAAAGAGAGAAATATATATAGGAGACAGAGGAAAGAAAGAGACAGATTGAAAGAGAAAGAGAAAGAGAGAAATATATATAGGAGACAGAGGAAAGAAAGAGACAGATTGAAAGAGAAAGAGAAAGAGAGAAATATATATAGGAGACACAGGAAAGAAAGAGACAGATTGAAAGAGAAAGAGAAAGAGAGAAATATAGGAGTGAAACAGAAGAGAGAAAGATTGAAAGAGAGAGAGAGAGAGGCGGACAGACAAATGGACAGAGAGAGAGAGAGGGGGAGGGGTGAATATGAGAGGGATAGTATGGGAACAAGTTTTCTTTTGGCTTTCTCTTTCTCTTGTTTGTATCATATTACACTATCAGAGTAATTCACAAGTCTCAATGAACAAATACCTTTTCTGTAGCCAGATACGGTAACAAGCGCCTTGGTACCTGTACTAATGAAATAAATTGGGATCATGTTCCTCAATGGACTTGAAGGCAATATCCAATATTCTCTATTAATAAATTCGAGAGTGAATACAATCTCTACACTTGCTTTTGATCATAGGTATCTTACTACCTATCAAAGAAATCTGACAAATTTCTTATCAAAAACAATTTTCATGATAAAATATTCAGAATTATTATATGGAACTTGTTATTAATCACTTTACATACGATCATATGAATGCTCACCTAGTACTCTAGCTATGTGTATGTCCACTATGTACTGTATGAAGAGCTTGCTTAATTCAACCCTAAGCTCACTTTTGATGCGAGGTACTATGTAGAAACGATTCTGAAAAGAAAACAAATACATGTATGGGAGAAATATAATGGGAAGAAAATGACTATGAATAATATTTTGTAGCATAAATAGAATACTGTACGTTATAAGATTGTGTATGGGTAATGCTTCATGGTTTGTTTGTCTCTCCATGTATCTCTGTCTCTCTCTTCATTTAAAAGAATGCTAAAATTTCATCAAATCTCCTTTTTTCCTTCTCCCTCTTTACCAATCCACCATTTACCCAAATATTTCACTTTCTTTTCTCAATAATAATAATATAATAATAATAATAATCTTTTAAAGTCCACTCCAAATTTCATTAAACCGAAAATGGAAATTCTTTTTGCCCAATTGATTGTGAGCCCGGCAGCCACTGAGCAGCGCTAGATAAATCTATAATGACTTTAACTCAGTTACTCTTACAGATATAAATGATTTTGATCAACTACATGCCAATAACCTGAAACTAATCAAATATCAATTGTGAATCATACGAACCCATACAAATTAGTACTGGTGAGTGAAAATATCACAGGGAAATACTGGTAAGTATAGAGAGCAGTCAGTCAAATAATAGAACAATGAATCAGTTGTATTTGTCATGCATTTCTCATTAACTTACTAATGAAGACTTACCATGTAATTAAATATGGGTACAATGCCACCCAATGCCTGAGTATACTGCTTTACTATGTGATGAAACTGCTCCAGTACTTGACACTCAGAAGAGTTCTGTAAAAAGAAAACAAATTAGATTATTGCAAATACAAAAACATTTTCCCCTTATACTCTTTTCACACTGGTTTTGCTTAGCCCCGTACTCTGCTTAGCCCTGTACTATCCTTAACACCGGATTAACTTTTTTGGCTTTTCACACACGCTGTTTTTAGTCCCGTACTAGCGCCTATTCCGGAATAAGAAAATTCATGCTGTTCTCACTGCAATTCGTTAGCCCCAGACTATATGGTTGGACAGCGGGCTCTTACTTTGCATCTGGCCAGCTGCGATACGCTCCATTGCATAGTACCGGACTATTTTTTGTTCTCTGTTCTCATTCATTAGCTTGGCACCGCAATTGCGGAGTTAGCAGGAGTTAGCACCACAATTGCAGGGTCAGCCCTGCTATTTTGCAGGGCCAGGTAACCCCGTACTATAGGTGGGGCTAGCCCACTTTGGTAAATACGAGTCTGAACAGAAAGTGGAATAAGCTTAACCCCGGACTATAGGTGGGGCTAAAACCCCCCTTAACCCCACCTATAGTACGGGGTTAAGCAAAATTTTGCCAGTGTAAAAACAGTATTAGATAGATATAATCTATTGCAAAAACTAGAAAAATCTGACACACCAAAGCCAATATGTCAAGTTTCATCAAATAAGTTTTATTATGAAGTCATTTTCACTAATGAAGTCCTACAAATCAACAATATATTGTCAAAGGTCTATTTCAGGCAGGTTCAGGCAAACTACTGGAACTTCTGATGTACCATTTATTGGTTGATACATATCATGTTTGGCTTTTGGTCATAATCCAGATAATTCACATTCTTGTATACATGTATATACGTGGACAGCAGGTATACTGGTAGTATCTTGTGATCTGCTACATTCTCTGGTTAAGAAATAGAAAAAGACAATGTTTGTGATTTGTTTAAAATTAAAAATAAGGTTTCATGCACCTTATAAAAATTTGTATGAAAACTTTGTCTTTGTCTTCATCTTGTTAATAATTTATAGTCTACCGGTCATAATAATTTGAAATGAATAAAAAGGTATCATGGGCGGCCTACCTGTAATTGCACTGCCCTATGCTGAAGATGTAATGTGATGGTATTACATAAGTCAGAGTACATTCTCTCAGCGAACTGCTGACAAACACACTTGTATACGCAACTGTCAAGAAGAAAAAGGATGAGATACACACACATATATAACAAATTAAGAAACAATCAGCAAAATATAGAAATCAAACGTCAAATCTTAGACAATGTTAAAAAAAAAAACTATTTTTAATCATAAATTCTGATCAAATGAATCAAACTGCATCAGGTCCATTTTAGTACTTGTTACTTTAAACTGTGTATGTACCATGCTGTATTCTATTTATAACTATACTCCAGTATTAAAGACCAGTAAGGATAATCAAACCAGTCAAAGTGACATACCTGTACATTTGCTCATATGATATTTTCATATAGACCCCAGGCTCCTGCGTAAGAAGCATCTGCACAGCGCCCTCTAGCTGTGGCCAGTATTGCACTCTATAGTCCTCTTCTGTCATGAATCCAGAGCCTAAAACATAAATGACAACAATACAACCATTATAAATTTGTCTATTTCGAGATTAAAAAACTCTCAAAAAGCGCCCCTGTCCACGTTTGAGGGACATAAGGGAATCCTCCCCCCCCCCCCCCCGAGAAACAGGTTTGTCAGGATAGCGCCTCAACATTTTTTTTTAAAGGACAGGGATAGGTATTCTAACATGATATCATTATCTCCCCCTTTTTTGGAGTTGTTTTTTTAAGAAGAAGAAGAAATATACATATACATGTATGTAAGTGCATATATACATAAATTTGAATTCAAAACAAATTTGTTATAGTATTCGGCAATAATGGTCATAAACTGACTGACTTGCCTAAATTAAACAACAACAACAAAATGAATCCAGAGCCTAAAACATGAAAAGATGACAACAGTACAACCACTATAAAACATGCCCCTGCTTAACATGAGGTCCTCATGACTTGTTGTGCTTGAGCAGAATTTTTTTTCACAGCCAAATACAAAACGGAAAAATAAATCTAAAATATTGTTGAATTTCTATCTCAAATTCTTCACTCAGAAATCCTACTCTTCAACTGAATATCCAAAGTGAAGCAGTTCAGATATTTCCAGTCTAATCCAAGCTCAAAATCATGTCTAGAATCAAAGACATTCATGCAGATTTTGTTCTGTTGTATCTTGTCTTCCTAGCAGCAGAATGATATCATGACAAGTAACTTTCAAGTTTTAGACTCAACAAAAATACATACAACTTGATTACCAACATCTCTGTCTGTTTCTGACATGTCAGCTCCCTCAGTCAATTACATTCATCAAAGGAGTGTGTATTCTAAATGCATATCTCAAGTACATTTATTTTTCTGAGGACAAATGACACTCTGCATTCAGCATCAGTGACACTCTCTGTTCATTTGCACTATATTGAATTGCTACTTATCATTAAATTGGCAAAGCCACAATTACACATGATTCTGGGTTGGTAGTATCAACATGTCATGGTGATCCAAAGAGTGAGTTCAAATAAACTTTCATAACCATTTGAAAACGAAAGAAAAAAATTCATTTGCGATCTGGCAGCAGTTCTTGAGAATCAGAACCATATCTCACTTTATTTTCTTCCAATCTCATCAAATTTAGCAAAAGGCAACTTTCACAAAATTAACTTACATATTACGAATGCCCTGATTTATTCTGCGTTCATTCTTGGACATCTTATAATGGAAGAAAATACAATTGCCATCAAATTCTTCAAAAAGTTTGAAAGCACTTGAACGTATTCTTCCCCTGAAAGTGTTCATGCATCCAACCGAGTTTGCCAAGGCAGTAAAGTTGATTACAAATACTTGCTTGAATCAGTTTTATTAAGTACGTCTTTTAAAACATCCATTTAAGATTAAATGTGTGAGAAAGTTATGTGGTAAATTTCACAAGTTTAAGATTCTTCATTCCAAAAAACATTGAACTCAGGAGTCAGGGCTACATGTATACAAGATCTGTGTGTGTAATGTGTATTTCAACTCTGTCAATATCAATATGCATGGGTAACATAAGATACCTGTATTTCAAGTATTTTTCAGATTATTTGACTAGGCCTACAGCACAATTTTTGTGTGTAAATTGCAAAATGTAAGTTCAAAACTCAAAACTATCTCACCGCAGCCGCACATATTCAATCACTGCAGTAGGATACTATAGCGCACACACAACATCTCTGTTTAATTGAGACTCCAATTTCTGACCTAGAGTTGAATATTATTATCAACATTTAGAGTCTATAATTATTAGACAGAAAAATTATATTTCTACAAAAAAATACAAACAATAGTACTTCCTCCTCTACGATCATCATGATCATGACGATCATTGTGTGCGTCACAATATGATGACAGTGATCCGTGTTTATTTACCAATGCTACTCTTCTCCCATTTGATCCTGTACTGCCACTTACTACATTATAGAAGTTTACTGGCTATTTCTTTACTCTTTGTCCATAAAATGCACCTATCGCGATCGACTGCTATCAGTCCATTACCTTGATGTTTACCGGTACCTTGTGCTCCTGTTTAGTTATATGTCTTGCGGCCCATGGGATCGCTGATCTCCGAAAAAGCGGAGGAAGAACAAGAAGAAGAAGATCTACATTTGTAGACCTAACGTTAGAATTTAGAAATCTACTCTGATTCACTAAAATTACAAACACAGAACTGGGAAAGAGTTGTAAATATTTAATAATACAAAGTAATTTGTAGAAACCATGGAAACAGCAGGAGAAAAGCAATAATTACTAGACCTACAACCCTTTGATTTGATGTCTTTTTATTTGGTAGCGATCAAGGATAACTCGACAGCAACTGACAATGACCGAAAAAATGTCATGCGTGGGACTGAACACTAAAATTAATATGTTTTCAACTCACCCAAAGGCGTCAATAACGGCGAGTAGTCACTTCGTTTGGTATCCCCCATAACGTAGAATTATTCAAGCCACCATCTGCTATCATTAACCTGTCTGTCAACTACAGTCTTGCTCACGAAATCCAGAAATGGTGTAAAGAATGTTAGTGTTTACATTCTTGAAGCAATTTTGGCATTTATGTGCGCCATTGTCTGAATCCTGATATGGTATCCTCGATGTGAAGAAAAGAAAAAGAAAATTCACCTTTTTTGTCCTCAAAAGAGGAGCCTTCACTGGGGGAGCTTGACCTAATCAAAGAGTTTTCAGAATATCGCCCCATGCAGTCCACTGAATTGGAAGAATGTTTGTTGTTGTCTGTTTTTATTTTGTTTAGTTAATTTCTAGAATTATGGAACCAAAGTTTAATTTAAGGAGATATGATAACCCTTCCCGACTCGGACCTGGCCTTGGCCTGGCCCCCTATTGTCATTACCTCTTGGCATCAAGTTATAAAGGCTTTCAATGCCATATGAAAAAATAACATTACGGAGTTTTTTTTAAATATCTTATTGGGGTGAACAGGGATACTTTTTCCCATTTCGTCTATGTTAGGAACGTTAATTTTACCAGTCATAATAAAAAATATCGTACTTATTTATTCAAAAAATAAACTTGTATTAGTCAATTCCTGTAAAATACTTCAGACAACATTGTGTGTAACAAACGCAACGGATAGTCAACCTGTTCGAAACGTCGAGCCACTCATCCTCTCCAAGCGCTATAGTTCTCCTTAGAACTATAAGCTAAGAAAGATAACAACAGTCCTTTTCAGGACTACACACCCCCTCTCTCTCTCTCTCTCTCTCTCTCTCTCTCTCTGTCTCTCTCTCTCTCTCTCACATGGTGCACCCGCAAACCTACTGTAAATATAAATGTTATTACGAAACAGTATTATTTTGAACAAATATTGAGCTTAACATTAACAAATTGAAAAAATACTCATCAATTTATCCATTATGTTTACAAAGGGTATCTATCGTTAGGTCGACTTTACAAGTGAATGTAAAGTCAAATATTCGTATTACCTTGAATATTCAAGCACTTACTTTGGAACAATCACTTGTAAAATTTGACTCAGTTCACCGAGGGAGGGCCACATTTTCCTTTTTTCAAACTTGTCTTTTTTTTAAATAATGATTGGTCTCTTGAAGTGTCATTATGTAGCAGGGGCGGCGATTTCTTTTCATGACGGGGGGGGGGGGGGGGGGGGGCGAAGTGCGAGAAAAAAAATCTGTATTACACGGTAATACCAACGGAGTTCAGTTTTTCTACAATATTTATTTGTACATAACGAAGGATATTATGCGAGGAGCGTAGCGACCGAGCGAGAAGATTTTTGCATTTTGATTAGTCTAAACGCTGCACTCTTAAGCCCTCCAGGCTTCAGAGCCCAAAAGTGTGTTTGTAGTCTTTAGGAAGTAGGCCTATTTGCTATAAACTTTTTTTTTTGGGGGGGGTGGGGGGGGGGCGGGGGGCACTTTTTCAAAATCCGGGGGGGGGGACGACGACGATATGTCTCGCATCGTCATTTTCCCACTTCACCCCGTTCTACCATATTCAGGATCTGAAGACTGGTTTCTTCTCAAATAAACGACACGCGTAAAAGATACACCTCCATGCTATCACCAAATCAACTCTTCTTGAGCCTTGTTCTGAAGTAGCACCCTCTCGCGTTCATGGATTGGTATTAGTAACCCACATGCAGGCGACGCTATTGTAGCTTTCTACATTATCCAGATTGCAAATGAAAATATTAAGTTCACAGGACATAGGGAATAAAGAGTTAAATAAAAAGCTTATTGAATCATTTACTAATACTGTTTTCACTTCCCCGGGACATGAACAGTCGAAAAGGTGACACAGCCACTAAATCTTGGTGACTTACTGATGAAATTCACGTAGCATACATTCAACAATTGCGGATCAAATAAAGAAAATAACATAATTTCACGTAATATAGGCTGATGGAAAGAAAAGGGAAAGATTAAACGGTGTATACTGTTTTGTCCACGTACTACATTATCACAAATATTTCCTTGAAACGGTCAAAATGTTAAAATAAAGAAAAACAAACGACAATAAAGAGTAAAGTCAATAAAGTTCAAGATTAAATTAATTTCGTGTATTGGCCCCAATTCTCACATTCAATTCCATCACCTTTAAGCTTATCACAACAGGTGATATTTTATTATATATTTATACAACCATAGACAAATTATTCTTAAGTGAGAAATAATTGTTTGGCTATAGGGAAATGTGTAGATAGTTACATACAAAATAAAAATGAAGGGAATTCGAGCGAATTAACTATGGTTTATTTTTTTATTTTTTATAAAGTAATCCGATATCGCCCGGGTTTTTTTTTCTTTAAAGAAACCAGGTGAGGGTTATGGTTAAAGTTTTTTGTAGAGTCAGTGTTGGGTCCAGTGTTGAAATTAAGGAATCGCTGAACGTATTAATCGGCCTCGAAGTCTCTGTGGCTGGAGGATGATGATGTTGTGCTACCAAATCATTTTTACTCAACTCTAAGGTATACGTCATGACTATTAATGATGAAGATGGTAGTGTCCATTGCCAACACAATTAACCACTGTGAAGAAAACTGGAAAGAAATATAATTATGTATCTGAACATTTTTTGGAAAAATCACGACGGCCAGGTTTTGTTCAAGAAAATCATAATACTTTGGAAATGGAGGAGAAAATGTAAATAGCATGTTGACTTGACTTTTATGTGAAATGAGTGGGGGCGGAAAGGAATCATGAATAGCACATGATATGTGATCTTGGAGAAAACATTTATGATAGAAGAGACATGTCACTCTAGCATATACCGAGGAAATGGTATACACGATAATAATCACAACAACAAAAACATCAACAGCAAAGGAGTGAGGCAGAAAACCCTTTTGGGGTATTTTTTCCTTCATAGAGGGATTATATTTATGTTGAACCACAGGCTGTGTTGACCTCCCTTTTGCGACATGGTGAATCAAATAAAGGAGAATAGAGAGAAAACATGCCGGAGTGCGGCAAATAACAAGGGAAAGGAAATCTACCCCCCCCCCCCAATAAAGGGGGGGGGGGGCTCGTTGTGAGAAGAAGAAAGAAAGAGAGATGGTAGGGAAGAGAAACGGAAACATGAGTCATGAAGAATTATACAATTAATGAAGTAGATAGACGAAGAGTGAAAGGGGGCAGACAGACATGCAGAGGGGAAAGAAAGAAAAAGAGAGAGAGAGAGATCAAGTAGAACCAGAAAGAGAAAGAGAGAGAGAGAGAGAGAGAGAGAGAGAGACGGGGAAGGGTCGGAGGTATAAGCTAACAGAAAAGACGGAAAAGGGGCCAGACATGGGAACGAAATTGCTATCGGAGGATATCAAAATAATTAGTTGCGGGGTTGAAAAGACATACTACAACGAGTTAGCCTACATAAACATGATTAATGACTAGACGGTGGAATTATACATTTGTTCGGGGAAACGTTATGAAGGAGCATTTATTTCGTGGTACATAAAGAAAGGAAAATGCGAAGGAAAAAAAAAGGAATTGAAAATGAACACTGTAGGGGACACAGCAAAGAATAAACGATAAAAAAGCATAACGTGAAGAAGAAAAAAATAAATAAGCGAAAGACAGCGAATTAGTAAAAAGGGCAAAAAAGCTACAGGCTACCCAAATGCTCCTCGTTGTAAAATGTCAATTTGCACGCACAAATGCAATTTTCTTCTTCTCTTTTATATGATGGTGATTTAATCGCCTCGAGCTTTTCAAGCAAGAAGCAGCGAATGAAAAGTCAGAATCTGTATGCAGACTTCGTCTTGTTCTAGGCCCTTCACATAAACATTCTGCTTCTTTCACACAATTTTATTATCACCATCTCATTCCTATACGATCCTCATCCCTTCTGCTTCTTCTCTTTCTTCTTCTACTCCTTCTTCGTCTTTTCTCCATCTCCTCCTTCTTTTTATTTTTCTCCCTTTTTTATCTTCTTAATCTCTTTTTCTCTGTTTGTATTTTTTAATAATTATTCTTGTTTTCTTTCATTATTTTCCGCTCCCCCCCTTCCCATATCCTGTATTCTCAAATCAACTTAATACCAAAAAATATGAAATGGAAAAAAAATATTGTAAAACCAAGAGAAAATAAATTAATAAAAAGTGGTTACATATACAAACATGTTTTGATTGTGTTTATGTTTAAAATGTATATTCTACCATTTAAGTTGATAAAACTATAAATTAATAGGAAGCGGTATAATGATTATTTTTTGCCCACGAATAAGCTTTTCTTGTATTTCAAATTGGCCAAGAGATTTCAATGTAAAATTCTACATGTATATGCTATATTGTATATTTTTTCAATTGTATAGAGCACATTTTTAAATTCAATGATCGAGGAACATGTAGAAGGATAATAACAAACCTTTTAATTCTGCGTCAAATTTAATGGTGTTTTTCTTTCCAATTTTGTAAAGAAAGCCGACATCAGATAAACATGGTGTATTTTGTAAACGACCGTGGGTAAATGAAGTAATTAAGAAAAAGTACTTTCAAAGATTCAATGAAAAACAATTTGTTTACGACATCGCATTCTATGTAAAGTTTTTGTAAAATCTTCAGCATTATTATACATTTCTGCAAAATCTGAAGCATGAACAAATTAGTATAACATCTTGCATGTTTTCATACATCATTGATTCAAACACCATTGTTATGGGATGTTTTCGATCTACAATGAATAGATTTGTATGGCTGGTATGGGGGAATACAATCCTAATGAAAGAAAATCGCCCCTACCGTCAGCTTGCCATCTCTATTCTAGTCTATATCGTTCGTACTTTTCTGCTGTAGTAATATCTCACTGATTTATCATGTTTTATTTGACATTGTAGCATTTGGATGTGTAGCTGTGGTTGATTTGTAGATTGAGATGTTGGTCGAGTGGCTCTCCTTTGATTATTGTGTATTCTATTGACCTCATGGTTAATGGAGATCCTACCAAAATACATCACGCTTCGCATAACAATAATCTGTTTTTGCTCTCCCGAATCACGAGTTTGTGCCGCTTCGCAGCACTTTGTTCTCCAAAAACAACCGTTTCTAGCAGATTGCGTGCATCTATAAAAACGATGTACGGTAGGGACGACGAGGGAAGTATAATATGAGAGAGAGAGAGAGAGAGAGAGAGAGAGAGAGAAAGAAAGAGAGAGAAAGAGAAAGAGAGAGAGAGAGATAAGGAGAGAGAGAGAGAGAGAGAGAATAAAAAGAGAGAAAAAAGAGGGGGGGGGGGGAGGTACCGACCGTGAGAGGTTTGAAGAGAGAAAGATGGGGTGGATAAATGATGGAGGGGAGATGTAGAATTTCAAATGTCATGTTTATCTTCAATTCGCATGTGTACACAATGTCAAGACATTCGAAGTCTATGGGTACCACACCCTGAATCAGGAATGCACATGACTGTATGTGATGTACGTTCTTCTCATGTCTAACTAATGAGCTAACTGACATGTCTAAACATTAACCAATCAATCTAACTTGTTAAATTGCATTGCTTGAATGCATGGATTTAACATGAAACTCTAATTATGAACTTTTTTTTTTTTTTAATCAATGCTGCAAAGATTTTTTTTTAAATTAGCGTTTCTGATAAAGTTAATGTTACTGACGAAGGTATAAACGAGTACAAAATTACAAAACAAACTTCTCATAAATATGGTCAATGAAGTTATGAAATATAATTTAACCAACAAATTATCAATATCTCACCGTTGGGCGTACAAATCGATGTCTTTACGGTGATGTTCTTTATGTGTTAATATAAAAGTATGCAATGGAAGAAGAGTTGCATTTTGTCATGATTGGGATGGAGCTAAACGGGATCTACACCGCTCTTATAGTGTATAATATTGTAACGTGTATAGGTTTATGTATATGCACAGCATCAGGTGTGTTCTATGGGTATCAATGGTAAATTATTACAATTATACATTTTTCCGTTTCTGTTTACTTCGAAGTTACATGATATGTTTTTATATTTAACGTATTCAAATTCATTATTCATGGTCGTCACAATCATGTTTAAATTGGACATTCATTACATCAATGTCAACTGTTTGAAAAAAAATTAAATGTGCATCCATCTTTTACCAATACATATACAAAGTGAGTCTCAATATTGTTTATCATACTAGAAACGTCTACTTTTTCCCGTTCCTTTTCTGAATGCAGCTGTTGAATAGACAAAGGGAAGAGTGGCTTTAGCAGTTATTTATTCAATGTTTCATATTGTTAATTCTAGTTACTATGCCTTTAATAACATTTCGGATGAATTTTGTGACGTATTAGCTTAAAACAGTTTGTAAAAGACTTATTTAGTATCATCACTTTGATAATAGAGGAACACCCTTCCCTTTAATGCTTGGAAAAGTTTTGTAAATTATTTACATGAATCCTCATTACATGAATATAGGCCTAGTTTTATATATTTGCTTTCCTTAGGTACTATAAACTCAAGTACTATATACGCTAGTACTGACTCCCTTTTTAGTATTTCAAATAAAATTAATGAAGAAAGCAATGCTAGCAATTAATGAAGCATGTCTGGCGGAAATAACAAAAGGAAAATATGAAAATTTTACTTCAAATAAGGCATGCCACTAGTCAATTCATCTCCATTTCTACTGAGTCATAGTCAGGTCTAGTAATAGGTTGCTTGTATTAATGATGTGTGACCCCTAGGGTTTCATCTCATGAACGAATTGTCCCATGAAATTTTGTTTTGCCGACCGCTTCGTTCGAATCAAGAGGAAATGAATATGATTAACTTTCATTGCTGTGATGAAGACTTCTCAATTTCTACGCTGATGGCTTTCATTTCATTAAAGGTTGAAGATTTTGAAAAATCAGAAAACAAAATTGCTCCCAATGGAGCACTAGAATTAGATTGTAGACCTTATGCCTTGAGCAGATGAACGACTAAAAACATGGGGAGAGAAATCCCCTATTCAACCTTTGAAAGATACGATGGTCTAGGGAGAATTATACAATAAACATAATTACAATGTAAAATATCATTCTAAAATGACCGAAAGATGCAGGATAAGAAATACCTCACATTGGCTAAGTGGAATAAGCGTTATTACACTAAAAAAACGGGACATCTTTTTATCTCTTGAAAAAATATAAATATACGAGGTCATGTGGTACAGAAACAATTAGATTTTTACCAAATCCCTTGAAATATAAATTGTTATATTCATAAAAACGGTACCGAGTCCAACTTCTTTACGAACTGGTCAAATTTTTGTGTAAGCTGTTTTGAGAGCACAATATAAAAGCGGATATATTTATATCATCGCATAAAAGATATTAGATCCAATCCGCCCCATATCATCCTTTAAACCACAGAATAAGAAGAGATAATTTTCCCATGAGCCTGTCTTCTGCCTCAATGGATGCTACAATAAACCGAGACATCATAACAGAGAGGATGACATTTCTTAGTAAAGATTAACAGTGACAGCGTCTCAACATAACGATAAATAACGATAGTTAGGAGGAGAGAGAGAGCACCCGACTGAGAGGGGAGGTGTGTGTGTGCGTGTGTGTGTGTGTGTGTGTGGGGGGGGGTGTGTGTAAGTGTGTGTGTGTGTAGGGGGTGGGGGCTGTATCATTGAGATATTCATGCCTTCTTGACATTTGTTTTGTAAATGTCATATAAACTTAAGGGGCCATGTTAACAAAATAGGTAAGTCATGAACAAATTTATACCTCAAAAGCTAGGATTTTTTCCATGAGTAGAGAAAAAGTTACAGGTATATTGAGAAATGAATGAAAAGGTCTTTAAAAATACTTTTCTTAAATTGGTAATTCTATTTGGTCTTTTTATATCAATATGGTCTGAATGGAATTGGAAGAGAGTTTTTTTAATTTTTATCTTGTATCAACGCACATAAAGAGTGATGGTAGAGTAAGATGTAATATGTTTTAACGTCACGATCTCCCACCCTTCTCTCTCTCTCTATCACCCCCTCTTTATCCCTCTCTCTCATCCTATTCCCCATTCCAAACCCCCCTCTCTACCTACCCCTTTCTGCGTTGTTGCACTTTACCTATCTTTTCGCCTTTCCTCCTCCTTCCCCCTTCTCTCACCCCTTACGCTCATTCTTCTTTATGCCCCCACTTCCGGTATCTATGTTTAAAGGGGGTAATAACTTTATTAACATGATGGAGCAGGGCTCATGATATGAATATGAAGCATGCGAATGGTGTTTTTTGCGTGTGTGTATTAACTCAGCTCCCTGTCATAGACCAGTACGATGTTAGTGTACGCATTTTTTGTTTTACTTTTCTACTTTTTCACTAATTAGGATATACTCTGGATTAAAATGCGAAGTAAATAAAGAGATGAATATATATTAACAAGTAAAACTTTTGTCGATATATTAGTGAAATTTGCTTTGAAAATGATTAGATTACTTTGATATTAAGTAAATGTTTAATCAAAGATGTAATGTGCCTGAGAAATAAATAATGTCAGTAGGGCTATAATGAGCTAGATTGAGGTAAGTATCCCATGATATGAGATGAACAAAGAAGATTTGTTTAATGAACGATTAGAGATAGAAGATAAGGCGAAGAAGAAAGAGGAAAACGAAAAGGAGAGAGAGAAGAAGGAGAAGAAAAGAAGAAGATGATGAAGAAGAAGAAGAAGAAGTAGAAGGAGAGAGAGAGAGAGAGAGAGAAAGAAGAGAAAGACCAATTAGACAATGAACCAATCGTCGCTTGTAGTAGAATATCAGTCAATTCATTTAATCAAATATGATAAAAGCTTTTTACAAGAGCGAGACAAAAATTAATGTATAAATAATCTAAAAAATATACTTATTAGATGAAATACGACAAAACAACAAAATATATGATAGTCGTAGTAGTACAAGTACAAGTAAAAAATGTGAAGTAGTAGAAGTATTATTATCATTATTATTATTATTATTATTATTAGTAGTAGTAGTAGTAGTAGTAGTAGTAGTAATATTATTATTATTATTATTATCATTATTATTATTATTAGTAGTAGTAGTAGTATTATTATTATTATTATTATTATTATTATTATTATTATTATTATTAGTAGTAGTAGTAGTAGTAGTAGTAGTAGCAGTATTATTATTATTATTATTATTATTATTATTATTATTATTATTATTAGTAGTAGTAGTAGTAGTAGTAGTAGTAGTAGTAGTAGTATTATTATTATTATTAGTAGTAGTAGTATTATTATTATTATTATTATTATTATTATTAGTAGTAGTAGTAGTAGTAGTAGTAGTAGTATTATTATTATTAGTAGTAGTAGTAGTAATAGTAGTAGTAGTAGTAGTAGTAGTAGTAGTAGTAGTAGTAGTAGTAGTATAGTAGTAGTAGTAGTAGTAGTAGTAGTAGTAGTACTCACAGTAAAATAATGGAAATAAATAAATAAAGGATTCAAGAGAGAGAGAAAAAAAAGAGAGAGGAAGAAGAAGGAAGAAAAAGAAGAAGAAGAAATAAAAGACGAAGATGATGATGATAATGATGGATGAAAAGAAGAAGAAAAAGAAGAAGAATAAACAAAAGAAGAAGAAGACGATGATGATGATGGATGAACAGAAGATGAAAAAGAAGGGGAACAGAAGGAGATAGAGGAATTGGAAAGAAGAATGAGAAGGGGAGGAACTAAGATATTCTAATCATAGATGAAGAAGAACGAAGAAAATACAAGCTAGTATTTTTCAGAAGAAAAATTAGCATAGCAACCACGAGCCTACGACAAAAAAGGCAATGCCTTAACCCCGACACATTGATTGATCAGTGAGACAAAGCTGAGATCTCGCTACTGTAATTTAAACTCCAAAGCATTCTTGTTTGGGACCCTTTTTTGTTAGGAGAATATATAATTTTCTACACAACACATGGTTCCCTGTTGTAAGTATGGCGGGATAGGGTGATCGATTCATCATTCCAAAGTACCAATATATTTGTGTCTGCATTTCTGGTATGTAGTAAGTGAAGAAACACATTTTCCATATAAAAAGCATTGTGCACATCCATCTTATATGAACGTTTTCAACTAAAACCTCAGACCAATCGGATTTCCTGTTTATTTAGGAAATATGATCGCCGTCTAGGTCTGAAGTTATGAAATATAATACATATAGAAAATGAAAGAGATATTGTGAAGAATAATAAGGAGAAATATATTGATAGAGAGAGAGATAGAGAGGGATAGAGAGAAATAGAGGAGGAGGAGAGAGAGAGAGAGAAGAGAGAGAGAGAGAGAGAGAGAGAGAGAGAGAGGGGGATTGAGTGGAGAGAAGGCCTGAGTAAGGCAAATATAGACATACAACTCCCTTTAGGGAATTGTCATCTTCCTTCTCCCCTCAATTTTAACGGCAGACTGATAATGGCTGTTGGGTCATTATTTAGCTTATTGCCCCTTCTTAGACGTAAACACATTTTTTTTTCCCTTACAGCGCTTAACTTTTTCCTTTTGTAACCTTTGTTATTTTTATCTACTCCATTCTCTTTTAAGCATGACCCATTTCTAACTACTCGTGTGTGACTTGGCATCTTCTTCCTCTATTCCTTCCTCCCACACAGTTTCGAAAGAACTCTATTTTGAGCGGCAAAACAAACTGTAGGGGTGTTCGCCATTAAACCCATCGGTCCTATTTTAAGAAGAAATGTCGAATTAATTATTGTGCTCTCTTCTTTCATAACCCTCTTTTCATCGTCAGACAAACACTTTGGCTCAATTAAAAAGAAAAAAACCTCGTCAAAATAATAAACAAAATTACCACTTTGAAAGATGAAGAGAATAAATTCATCAAAAATGTACTGATCTGGTCGTTAGATATATTTTTTATATAAGTTTGACTGACAGAATGTTTGTTATATTACAATCTAGTGTAATCATTGAATTGAACTGAATTGATATCTTTATTTATACACGGTTTAAAACAGTTACAAGACTGATTTTCATTGGGGCCGTGTGAAACAAGGTAAGTACATAAGCATCGCCATAAAAATGAAAATCAAATTACCAAGAAGATTGGGTTGAAGCTATGAATAGCACCATTAAAGGAACTTACCATTATTACCTTCTGTATAATGTACCTAATAATATGTTCCGCACCTATAAACAAAGTATAGGCGCATTATAAATGTGAGCTATTATTATTATTATTATTATAACTTTATCCCTTTTCTATAGATCTCTTCAAAATTGTATTTTGTTCATACATTTATCTTGATGTGGATAATGAAAAAAAATTCAAGTGCACACAATTCAACTTCACAGATTAGTTTAAGAGAGTTCTTTATGATAAAAAAAAATCTAACGACAAATATGCCATCATATAAAGACGAATAGGACAAAAGCTTATTGGCGCATAAATGGTTTAACTCAGTCGAATCCCCATCACGATGACATAATTACGTCAATGTAATGCAAGCACTGTACATGTAGTGGGTATAAGATCAGTTAGTACAGGAGACATGTAGGCCGTATATACATTGCACGTATAGGTTCATGAGCCTGTCAAATATGATTACGTGCTTACATCAATCGACTGATATGCTCCCCAATCCGATATGCTATAAATACTATCAACCTAGGCCACTTAGACATCAAGCAAACATTCTCATCACAATAACACATTCATCATACCGTCCTATATATGTAACTACTATAAACATTTCTGTCTTTATTATATCCTCTTTATTTATACGAAGATTTCTCGGTAAAACAAATTATCCTGGTTCTGGTCCATACCATTATTTATTTTTCATTTTGATTGTCTGATAGAGTTTCAGTGGAGTAATGCAGTAGACCCGTAACATAATGGCACAGACATCGATTGGCGGCCTAGCATTTCGTTTTGGTGAAAAATTTCTTTATGACTCGCTTGTTATGTCAAAGTATATACGACCGACCATAATTGACAATGTATGTATTGTATGTCTTCTTTTTCTAATTCGTGAAAAAGAATACATACTGGATCGAAACCAACGTATTGTCTTAATATGTGAGAACCCGCCCTTCAGGGGCTGGCAGTCCGAATTGTCCTAACTTTCAGGTAAAACTCAACGTTGTAGGTCTTCAATGATTCTAATACATAAATCCTTCAATCACGTTTTTTTTCCTTCAATCTTAAGTTCATAATTCAAATAATATCGGCTTCATTTACTATTCCATTTCACCCTTTGTTCAGGTTCGAGCTTCAATTATCGTTGTAACAGATCCTTTGAAGCAAACACACCTTCAGGAGTCTAAAGTTTTACATAACCGAGGTTGAGTCTTATAGACGCTCGCAAAACGCGCAATCTACAATTCGGGAAGGTCAGTGAATTGAAGCATATGTAATATGTGGTTATTCTCTCAACCATAAATGTCTTACTTCGAGAAGACAACCCCCTTGAAATAAAGACTTGGGGGTTATAGCGATTCTGTTCTACAGGCGATTGCGTCATACATGCCCAGTACGACAAAATCGTATGATTTACTCTCAACATGGGATGCAATCTCTGGTGGTCATGTCGATAAATAAAAATATGATTTGGGGACAAATTAATATTTGAGAGAACTGGATAGGTATTCAGGTCATATGGCAACATTTAAACGAGTCGCCTTTTCATATTATTCATTGAGTTTCTATTGTGTGTACATTGTTTACCTGACTATATTTTATTTAATGTACAGAATAAAGCAAGTTGAACGAAAACAGCGAGTTTCTCATGGCCTGACTATAACATGTCACCTCTTGGTGCCCACCTTATGGCGCCTAGCCCGAGGCGCCACCAGGTCACGTGGTACATTCACTTGGGTCACATGTCTTGTTTTGACATCACGGGTGAACATGGAATTCGGTATGGAGGATTGAACAAAGTCAAATCTGTGTTAAGCAGATTCGAGTTACTGACATATGCGGAAATTAGATATTATCTGACAGACAGAAGCACTCGAAATGATACGACGTGTCTAAAGTTGATTGTAATGCTGTAAGGACTATGTCATAACACATGCTGTATGTCAGCTTGGGTAAATAATTACATAAAGACAAACATGAACGATATAGAAAAAGGGAGAAACTATGTAGGCTTTGTTTCTAAAGAAAATAAAAATAAATGTTGTTTACAAGATGTAGGTTAAAATGGTAAAGCAGCGAGAAAAAACGAAAGTGGGTTATAGAGGAGTGAGAGAAAGAGACTGAGAAAGAGATAAAAGAAAAAGGAAGATACGAGAGATTGAGAGAGAGAGAGAGAGAGAGAGGGAGAGGGAAAGAAATAGAGAGAGAGAGAGTGTGTGTGAGAGAGAGAGAGTAATAGAGAGAGAGAGAGAGACGAAAAGAGAGAGAGAGAGAGAGAGAGAGAGAGAGCGAAATAGATTGAGAGAGAGAGAGGGAGAGAGAGCTTTTCTGTCTCGTTTACAACATAATACATGCGGGAATGTGAGCGTGTTAGATACACTACAAAATGCCCAAATATCTCTTGTTTATACATTTCTTTTAAATTACTCTTCTTTTAGTTCATCACATCAACGCAGTGTGCATTTAAATACAGAATGACTCATTATGTGTGGTCAGTGAAGGCTAGAGGGTTTGCGCGAAAGTAAAATAA
Source organism: Strongylocentrotus purpuratus (assembly GCF_000002235.5). Taxonomy (NCBI): domain Eukaryota; kingdom Metazoa; phylum Echinodermata; class Echinoidea; order Camarodonta; family Strongylocentrotidae; genus Strongylocentrotus; species Strongylocentrotus purpuratus. The sequence continues at coordinate 37,093,718 of NW_022145600.1, forward strand.
ATGTAATAAAATAAGAGCAAGAATGAACGAAGAGAGAGAGAGAGAGAGAGAGGGAGTGAGGGGTGGGTGTGGAAGAGTGAGGGAGGCAGAAAGAGGTAGACACACATATAGATAACAATTAAGAATAAAGGAATGGACGTTGGAAACGATTGCTCATTAAGGACGTTGTAATTGAAATTCATTAGATATTAATTTTTATAATTTAAAAGTGTTTACCTATTGTCCCCCTGATCTGTTTGTATTTAATTGCATTTCGATGCATTATGTATCTACTATCAAGATTTAGTTTTATTATTCGACAAATAAAAAAATAGTTAAAATTAATAAATATATATATATATATATGAAGATTGTTTTTTGTATTTGTCATGCTCCAAAATAAACGGTGTCACAAAAGTAATATTTCAGAGAAGTTCATTCTAAACGACGGGAGGAAAGCCTTATCTTACTATCCTGTTAAATCAATCTTATTCTGTGATGCTCCTGTAAAAATTCGTGTCGATTTTCTCCAATATAAATTAAAAACCAAGAACCATTCCATCTACATTTTATTGTTTTCCCTTCGATTTGAACATGTCTCGAATGACGAAACCTAAGCCGAAAGCTGGCTAGTTGTTGCATTCAGCAAAGGCGCTTAGGGCATTTAATGCACGTCACTCAGTCACGCACACCCAACAAGACGAACACACACACACATACGCACACCCGACAAGACACACACACACACACGCACACACGCTCACACACAATGCACACGCACATGCCTGGCGTCGAACAAACCTAATACATGTTGAGCAAGCTATCTACTGCTGACGATCGAAGGAGAGCCCGTGCCTAGCATTGCAGGCGATTGGCCGGAAACTTAAAACATCGTGGAAACGTCTTCACCGCTAGCTCTGCGTTGCAAGTAAGGTACCACAGTGGATTAACAGCACGGACTGGACACTCGTGCAAACTTTTCTTTCTCTGTCTCTCTTGCTCTCTCCTTCCTGAAGTCTCTTTCTTCGATTGTTGACTTATCATCCGTTGACGGTGAGTTCGTGACAAGAAGGGTTCGATTTTTCTCGCCGTGTGCCCCGGGTATCCCGCCGCTGTTTTCCCGGGCGGAAACGGCGTGTTGAACATTCCGACGCGGCATGAGTGACGGCCCCCTCGCAAGTTTAGGTATGTATCCGAAACAAAAACCACTCGGATGTTTTGAGTAGTAGGCTACAGACCTAGTTTTATGTTCATTGTTTTTTGCATGTCATGTTTAGGTGTTATGACATTGATAATATGCCACAGTATACACCTGTTTAAATTGTAAACGTTTGGAATGACACACATCTTTAGCATGGATGCCTGTCTGTCTGATGTTGAACTTCTGTAAAGAAGGCTGGCACCCAGAAACGGGGTAGGGGGTAGGGGTACACAGATCTCGTATGGACGGGGGTGTGCCGCTCAAGCCTCGAAACCCCTACCCATTATTAAGGGTCATTTTGGCAGATTTTTCTCGAAATATAGGCCCATTTTCCATAATTTTCAGGTGCTTGCCATGCAAACACCCGAAAATTTTGGAAATTTTAGAAATACGGACCCATGTTTACTGATATTTTTGAAAAAATGAGACCTACGTTTAGGGATTGTGGGTGAAAAAGCGACCCATTAGAGCGGCACATCCCAGGGCACATCTCCGTATGTCTTAGTATGTGAGAACCCCCCCCCCCTCCCAGGGTCTGGTAGTCCAAATCCTAAATTGAATTAAAAACAATTGATAGGTCCCGAGTCTCTGCTGATGCTTATTAACGGTGTATTATAGCAATGAATTGTCCCCCTGAAATCAATATTCATAATCAATTATTCGTCAAAAGGCAACAAACTAGGAGGGAAAAAGGGAATATATTTGAATGGAACAGTCCCAGTATTGTACTCAAATGGCAAACATCAAACATACATAGTGTCTGCTGAGATCTCAAATAGCGTAAATGAAAAAACGTAAATATAACTTTATCCAATTGATTTCTCTCGGGATAATGAATTCTGAAGCGTAGCCATGGTTACCTACCTGCCTGAATCTCAATGTCGTGTTTTATCTCTGATTAGCGTATACTTCATTTCTATGAATTACGTTGAAAACTAGATTTATGTCGGCCTAATTTGTCATTCTTTTGTATAGCCTCTGCGGAGGACCCCTATTCTTTGGACATGCAAGCAAGCATGGAGGAAGAGGAAGATGATGAGGACGATGATGACGATGATGAAGGTGATGATAGAAGACGACATGGAGAAGATGATTTAGCAGTGATGGGAGACGACAGTGAGGATTACCCAGGTTCACGAGTACATACACCTCCCTCCTCTGCAGGACTACACCCTACTAATACAAGTAATAGTCCAAGCAGCTGCATACTCTCTCAGCTGGATTCTAACACGGAATATGACTCGTTACCCCCCACCACACCCCACTCGGGTCATGATGAACCCGTGTACTATATTGGTAGCGGTGAAGCTCATGGTTTACCTACAGCAAAACACGGTGATGGACTCCTACAACGTCTTGCCATTCGAGCTATCCATCTCTACGCATCCGATACCGACGTCGAGACGAACCCGTCATCGTCTCTCGATGATAGCAGTAGCTTTGGACCAGAGCACACAGGACGGGAGGTTCGACTTCTGATCAACGACAGCGAACCTTTATTGAGAGTTATAGACCATAACACCGGGGCCAAGATACTTTCACTTAACTGGCACGGAGTGAACAAAGTATTCCTCACCCCAGCCTGTGGAGAGCAGATCATCGTGATTTCAGTCGGTTCACCGGTCTCTGCGAGTGGGACTACACACCTCCAACATGATGTCGATTTTGTTTTTTTCGCCTGCGCGTCTAGACGACAGGTAATTATCATACCTTTCTAGTATTCTCTATCTTCTTCATCATCTTCTTTAAAAAAAAAATTATTATCACTATCATGGCGTTTATCATCATCATCATTTATTCTTATCACCATTATTGTCGTCATAATTTTTCTAAAACTCCATTGTGTCCAGCATCATACTAAACCGGAGAGCACTGTTTTTTTCAATACACATGTATACCGTTAACAGTCTTACTCTTAACCAAGATAAATTTGATGGTTTCTTGATTTATTTTATTTACCAAGGGATTGCTACTTAGTAATGATATGTACATCTATCATTGCACATGGTGAATATATAAATATTGAAATGTTTGAAGCTGTATAGACTGTATAAGCTATGAGACGAAAACATTTGAATGTAACAAAGCCACCCTAGGCGTCTCTCACGCGTGATTTATTTGATCAATATTTCTCATGCAAATTACAGATTCCCTGATGACACTTGGGAAGATATATTTCCCCGAAGCGAAGATTTATGCCATTACTGTAAATCCTAGTTACGTTGCATTCAATGGATTACCAATTCCTAAATGAATGGAATGTTTGCGTGATAAAATGCACTAGTTAATGTGTAGACAGTGTAACACGCTAGGTTATTTCGCATCTTAACGATGATAGCTAAAATAAATGATGTATAGCAATGCAGAGAGATACAGAGAGAGAGAGAGAGAGAGTGAGAGAAAGAGGGGGAAGCTTTAACAATGTTACAGTTTTAAATCTTATTATTCTGTAGAGAAGGAAACATTTTGTGGATATACCAGAAGAGGCCGATTCTTCACCCGACTCAGAAAACTTTTCTTTATATTGCCTCCCGGTTGTTATGTATCTCAACATGTCTTCCTTATACAAACAGCAATACCCTTCCAGTATCATGCTATGAGCAGGACAAATGGTATTTCATTGTGATTCTATTCGTTATGTTTATCATTGTCGATGTAATAAGATCCGGAACGATACACAATATGATGGAATCTTTCTTCAATCGATATTCACGCGAATCATATCTCTTCTCCCGGTCAAATACTCGTGTTTTTTTGTGTTTAAAAAAATCATAAACCCGTTTGAGATATTCTCGGCATTAACAAAATACGATTTAAATGAAAAAATGGCTAAAGCTGGTTTTCAGCAAAGGAAACTAACTCCATGAAAGCGGTACGTACCACACACTGAATGTACCAGTTCGACAGGCAATTACAATCACCAAGTATTACATGAACCAAAAGAAACAAATATTGTTGTCATTATTGTTTGTGGACGTGTCTCTGTTTAACTGACATCCCATTTTGTTGACGTGGATATTTGTTAAGGTTCCATTGATGGAGTGTCTTCATCCAATAAAGAAGTTAATATTTATTTCGAAACTGATTTCTTAGAATCAAATTAAGTATAGTATAAGGTATCATTGTTTATTCGTGACTACATACAATCAGGTTATCATCTCACGCAGTGAGAACAGCAGCGTGAGGTCTCGGTATACCAGACAACTCTTTAACCACAGATATATTCTCTCCACCGCTACGCTTTACGTGTTTTGGGGTCTGTAAATATATCCATATATATATATATTTGTTTACTATTGATAGTAATAGGATCAGTTTCGAACATTAGCATTGCTAATAGCTGAATCTGCTTTCATTAATACACACATATTGAGGTCTAGAGTATACTTTTAGCATTGACTCTCAGCATTTATTTGGTGAGAATAAGATAACAGGTTATTTTCACTTTGATAAACAAATCAATAATAGTAGGAAAATTAAAATTGGGAACATGTAGATAATATTAAGGAATGTTATTAATAAAATGTGGGGTCTGCAAGTTAGGAAAAAGGAATTACTATCTAGAGGGAAAGTTCGAAACGAATTCCTTATAACCATCATGCAAAATACTCTTATTTACATCGCTCTTTGGACTTTTAAAAACTTGCGATATCAATTTTTTTAAAGCGATGTTAAAGTAATGGTCTTAGAACATTACGTAATATTATGTAACAGCGTCAATAATGAGAGTTGGTTCTCGTATAGCGCTCATGTCTATTAGACATGACACTGATGGCGCTTCACAAAAAAACACGGATTCAGCATGGCTGCAATTATGTCGCTCTATCATTGGAAGGAAATGATTTCTGCCAGGTACTCATTTACCTCACGTCGGTATATTGTGGTAAATGTAAACTAGTGTGTTGCCAAAGGACATCAGTGCTGTGGCAGGGATTCGGATCACGTACTCTGTGGTTCACAGTCCGGATTCTTATCCACTAGACCGCAACACCTCGACTAGTTTCCTCATAACTTTATAATACACTCAGAACCGTTTGAAGTCGTCCCGGGGCATATGATTAGTAGGGATTCAATAATGAACAAGCCTAAATATTCACAATCAAGCCTGACTTATTCTGATAGTATGGTTGAAAATTGCCGAAACGAAATACACAGAAAGTTATCTTTTAAAATTCGTATATAAACCAGTACATGTGAAGTAAATCAAAGCTCACTTTGACTATTGATACAACGCCAAATGTAGTATGTCAGAGGTCTGTAATTGTTATAGGTTGATCAATGGATACCCTCAGCTATAAACGGCTTCAAACCATCCATCTTTAATAGTTGACAAATAATTAAATTATGCAGCTTAGGAAGGAATTCAGATATTATATCGGCATCAATTCAGTTTGACTGATATCCTGCAGGTCAATTCTTGTGTTTGTGTCTTGTCTATACTTGTTTATTATTGTCTATATACAGGGGATTATAATTGTTTCATCCAAGTTGCCATTACCTGTAAAACAACGTTACCACAATGTACAATTGTATTTGCCATGATTGCAAGGTTAGAATGTTACTACATAAATTATGTAGCCTCACAATAACTGTTTTTCTTAATAAATCTGAGCAGAGGTAAGCGAGATATATCAGAGTATAAAGCCTTTGATGAGTGCCACCACCAAGGTGATTCCAAATCAATCTGGTTTAATTGCCTTGCCATCTCCCGTATCACCGTATTGATTATCATCCAGTCATTACAGCTACATTCTCATTCACGGCGTTCTGAGATGGAGAGACTCGCAATCACAGCATCATCCCCGTCGGTTCGAACGATAGTTTATACACTTAATAACACAGCATCATCTCTTTATTATGAGAATAATCGCTGCTGAACAACCAGTCTAAGATATTACTTTTGTCTCGTCTCTGTGTTTAGACATAATCTCAATCATCAAGATTTCAGTGTGATAAAGTCTTATTCGTTCGGCTTACAAATATCAACCTGTTGCAGTAGTTATTCGTGTCATGTGTGGGTGTGGGGTTTAGGAGTGTGTTATGTGCGTGCGTGCATGTTTGGATTAAGCGTTAACACATGATCAGTCCTCTCAGATTATTGTCGTTTGGTACCGATTTTTTAAAGCGTTAACACATGATCAGTCCTCTCGGATTATTGTCGTTTGGTACCGATCTTTTAAAGCGTTTACACATGATCAGTCCTCTCGGATTATTGTCGTTTGGTACCGATCTTTTAAAGCGTTTACACATGATCAGTCCTCTCGGATTATTGTCGTTTGGTACCGATCTTTTAAAGCGTTAACACAGTCATGATCAGTCCTCTCAGATTGTTGTCGTTTGGTACCGATTTTTTAAAGCGTTAACACATGATCAGTCCTCTCGGATTATTGTCGTTTGGTACCGATCTTTTAAAGCGTTAACACATGATCAGTCCTCTCAGATTATTTTCGTTTGGTACCGATCTTTTAAAGCGTTAACACATGATCAGTCCTCTCGGATTATTTTCGTTTGGTACCGATCTTTTAAAGCGTTAACACATGATCAGTCCTCTCAGATTATTGTCGTTTTGGTACCGATCTTTTAAAGCGTTAACACATGATCAGTCCTCTCAGATTATTTTCGTTTGGTACCGATCTTTTAAAGCGTTAACACATGATCAGTCCTCTCAGATTATTTTCGTTTGTTACCGATCTTTTAACCGTCGCCATCAGCAAGAGGAGAACTGGGATCGAACCATGTTTGACTGATGGGTATAGTAAACCATATGGTAGGTTATATACAGGCTTGGCTCATAGGTACGGTTAACCAGATAACAGGTTATAGGACTTCTACAATTCCGTACTTTGACTAAGCTACACAATTTATTCACATTATGTTGTTCTATACAGTAAGTTGTCAGAAATTCTTGTGAAATTATTATTATTATTTGCATTTATTTGTATAAAATATTCTTTAAAGGGACTTGTGCTAAGGTAGTGACTTCAATGCTAGATGTACAATTGTTAAAGATAATCTGAAAATTTGAGTGAAAACGGACCATTATTCATGGTACAAATTGGGAAAAAACTGATCTGATCGATTCCTTAATTCTCCCAACTATATTATTACAATTTAATTACATTTTAAGTGAATGGAAATCGTCAGAAAGCAATCAAATGGTTCTACATTCCATTCCAGACATTTAAGTGTTGACAGATTTTTTATAGCCTGTCTTATGTCTTTTTTCGTAAACGGTTGGGAAAATTCAAAAATGGTTAGGAGAATTAACTGTTAATCACTGTTAGAGGATGTCATACATCGACTCCTTCAAAGAAAACCATAGATATCTTCGTGGTTTGAGAATTTTTCAGGATTTTTTGCATGTCAGAGGGTTAGTACAGTAGAAGGAATATAGTAAGTAACATTTTATACAAAAATTAAGCAATTTTTTCATCAACCTTCAACAATGTTACCAAGTCACTTTAAACCTTTTGAACCCATTTCATAATCTAAGCATTTTAAAAAAAAATACCATCGTGTTTAAAGTTCTCATAAGTTCTTCCGAAGGTTTGAAGTCAATATTATTTTTCGAACTATATAGGTTTTACTATTATTTACACGTGAGTTTTCTTTACACTCTCTCCTTCTCCCCCCTCTTTCTCTCTCTCTCTCTCTCTCCCTCCCCCTCTCTCTCTATATATATACATATTTCATGGGAATCGGAAGGTCAACAAAATTCTATGAAAGAGTTTTGAGAAGTCTTCTCACTGTATAGTCGTTTCGATTGATGACAGAATACATAATCTTACTTCCAACTTTCATCACAAATAGCCCCAAGATTGATTAAAAACTAGGGAAAAGCATTTTTATACCATCCCCCATTTATGTAGGAAGGTATCTCCTTTTCTTCATATCTTGTTTTCCCCTTCGGCGATGATATTTCGTCGCAACCATTTCTCGTCTCAAAAGATTGCCATAAATTTATTAGATTTAAAGAAACTACAAACAGGACAGCTTAGACAACCAAGGAACGTGTGATGCTAGAGGCATGCCACAAACCTTTTCCCCCATTATGCTTTATTTGCTTATGACAATAATTCTAAATGATGATGGTAGCTTGATTAAAGTAATGGTTAATTTTAATGATAATAAAAGATAAAACAAAACTCTAATCAAGCTTAATGGTAAAATATTACTAGATAAGTAAAGCTCAAAATGGAAAATTCGTTTCATGAAAAAAAATGAGGCTAAAAGAAAAAAAAATGTAATAAAATGGACAGACACAAATAAGTATCTTTCATAAATAGTGATAAAGAAAAAAAAAGGTGCAATGTTCGTTTCTTGATTGAAGATCGAGGTAGATTTTTTTAACCATAGACATTAATTCACCAGGGAATCATGTATATGATATATATATATGTATATGTTTCCACTACTTTCTACCTCCGTTACTTTTAATAAACTAGGTAGAAATAGAACAGACACATCAAACAAAACAGCATAGATTGTACATTGATCTATCCTCCGGAAAAATATTTTTCAAGTTATGAAATTATGCAAAATATTGTACATTACTATATGTATAAATAGCACTTTCAATTTCTAATAAAAGAAATTCAAAATATTCAAGCATGTGAAAAGCTTTTCATAATAACAGCACATGGCGAAGTAAAATCTGGCGCCAGTTATAAATCCGGATAAAGTCATCTCCAAAGGCATTGATCAACTCTTAGATTTAATACTTTGAAATACAAACGAGACTCTTATTAACGAAAGGGCACGATAAATTGTCTCAGTTTGATAGCTATTTTACGAGTTGCAATAAAATTCAAATCAGTTCTAAATCTTCAAAGTGGGGGAAAGGCCAAATTACACATCAAATGTGACAATACAGATTCGTAGAGCATTTAAATATAATTGAAAAAAGCATTCACTAAATGGTAAGTTTCAAATGATAGAACCTCACGGAGGAGATATTCTGCATAATTATGTTGTAATAATGAGTTATTTATACCATGTTTCTTGTTACTGTTAATGTATTCCTTGCTCAATATTTATTATTTTACATGTACAAATCAAATGTTTATTATCATAATCATATGATTAATATCGGATGAGCTTAAGATTTTTTTTCTTCATATCGCTGTCAAAGCATTACAACCATGATAACTCTTAGTGTTGGTTTATAGAGCTTTAGGGTAGCGAACTGAATTGCATCTTTTACAACCATTGATTTAATATCACTAGCTCATGCTGATCCTTAAATTAGAGTAACTCCTCATCTCATGTGAAGTAACCAAATCCTCGGATGATAGTTCTTTCCTGCCCATGGTGTGATAATACCACACTGCGAGGAACATAGTGAGGTATTAAATCAATAATTTTCCCAATTTCTTATTATTTCATCAAAATACAGGAACATGGATATGCGGCAGAAAATGGTTAAGTGCTAGTAAAAATCTATTAATGCATAATGTCACTGGACTGTGTATCACCTGGTTCGCGGTTTGTGTCCCGCTACGACACTGTCCTTTTGGCAAGACATTAATCTTCATTCATTCGAATATTATTAATATTATATATGAGGGATGGACTCCTTTATATGGACTGTACTCCTTTTTAGCTCATCGCTTCACTCTCATGTTATGTTTTTGTATGCATGTATCATATTTATGTATGTTATTCTGTATTTGTAAATATTACTATTGTATATTCTGTATTTCTAATGATGAATGTAAATATTAATTTAAACTTGAACTTGAACATTCTCCACTTTACACCCTGGTGAAGTGAATGGGTACCTAGCAGGAATTAATTCCTTGAAAGGCTAGAGCGCCGTAATGGCGGCAGCCATGCTAAAGCCGGGGTAATACTTGTGAAGCGCCAGGAGTGTCAAATCTGACAGATACGAGCGCTAGACGCATACAAGAACACATTATTATCATTATTACTATAAAGGCCCTTACCATCCGTTCAAAATCAGATAATATTTATACATATTTATATATATCACATTCGGATATGCTCTGGGAAATATGTAAATGCATAATCGTTTAATGTTATAGAGTTTGGTCAATTGATTTATCAACCTGTTGATATACGAACCTGAATATCAAATATGTTTTTTTTAATAAAGATAATGCATTTCAAATTTGCTGAAAATGTTAATGTCAATGATAACGCTTTGGGTCTATTCGAATCTAAATAATGGTATCTTAGGTTTACTATCATAAAATTACGGTTATATGGAGAAGAACACAATTCTGCTACCTTATACATCTAGTTTGTGATCACATCTTATCATTACCCACCATTTTTATCTATCAGCAGGTCACTCATCTTGCCATGCACCTAGATTAAACGGTTGTAAATAGATTAATAAGCATATATTTTACAATTTAAGATATTGAATCTGTATATATCAGATAATGAAATGCATTTATTGTTTGATATGCTCTTTGGGTTGTGAGGGGCCTTGATATGTTATTAGTTTAACTAATGAATATTAAGAGCATAATTGATGTGGAATCCTTTAAGTGCATGCCTTGGTTTGCATTGCTCAGCATTTATACGAACAAACAGGAAATAGAGAAGGAAACTTGAATCTGCTTCCTAGCTAGGTGCCCCTCCCAAGGATGGTTAGATGTACATGTACGTGGGCGATGTGTTTACCTTCTAAGCTCCTCTCCACTGGGGTCAATCGTGCAATTCTCATAAAACCATCGCCTTTTCACATTCCCATCGGCAAGTCATTTTTAACGAGAAAGACAGTAATCCGGGACTCTGCTCATCACCATTTCGTTTTGCAAACTGCTCTTGAATCGTGACCTCCTTATTTAAGACCCGGATCTAAATAATAATTGGATGTTTCCATGGTAAATTTCATCATGTTTAGTTGTGCATCTTTTTTGGTAACAGGTGTACGACCCCTTGACATGTGTGATCTGATGTAGGAATATTTACCGATAAGTATGGAACTTAAACTATCATGTTCCTGATGATGTTGCTCATTCAAACCCGTTCACAAGCGAGCATAATATACACCTATAACATCGTCCAGTTAACTTTGCGGGTAAAACGATACACCCTGTTAATACTCGATCACGTAAGATAAGGATTTGTTCTAAAACCATTGAGATTTATTTACCGTGATGCTTTTTACACATTTCCGCTGAGTTTTCGTGTCCTACAAATCGATACAATTATTTCAGTCTGATAATTCTTTTATGAAATGTTTTGGCTTTTTGTTCATTTATAGAAGATAGATAATTGGAGAAAGGTCAAATTTGCTTGCGCAAGAATTACAATGAGAAGACGATATGGAAGCTAAAAACAAGATGCTGCATTGCTAAATGATAACTCACTTCACAGGCAAGGTGACATTTGCTGACATTTTGTCTTAAGTTTGTGACAAATGTGTTTGGCGTCAGGTATTAACATTGATTAAGTTTCTATGCTAATACTTTCACTTCCCGACACGATGTTTTAGAGAAAAGGCTTTTTTTTTGTTTTGGTTGAATAATTGTTTTGTAATTTTGTAAAAGGACAACATACGGCTGGTAGCCCATTTTCAGCTGCAACTATATTGTTGCTGCTGGTCTTCCATAGGCCAGTTTATACAATGTACATTACTATTAATAATATTAGAAACGAACAGAATTAATAATTACAGAGTATCAGTCGAAAACATAATATAAATAATTTGATTTAAAAAAATAGAAAAATACATATACAGTGCGTCCCAGATAAAACGAAACTGAGAATTATCGATGTTTTATCATAACTTAATCACAATTATAATTGATAAATGACACATATTTGGAAAGCTTAGATCCTCCTCTTTCATTTGATGCAACTCATAATAATGCATATTTCACGCATATAAAAGGGCAGACACCCAACTTTCTAGAAATGTGATTTTCTCTTTGAAATTCAGATACCGCCCACCAAACGACTTTTCGGTTTCCTCTCTTCAAATTGATTTTAATCACGCATGCGTGAAATATGCATCAAATGAAAGAGGATGATCTATTAAAGCTTTCCAAATATGTGTCATTTATTAATTATAAATGTGATTAAGTTATGATAAAACATCGATAATTCTTGGTTTCTTTTTTTTGTGGGACGCACTCTATACATACCTAAAGAGGTACAACAATAGGATGATTATAGTATGTTTGAGTTAGTCTTAAACTAAGGTGGCAAATGTTGGTAGTTGACGCAAATCAGGGGATGGTTCATTATATTGATAAGAAACTCTATACACGAAAGTTCTTTTACAATAATTTGTTCTCGGCTTAGGTAAAGAGAGGTTATGTTCATTACGGAGGGGGTATGGCGAGGGTTCAAACTCAAACATTTCATTCAAATATTCAGCGGTCATGTTATTTAATGTTTTGTAAGTTAAGAGTACTAAGTACTAAGGTTTAGAACAAGGAATGTAACAATAATGAGACGTGCTTTTTCATCTGTATGAATTCAGTCAGGGCCCATGCAACTTCTAACGTGAGAATATGAATGAGGTCAATGTATTCAGATAAAAGACCAAATCATTTGAGGGATAACAAATATTTTTATATCTCCCTTCTGAAACTTGATTTGATGCAAATAGATATTTAAGGTATGCATTCGACCGCATGGCACAGCAAGCAAAGGTTGTTGGAAGTCAAGTATTTGACTATTTATTTGCAAAATTAGCACAAATGTAATAAGAAATGTAATGCCTGGATTACATTTGGCCTGTGATTAGTCTACGGAGCCCGTATCCTGCCCGTATCCCCTTTTCCGTGCGGCCTCTGTGCGGAGGCAGGAGGCGGCCGTGAGATTTTCGTACGGATTCACGGGCTCCGCAGCCTTTACGATTTCGTTTCGCGAAAAGTTAAACAAATTTGAAAAAAAATCGTAAGCCCGTAGCCCGTATGCATGTCATAGGTGGCATTGCACAATCCCTGCACGGGCATTGCCCGGAGGCCTCGCACTGATCGTGAACATGGGGGTACGGCGGTTTTACGGTCACCGCGCCTTCTCCGCGCAACCTTTGCACAGAAGCTGCACGGGCTTCGTACGATGTCCGTGCGGAAGCTGTGGAGACTGCACGGCTACTGCATTCAAATTGCAAGATTTCCGTACAATCTCCGAGCAGTCTCTGTAAGGATTTGCCCCGGCCTGCCCCCGAGGGCCAATCTAATAAATGACACGATGCTCGTAGATAATGTAAACACAAACATCGTAGCCCGTAGCCTCCTACGATGTCTACGAAAAATCGTAGACTAATTTATCGTACGGCGCCCGGGACAAATGTAATCCAGGCATAACCTTCTACCATGTGATATATTTTGTGAAAAATACGTTTTATATAATTGAAATACAATGATGACAGGACTGCATTATTTATTGTTATACAAAGAGCACGGTACCTCTGACGTATTTTGTGATGAGTTCGTAGAAAACAGTCCTTCATTTAAACAAATTTTGTTATCATTCCCAAAACTAAGAATCACAAAACCTCTGGCCTTTACATAAAAAATGTTTTCTGTTTTCGCATTTAAAAGAGCGAGCAATGATGGCGTCATATATAATGCAGAAAATAACAATGCCCTCAGGATAACCGATATCACCATACAGGCCGGAGTATCGCATAATTTAGTGTAAAATAATGAAGTCATCTTCGTGTTTCAAGCCATTGGGTACAATACCTGATAGGTTAGGTATCTGGTTTCTTATTCAAATCATAACAAACAACTTCTGACGTCTCCCTCTGTCCTTAGTGCACCGCCATTGTGTGCCCATAAAGGTATATGTGGATTCACACGCTGACTGACACAGGGGACGGGCACTCATCAGTTTTATTGTTTGTTTGGGTGTGTGTTTATGTGGGTGTGGGGAACTATTTTGGAAGCGCAATCCTTCTCTAAAAAATAATATTAAAAACAATTGTTGAAGCGTCTCTTCTCTGTAATGAAAATTGTGTGCATTTACAAGGATAAAGAAATACAAATAGAATGTCGAATTCGAAAATCATCAGTTAAACTTTAAGAAAATAATTTCTTCACAGAACAGTCGATATTCTTGGTCAAGATGGTAGTAATGAACATTCATTCAGATGCAACAATAATACAAATGAAGACTTTTTAATCGTCTCTTAAATTGATTTTATATAACTTTAAATAGGACCTGATTACGATGAAATAAATTAAGAAATCAGAAAAACATTACATTCTTCTAAAACACACAATTTACATTGATCTCTATTCATGTTCCATACTATTGAGGTTACTCATTTATATGCTACACCTTTATGATGTAGTTATGACGTGTATCAACAAAATATTGATTACAGAACAAACATTATGTTGCAAATCCTCAGCAAAAAACAGGTTTCCAAAGCTATGTAGAATACAAACGCAAAAGGAGTGAGCTCACTAGAAAGAAAAAAAAAATCTATATCTAAATTTAATATTAGATGGGCACATCACCAGTCATGATCCACCCCTCTTTGATGGGCGCCTGGGGCTCAAAGCTCAAAATATTGAATTTCGAGTCCTCAAAACACCTGCAATCACTTTGACCGTAATATATGCAATAATAAATGTACTTAATTCAATTTTGAAATCAATGCACGTGTGTATGGTTTATGTGGTTGGGCGTGGAGTGTTTATTCAATAAAGAAATAGTACTGGGCAGTGCGTTCTGTAACTGTCAGTACAATTCGTCTTTTTAATTATATTGTACTCTCTATTGTTAAAAACAAGGAAGATAAATGCTATATTTAGAACTTATATTCAATGTACTTGATTTGTTACATCTATTTATATAATATGTTTGAGTAGATCTGTTCTCCCAGAAAATCATGACCTTAATTGTTTGATAAAGTATTTTGGAATAGATAGACAATAATATTTAATGAACAAAATGTTGTTGGTGCTTGTCATGTTGAAAATACGTGTATATAAAATAATGTAGAGGTGTCGTGGTTGAGTGGATATGTCAACGAACTGTGGATCACAAGGTCTGCAGTTCGAGTCCCGACGCGGCACTAATGCCTTTTGGCAGGACATTAATCTACATTTGCCACACTCGACCCAGGTGAGGTAATTTGGTACCTGGTAGGATTATTCCATGAAATGCTCTGTGCGCTGATAACGGCTGTCGGAGCTAAAGCAAGGGTAATCATTTTCAGAAAAGTTCTTTAGAAAAGCATAGGGACGTTGTAATATGATATGCGCTATACAAGAATGGAATATTATATATTATATACATATATATATATATATTTATATATATATATATATATATATTTTCTTTTTTTTTTTGCATTAAAAAAAAAATGTATTTCTAGTTTGTATGTATTTCATCTTGTCAAACAAATTTAAAGTCTAAAATCAAAAGCGTATCTAGAATCACATTATCAATGAGCTATAAATATTAGATGTAAATGCGATGTTGGTCTGTTTTCATTTCAAGATACATGGTTTATAAGACCTTCCTACATAATGAGGTTATTGTATTCGTGCAGATAAAGCAATTGTACATGTATGTCTTACGTAACAATACTCGTCTCGCATCCAATCATATCAATGCATCAGTGTATCTCCTGTATTTTCCACAGCAGTGCAGTAAAAGATAAGCGACGGAACAAGGATGCGTTACAAGTCTCAATCGGAGGGGCAGGGGAAATTGACCATTTTATCATGTTAATGCATAATGTAAAGCTATGATTTGAGTTCTGCGTTGGATAGTAGGGGTAGGACTCCGTTATACATGTACCTCTACACTACCCTTCTTAATAAAGACCACATTTTTGTAATACCTAACCAGATTGCACAGAGCGATATTGGAAAAACTCCTCGCCTTCTCTTCTCCGAAAATCTTGTTATAATTATGTTGATATACCTATTCGGATCGGAGAAAGCAAATACACATCATATCGTATTTTGAAATATAAGCTCTTCTTCATTTTGTAGAGGTGTTCTTTTGACATCTCAATGGTAATGCCCACCAATTAACTCACTGCTTCCCCTTTTTCCCTTCTATTTTCCTTTCGCCTCTCTTCCTTACGCCTCTCTTTCCCTTCTCTCTGTACATAAATATATCCCGGTATGTATTTCAAGTTTCAAGTTTCAAGTTCATTTATTTCACTTTATCAAAGATAACATAATTGAACAAAATGAACAATGGTACTTATTATAACTAAACATACAATATAGAACACATAATGTACATGATAATAGTTATAACAGAGAATACAATCATATAAATCAATCAATAAAGTGGGGGATCTACTAAAAAGCAAAGCTTGTATTATGTAGGTCCCGGTTCATAGGTTTATATATAAATTAAGGTATCTGAATTAACATATTTACAAAAGCATATGATTACACGAGGGTTATTTATTACGTTTCATTGTGTTTTTCATCTCTCCTACCCTCTCAAGCTCTCTCTCTCTCTCTCTCTCTTTTCTATCTCTCATCATTCTCTTTCATTGTTTCTAGCGTCTTAGCTCTATTTTTTGGGCTTCTCCCGTCAGCCCTTGCAGTGGAATGGTTTTCTAGTCAAGTTCATCAACACCTCCTTCGCCATAACGATATCCACGTAGAGAACTCAAGTGCTGATGTAAAACTCCGATTATAAATTTAGACAGGAACGCAAAAGGCAAAGTTGTGTTTGTACCGCACGGGATATCTGGAGTATACTTAGTGGGGCCCTTGTGACTAGCTTACCTACCGTGCTTGCTTTGGGCATATACTCTCCTTTTGAGGCCATGCATGCATATCAGTACATGGGCGACATCAGAAGAGAGATGGAGAGGGAGAGAGAGAGAGAGAGAGATAGGGGAAAAGGAGACAGACAGACATACAGACAGAGAGATAGAAAGAGAAGGAAATAAAAAGATAGAGAGAGAGAGAGAGAGTGGGTGTGGGTGTGTGTGTGTGTGTGATAAGTTAGGCTACTGTAGCATTTATTATCATAATGTGAAATGGGGCGCACTCGTATACAAGAATCCATGGAAGTACAGAGCAGCAACATTTGTTGATGCAATAAAAGATAATGTTAACTGTCATGACGGTAGAGCCGTGTTTATGTTAAAGGTCTTCGTTAGGCGCACATTTCCCATATTAATCTATTAAAGCTCACAAATTGAAAACTAAAACTTTACCAAGAAGCCATCAAAACGATTGTCATTTTAGAAGAAGATACAAATAGGCCGCAAAACTTATAATTATTTTTTTTTTTGGAAAAATGCAAAGCAGGATAAAGAAAAATGTATAATACTGAAAATTCGTATCCAGACTACCAACGAGTTCTAACATAGGAAATGACTGCCAAATATCTATCCCTGGAAAACTAACCGTGTAACATCCAAAGAATGTTTCTATAGAGAAAGGTACCTCCTCATACTATTCGCTTCTTCGAAGGGGTATTCCGGAGGCATATGCCATAAGCACTACTCCAAGAGCTGGTAGTAATTAAATAAAATAAAACTTGAACTTGAACTTGAAGTCCGGGGTTAGTTTTAGAATCGATAATCTATAAGGTAGTTGAATAATAATAAATCAATAATTAGTTGAAGCGTATTTTAAATTTAAAATCTTGTTATATCTAAAAGACGGGTATTACGGACAGCCAGGAATTTTGGTTGTATCATGGTCTCACCTCCCTGGTTGTATTGACGATTTGAAAGCCGTACCTGTTCTGTAATGTTACTGCCATTCCTCGTGACACCATGCACAGTCACGTGACTCCAGCAGTATTCGTTAAAGGTCGCGATGATTTCTTCCACCAAATTTGCAAGTCAGATCTATATTAGAAGAATGAGTTGACCTAAGAGAGATGATGTACATCATGAGGAACCAGGAAAGGGGCAGAAAGGGATTCGAAAGATTCTGATTTCGAGGGAACAACATGTTCTTGTTGAGGTTGTTGTAATCTTTCTCCTTGATTTGTTAGCCGCATGATGGCAGGCCGGTGTAGAGCCTGTTCACCTGCTAGACGTTCAGTCCCACACGATGGGTCTAATGTACCGTGTAAGCGAACTCCCTTCACTATCGATTAGGAGAATCAAGCAAGCAGGAGAGGGAGAGAAAGAGAAAGAGAAAGAGGTAGAGAAAGAGTGTGAGTGATAGATAGAAAGACAGTCAGACAAACTGAGATAGAGACAGAAAGAGACAGACAGATCGACAGACCGAGAGGAAACAAAGAGAAAGAGAGACAAACAAAGACGTTCAGAGAGAATAGATTTACAAAAAACAGAGAAAGAAATAGAGGAGAGAAAGTGACATAGAAGAACAGAGAAACCGGTGAATATGTGGGGGAAGGAAACATGAATAACCAACAGGTCGATCTAAGTGGAGGAATTGAGAAATAGAAGAAAGAGTGTCATTATGTGTGTGCGCGTCTGTGGGAGAAAGAGAGAGAGAGATAGAGATAGAAAAAAAAGAAAATTAATTGAATGATGAAAAGAATGATAAAAGATTTTAAACAAATAATTGTAAGCAGAAAGATAAATGGTAGCAAATAATTAGAAATGCGATAAAGTAAAACAACAGAATAAATAGCGAGATCAGGCACATTATTTTTTCCCTCAAGAAAGAAACACTGAGAAGAAGATGAGGCTATTTGATTTTTTGTTAAAGATAACGAAAGCTAACTTGTGAGAAAGTATGTGATATGTTGAACGAAAATCGATAAACCTAATAGATCTTTACACCTTTAGGTGGTGGAAGGTATATGCAAAAGAGGATGCAGAGGGGAAGAACCAGGAAGAGAGGTGAATGGGAGTGAGAAGAAGGGTATTGCGCTTTAGGAAGAGGTGGGTGGTAATAAGGAGGAGGAGGAGGAAGAAGAGGGTGTGGATGAAGGCAAGAAGATTTAAGGCTACACGCTTTTACATACAAAATAGTTAACGTAAAATTGATAACCATCAGGGGAAAATGAACAATAATTATTACAAATTACCAAGATCGGAAAACAATACATTATTTGCAGGTGCTTTATAGCAACCATTTCTAGGAGAAAGAGACACCACCAAACATGATCATGAAGCTAGTACTCTAGAATAGTTTTAATTTTTTTTTAAAAAGATCTTTTTTTTTCTTCCTGTTTTCATCTCAATATAAATGTGGAGAAAAATAATCCGAAGAAATTGGTTCAATAGGAATTGAGTGTGAATGCATAGTTTGATAACGTACATGTTCGAGCTTTTGGGCGTGTTGTGGGCTTGTATAAAATTAGGTGAAGAGAGAGAGAGAGAGAGAGAGAGAGAGAATGGGGTTGTCTGATTAAGGGACAATGGAGCAGTACAAATAAAATACAATAAAAGCTATTGAGAGGAAACCGATTTGTCAGATTTAGAAATATGAATACCAATTAAAAATTCATTAATATAAATAACACGGCAAACGTAAGGAGAAAAGATAGGGAGAAATAGTAAAATGAGGAGGAGGAGAAGTAGGGGGTGAGACGAATAAGGAGACGAAGAAGAATTGAGAGAGAGAGAGAGTGCGAAATTTATCATCGGAAAAAGAGATTAAGAGATGGGGGAGAGAAGGGGTATGATATTAACGGAAAAGGTTAAATGGTACCGGTGATGGTACGCAGGTGACAAATTAAGAACGACGGGAGAGATAGTCGATAATCGCCAATTTGCAATGGCTTTCTTGATATCTACGTCACCACGGTCATATGAAATGCTTAGGTATACTTCACTTGAAATCAATTAAGATTAAACCGTTCGGATTTCCATCAAACTTCTTTATTTACTGTTAGATTCAGATTAGAATTTGATATCATTCTCTCTAAGTAAGTTTTCACAAACATAACGCTGTAAACCGCTTCAAAAGAGGCCTGGCCGATTTAGCAATCCTAAAACAGACTTTTGGGATCTTTGTAAATGAGTTATAGAACTGCAGTAACAGAAATAAATAACATATAGAAGAAACTATTTTTTATTTTTTTTATAGAAGACATTGGACATCTAAAAGAGTATTTTGTAAATATAGGGAGAAAGGTGATGAACCAAAAACATGATAATAGAAGGTTCTTTATTGAGTGAATGTTTATACCAAGGCTATGCATGTGGAATACGGCCTTTCAGGTTACCCCAATAAAAATGAACTCAACCTCCTTTTACGTTTCAGCAATAAGATTAACCCTAAAAAGGCCATGCTATTTGTTTGAGGTCGTAGTACGGCCGGGGGGCCATTATGGCTCCCTTAAGATCTCGGCCGTGAAGCGGCCGATCTCCGCGAAAAAAAATTTGCACGCATGTCGAGTGAAGTGTATGAAATAATATGAAAATTTCAATTTTTTGAAAAATACACTCATTTGCATATTTATGGTAATTTATGCAAATAATTGGTTATAAAATCACATTTTTACCCATAAATCATATATTATTCCTATTTAAGCATTCTTTTTCACTACATATATCTATTAGACCATTTGGAATAATAATACGATGACAAAAATTGGAAGAGCCAGCTTATTCCTTATGTTATCGCTTGTTTTGATAATTTCTTATGTATTTCATTGTTTTTTAACTTATATATTCTACTGTTTTTGTTGTTTTATTTCATTTCTTACTACAATTCAACTACTTTGACTCCCAAAACAACCACATAAACTTTAAACAAGACCCAATAACCAACGTTTGATCTATTTTTTAGGAAAAATGACAGTTCCATATGTTTTGTTCACAAATCACAAAAACGAGTGATTTTCGGGCTGACATGCAAAGATAAAAGGTCACGTGACCTTGTAACTGTAGGTCCGATTTTCAAAAAAAATTATTTTAAAAGATGCGCAAGACTTGAAAGAAAAAAGTCAGCGAGCGGCGGGGCGCCATCCATATGCGTTGCTGAACAATCAGAAAATTCGTGGTGGGGGGGGGGGGGGGGGTAATGGATCCCGGCCTTATTAGGGTTAAACATAGGCTTGAAAACTAAACAAATTAGATAAAGCCTACATCCATGTGGATGCTCAGTTATCTCTTTAAACTGTTTAGTTATTCTATGCTTTATTGCTCTATATACTTTATTAAGTGAATGTTGCATTCATCTGTAAATCTCCGTAGGGTACAGAGTGAACACAGCAACAAACAAAAAAAAAAGAACAGAAAAAAAAGAAGAAAAGAAACATGGAATCAAAATCTGATAGAAATGGTATTTTAGTTGAAATGAATGATGATTTTTTTATGAACGATATGATTAAGATGTATGAAGGTAAATCTCATTGTTGTAAAATACATTTGTTATTTCCATATCTGCCTCGATGTATTTCAGTTCATGTATAGGCATTATCTTACAATCAATATTGTTTGTTACCGTGGTAACGAGAAAAGTAATATAACATCTATGCTAAAGTGTAATATTTCTCCCCTGAGCTTGTCTTCTAATATACAAATCCTTCGGATTATTCTGCAAATTCTTAGTAGCCTAGGAAACCCCAGATAAGATTGCAATCGAAACAGGACCTATGATATACCTATTGCGAATGAATAGTTTAACAACTAATATAGGCATCATCCCAGACAAGATGATCACATAATAAAATATTCCCAAATAGCTGCATTTGAGATGAGAATTGAAAGAGATGAAATATAAAGAATTATACATATCTAGAGGATATGCGTCGGCGGTGCATACTGCGTTCTGCGGCGGAGAAGCTAACCCTTTTTCTTTCTGTGGTGGGGGAACGATATTGGTTTTGCTGGCGGGGACAGTACTAAGATGCACTTAAGTGGAATTTGAATTAACAGAAGCCGATAACGTCGCAATTTATCTGATCAGATAAGGGGAAAGTGCTCTCATAGCCGTTCACTTTAATTGAAGTAGAGTAACGTCTTCTACACGCAGTCCTCCACTGCAATGCTTGTCTAATTGTGACTCTTTGTACATGGTTAGCTTAATAAAATTGCAGTGGGACACGATGGATGTGATGAGAAAAGTATCGTGTAGATATGACAGGGGTTGCTCCGATGTTTAGTTTGTAAGTTTGAACGAGCCATGGAGCTGGATATGTATTCCATAGATGATTATAAACTAATCTAGAAAACAATGAGAGAGTTATGGAAGATCAGAGTTTCCATGTCAGATATTGAAGCGGTGAAGGAGTATGTCATGTTTACTATATGTCATATTAATGGTGATCGATGGTCACATCATTTTTTGCCTATCATAATGTGATTAATATCAGAATTCTTTTGTAAAGAAAAATAACATAACTCGAGCTATCCTGTTTATGGACTGAGCAATAGATGCCAACCGTTAGAGTGTCTTTTTGACGGGTTATTAGGCCGAGTGTACACCAAGGAGGTATTTTCTTTTGATCAATGATGCTTTGAAATCATCATCATACTATGAAAACATCTGGAGCTGTTAAGTTTAATCGACTTTTTAGCAATTCTCTGATCTTTGAGTTTGTTATACATCTTTAGATAGTTAGCCTTGTTCCATCAAATTGAGAGATTTTGACGGAGCGAGACTGCGAGAAGAGAGAAAAATCGAAGTGTCTTCTCATGTTTCAAGTGTTTATAGTCTACCCGCATACATAAGAATGGGCACAGATGTCTCCGTTATATAGCTCTAAACCGTGTTGTCTATCAACTAGGGCATCTTCCCATAATCCCTTTCCCCCGAAACTCATCCCTATTTCCCTTTTCCTTCCATCTAACACATTGTCTTCGAGCCAGGCGCGTGCTCATTTGAATACTACATAAAAACTCATGAACCTGCAGATGAATATTAGATTGGGGAGACGAACTTTAACATATCTGAAGCTTTATGTATCGTAACCTATAGTAACATCTCTTAACCTAATATATATGATGCTTTATGTATCGTAACCTATAGTAACATCTCTTAACCTAATATATATGAAGCTTTATGTATCGTAACCTATAGTAACATCTCTTAACCTATGACATTCTTCATGCTTACTGTGATCATGGTAAAGCCTCTAAGTGCATCCTGAGAAGTGTATTTAATGGGTTTATATTGTGCAAGAGCGAGAGCAAAACCAAACGGTTTCCTTAGTAACGGCATGCATCCACCCTCCTGCTGCAACCATCAAGGCGCCCCATCTTACTCATTCTCGATTTAAAAGAATGTATCTTGCTATTTTATGTCATCTGTTGATATCTCTTCAAGGAGATGTGGATAACAAAATAGGCCGTGTCAGACACATTTCCCCCGATCCATCGTGAATGACCTAGATATACTTTAGATGATTCACTTACGTACAATTGTAGGTGACAGACAGGTGACAGACAGAAATTTCCCGCGAAAAATCCCGTGAAATTTCTTGATAAGGGAGAATTTTCTTGGTTCGTTGTAGGATTTTCGCAGGATTTTCGCGGGATAATTTATGACAGACAGCGAATCATCTAGATAGCTATTATCTAGATAATTAGCCTCTGTCTGACACCGCCTATAGAGGATATTTCGTACCTGATCAAGATCATCCACACTTCAATATTATTGTCTAAGAATAATTAGTTTACACATGTTTTAGTAGCATGAGTATCGTGTGTTAACTATAAAAGATGGATTTCTATAATACTGAGAAGACTTTTCAGATTTGTTCAGGATCTGCACCGACGATTGTTAATCACTCAGCTTCAGGCGAATTACCACACTGTCTATGCCATATAATCCTGTATCAAACCAAAGATGTATCGCCCCTATTTCCATCCATTTCTCATTTATTTTGTTCTTTTTCGCTTCTCTTTCTCACATCACCACATTCTCAGTCATTCCATCTCTCTCTCTCCTTCTATCACCCTCTCCCATCCTCTTTTTTTCATTCTCTTCATCTTTCTCCATCTCTCTATCTCTCTATCTCTCTCTCTTTCTCTCACCCTCTCCGATCCTCTTTTTCTTATTATCTTCAGCTTTCTCCATCACTCTGTCTATCTCTCTCTCTCTCTCTCTTTCTCTCACCCTCTCCGATCCTCTTTTTTCATTCTCTTCATCTTTCTCCATCTCTCTCTCTCTTTCTCTAACCCTCTCCCATCCTCTTGTTCTTATTCTCTTCATCTTTCTCCATCTCTCTGTCTATCTCTCTATCTCTCTCTCTTTCTCTAACCCTCTCCCATCCTCTTTTTCTTATTCTCTTCATCTTTCTCCATCTCTCATTGTCTCTCTCTGTCTCTATCTCTCTCTCTTTCTCTCACCATCTCCCATCCTCTGTTTCTCATTCTCTTCATCTTTCTCCATCTCTCTGCTTGGAAGTACCCTGCTTCATTTCTTTTCAGTCTCGTTGGTGACGATACCACGTTCTCAGAACTAGATCCATTATCCTCAGGGTATGTCTTCCGTAGGAGGTTCAATGTGGGGAGTTTGTAATTATTTCACTTTGTCTCTGTCTCTTCTTTTCGACATATTCTCTCTACACCACGTTTAATAGTTTAGTGTCCTTTTATCTCCCTCAATCCTTGGCTCTAGAACCCACACTCTAACAATTGTCTCAAATGCTTGTCTTTTCTTCAGTAGTTTACATTTCTGAGAGTTGTCAGTGCCCCTGTCTTTCCATACAGGGCTTTCTTTTGAGGAATATTATTCACTTGTATGCAAACAAATACTTGGATCACCAATTAAAACATAACGCGAATACTTAAATAACCCCCCCCCCCCCGGTGATTCTACTTGATGCCATCATCATAACAAACACGTTTCATTATAACATACTTATGCTTATCTTTAAACAATAATACATGATGTACAAGCTTTTAGCGCTCTAAAGACTTTTAATGTATTATATTTCTCCCATCATCAGCATCTTTCGTAGCCATTCCGAATTCATGCATGGTGACATTATCGTATTTTTCTTCTTATTTTGTTTATAATACTCAATCAATTTTCAAAGCAACATTAGGCTGTTAACTAAATTCCTAATGCTGTCCATCTCCTTATCAATCAACCGTTTATTTCATCTTCGGTATGGATTTCTTTCTCTCTCAACTTATTATTTTCTACCCCCTACCCTAATGGTTTTTTCCTGTTATTATTTATAATTAAATCCAATGCTACAACCATCATGACCAATACCATTACGACCATCTTCTTCTTCATCATCATCATCATCATCATCATCATCATCATCATCATCATCCCCACCACCATCATCATCACCATCATCATCACCATCATCATTATCATCACCACCACCATCATCATCATCATCATCATCATCATCATCCCCACCACCATCATCATCATCACCACCACCATCATCATCATCATCACCATCATCATCATCATCACCACCATCATCATCATCATCATCATCACCATCATCATCATCATCATCATCACCACCACCATCATCATCATCATCATCATCATCGCAATTGTAATTTCTACTTTATTATATAGTTATTCACAATTCACTCAAAATCGATATCTCTTTTGAAAGGTATTATTCCTACCCTTTTTTGCGACTGATTCATATCATCCATGTTCTTAATCATGCAATGCAGCTTACATAGTATACATGGATAATAGTGGAAAGAGTCGAAGGCCGGGACGATTATGTATATTAGTCATCAATCAGCCTGTCTCGGGTCTAATTAATTGATGGCCTTCCTTAACTTCCTTAACGATTACATCTCAAATCCATACCAAAAATGGAAAAGGGCATTTACATTGATGCCGAGTGACAAGCACGTAACACCGGTTATATTTTGCATGTGTGTAAAACATTCGAAATCTTGGTTACAAAAAAGAGGAAAAGTGGCTATTCGTGTTGTCACCGAGATGCTATTAATCCGTTTCAGTTTTTTCTTTTCTTCACTTGATCAAAGTCAAGCTTTGCTGTCATTTAAAATTGTATTGAATTTCTTTATCATCTAGTGTCGTCCCTTTGGAAGGGGTTGCATGGCGGCTATGCACCTACATCGCTTTCTGTCATAGAAAAAATGAATGGATTTTACAATATGCTTTTATAGCTATCGTATAATGCCATGCCAAGACAATAAAGGTATACAAAGGTTTGACAAAATTTGTTTATTAAATGAGGTCTGGGGAGGTGCGTGTTTTTCCTTCAATTTACAAATGTCATTGCATTAATGTTATTGATCACGATAATTTTCCATATCTAACTCCCTAATCCTGTTCATATACATGAGTTTCTCTTGTAGGTGTTTTCATAGTATAGTAATATGTGATTTTTAAGCTCGGTTTGTCAAATTACGTTTTGAGTAGTTTTCTGTCAAAATCAAAATACCAAACATTTCTGAATAATTTTTAAACGCTCTCCCTGAAAACAAAATCTCACTCCCAAACTGAATTTTACCTTTAATTTTTAGCAGTGCGCTCCCCTTAACTTCAAATCTCCTTGATGAGGTTGATTAAATGTGCCAAGGAATTAATTTATAGGAAAGGTGGATAAGATGTTAACGATATCGAAGATGAAGTATAAGACGGAGAAAGGGGAATGGGGAGAATGAGAGGGAGGAAGAGTGAGATGAGAGAGATAGAGGGGTAGAGATGTAGAGAGGTTATAGTTAGACAGAGAAAGAAAGAGAGACAGGGGGAGAGAAAGAGGGACAGAAGGGGGGGGGAGAAAGAGATATAAAGAGGGATGGGTGAGAAAGAGACAGGTGTGTGTGCGTGTGTGTGTGTGTGTATGTGTGGTTAAATTGAAAGAGCAATGCAACAAATGTAAGGTTCTAGCGGAATATATCATCCAAAGAACATTTGAGTGATAACAAATTCTTGTTTCGCCAACATAATGCAGTACCTCAGCATTTCGAACATGCATCGGTTCTTAGTTATTGAACTATTTAACCAAAATACACCAAAGACGTTGACAAAGAGATCTAAAATCTTGCTACTCCAGAAATACATGTTCATACAAAATTCCACGGATTGAAAAGACTGTGTGGAAAGACATGAATGATATCAAACTGTGTATAGTATTAAACTGCCACACAGTGTTAAGAAATCTGATTAAAATGATGATTAAATAGAATCCTTGATGAAATGCGTTTAAATGACAATGTTGTCAGGTGTCTTCAGGAAGTTTGCTGATTTTTAATTTTTATTCAGCGCTATATCGTAATAGGTTGTATGTACATATCATGTAGCGCATATCTGTAGGATTTACTCGTAAATAATGTTATGAGATATATAGTTAGTGATTATTGGTGAATGATCTACCGGTCATCGTGTCTCGTGACCGTCATAAAAGGTACAAGTTCACCGACATCCAATTCAATCGCGTCTGAAATTTAAAATATGTTTCAAAAGTATGCCGACGAACTTGTACTTAAAGACGTTTACGTTAAATGATTTCCTGGTCTCTACCAGTCTTCAACCAGTCACAAAAACGTAAAACAGAGTGGACCAAAATATTTTATTTTGTACTTACTGTTCATCATAAATTCACTTTTAGGAGGATATCAGTAAAGTAGACCCAAAATTGGCGGCAATTTCGCGGATGTGCCTCAGGAAGATGGCACATTACGATGAAAACAACATTGGCGGTTCAATTATTGTGCCGACAAATTTCTGTACCCCTGGAAGGTGTATAATGGCTTACATGAATACTGAAGGGCATGTGATGGCCCTTCATATTACAGATTTGGTTCTATTTCATTATTGATGGCTATCGTTGTTATCAATAGAACTATCCAATCAAAATACATATTGTTCTGTGTTTTCACTTTAGGACAAAGTCTTTCCATCACTCCAGATATACACAGCGCTGTTATTCGAGACTATACTTTATGGAAACACCGATAAAAACAGAGGACGATTCGTAGTATGCATACTTGCTTGATAGAGAGAGAAAGAGAAAGAGAGATAGGGAGAGAGAGACAGAGAGAGAGAGGTTTATTTGCGGAATAAAAACCCTCGGAGAGCAGAAGTGAATCCCAGGAGTGCGGGTAAAATATTCTTAAATCTCCGATTATATAGAATGAGGTGGATGATTATAAGAATAGATCTGTTTGAGCGCAGCTTACTCCATTCATCGGTATGAGAGTACTACAGACAGAGTGAATACATACCCCCTCTCTCTCTATGAAATCTATCCCCATTCTTTACTGGGTAAAATAATTATAGAAAGTGCACGACTCTCAGGATGCTATTCAATCTTCTGTTCTTTGGTAAAAAATTCTGCCGTGGTAGTTGCTAGAGTTCAAGATCGAATGAGTACACATACGGGCTAGGAGTGTTTCTATTTCATCTCTCTCTTTCCCTCTCTCTCTCTTTCTCTCTCTCTCTCTCTCTCTCTCTCTCTCTCTCCCTCTCTCCTTCTACTCTTCTGAATCTCTCCTCCCGTTGCTCTCCTTCGTCTCCCCTCTCTTTCTCTTTTAATCTCTTCCCGACTTTCTTAAAGTTCCTGCTTTACTTTTCCTAATTCTCCCATTCTCTTCTCATTTGGATGCCTTCTTTCAACTATGATTACTTTCAGGGTCTTACTTGAGTTGTAGTTCGTATATACATAATGCCATTTATATCTTCCATTCCAATAGATGACTCGTATCATTTTGTATACGCTATGGTGTAACAAAACACGTCCTCTTTATTTGAAACCTCTGATGTTTGTGAAGACTTTGCAATTCGGTATAAAACATTATTGAATGCCACACCATATAGATACAGTTATTGATTAATTTAAAAAATCGCAAGGACATAAAAGATATAAACGGTGTACCCAGAAGTATCAACATTTCTTAATCTTTAATGACCTCATAACAAAATTTACATGTATTAAGGAGTTATTTTCATTATAGTATTTTATCGACTATATTTTTAGAATGGCATTTATATGTTTTAATTCATTTTACAATATACATTTGCAATATTCATTTTACATTATGCATGTAATTAAAAATAGATCATCTATTATAATTCAGCCTTCTAGCGACAAAATACTATTGAATGTGATTTTAATTTACAAGCAGATGGCAAAACAAAATCTGTCCAAACATGAAATACACGTGATGCAAAGTAGAGCGTCTGTAATGATTAGACTACAGGTTCCTCTAGCTCTTACCGGTCTGTGACATTTCCGTTAAGATTCAATGTTAAGAAGCATATGGAACACAAAACACTTGAAGTAGAAAGCGAGCTACGCTTTCCTCAAATGTCCTTTTACTGACTTGAAGAACGTAGTATTTATTGACCTTGTCTTCCCTCGCTTCATCCGATAGCCATACAAAACACCGGGAAACAGAGAGATGGAGGGGAAATAGGGAAAGAGAGAGGATAGATGAGATGGAGGAGGGAGAACAGACCGAATAGACAGACAGATGGGGAGGGGGAGAGAGAGAGAGAAAGAAAGAGAGAGAGAGAGAGAGTGTGTGTGCGTGCATGTGTGTGTGAATATGGAGAGAGACAGTAGGACAAGAACAAGGATGAGGCGAAGAAAATAACAGAAGGGGGGGGGGGTTATATAAAATGGAACAATTACTGAAATCTCTTCAGAGGTCGTCTATGTATTGCCGAGGTAATGGTAAAACTATCATTGTCATAATGGCAACATAATATCAACGTTTAAAACAACATCTACACGTTTAAGATAAAACGCGCCTTGTTAATCAAACCCGGTATTAATGTGATTTATTTGGATTTTAGATCTATTTCAATTTGGTCAATAAGATATTTTCCTAATGTAAAAGTCATGATTCACTAAACAAAGATTCTAGTTTTAAGCGCAGTTTTTTTTAGAAAAAGTATTTGAGTTTTGAAAATAAGATTTTTAATCATTCAAATACATGTAGAAATATAGATGAAATCCTCTAGTTAAAGAAGCTTTTTTCAATTTGACATGCAAATTTCAATGAAGAGTGAAGATAATAACATGACTTTTGCAAAACTAATGAACAAAAATGACCGTGATCCAAATTCTTACATTTACATACATTATTCAAGCAATTCCGACCGTATAAAATTAGGAAATAAGAAATCTATTTTTTCATAGATCTGATTGGTAGGACAGCTCTGTGGAAAGAGAGTTGATTGATTCTATAATGCCTGATTTAATAGACAAAATGTGTCTCTAGTGTACCCTTCAAGTCCGTTGGGAATACAAAGTGATAACATGGATAATGCATCGGGTATATTGTGCGATCCATCAGCATTAGAATCAACGCCATGTACTGTATAGGGACAACCAGTGTTTAGATGCGTGGTCACGCCTAAATGCTTGTTTTGGGAATTGACAACTCATTTCTACTCACAATCACTCAATAACTCTCTATCACTGACGTCATGCATTATATATTTTAATAATTATATTCCTTTCTGAAGAATATAATTATATTATTGAGTTTTTAGACATAGTAGTTATACTTCTGACAGAATGGGACGCCCTATATTTCATTTGTCAGGTACTTTGGAAGACAGTCGTATTCATGCAAACCCCCATTTGAAAGAATGCAGTTCGCCTATCACAATCCCAATCAGAATCAAAAGAGAGTCGTGCACAATGATGCCATTCGATATTATCGTAGTGTAAATTTACATACAAATTCAACATAACATTTGACTTAAACATTCATCACATGGCATTCTTCTCATGTTATCATTGCTAAATATCGGCAGTGCTTTATTTGTATCTTCTCATTGCTAATAACTTTCGACATGTTAGTCTGTCTATATGTATGACAAAAAACACAGGATTCAAGACCAAGTCCAACAAAGTATGAAGTTAACTTAATCTAATACATCAAAAACAAGCAGACGGTCAGATAAACCAACTTCTCTGTTTAAAACATTTATAATTGTCACCAAATGTATTCCCTATATTAAAGAAAACATCGAATTTTATGTTGTAATTGTGAGTTTGTTGTCATGGGGACGTTCACGAGGGGAATGCCTTAACTCTTGATCTTAATTTCGTTCACTTCCGTTTACAGGCAAAGTCGATGGAGCATTCGGGGTGTTTTCTTTTAGCTGATCATTCGTTTCAAAAGCTCGTGGCTGTGTGCCATGAATATGTAATTTATTATTACAGACCAGTAGTCTAAGGTACTTGAACGGCTCTTATAAAGCGAGTTAAGGTGTTTAATACCAAGTACATTTTATCTTGTCAGAACTAACACTGCCCCAATACATGTACATTTTGAATTGGAAATCAGATGGAACGCAGATAGCTGGATAACTAATGTGCTTTTATAACGAGTATTCCTCATGACGGCGCGCAACATATGGTATTATGATGGTAAACTTCAAATACACGTTGACATACAATGATATAAGATCTGATATTTCTTTAGGCAACCCTCTTGCATCTATTGGTGCTTTTCCAAAATGTCCTGTTTTTTTAATGAAATGATGCGTATTCATAATTTCATTAATATACTGTGCTGCTAGAAAAAAAAGCTTTAATAAATATGAACGTGAAAAATCTAGTGAGTACTTTGATAGACGAATTCAAAAGAGCCTAGAAATTCGGCCCACCCCTTCATTACTAATGAAATGTTATTGTCAAAAATATTTATTACATGAAATAAACACGATAGGGTGCACTGATGCCTAGAGCGGCACAATACTTGTAAATCGAAATTGTATCTATAGCATGGCGAGTAACTATCGAGAAATTGAAAACACTCAAAGGGCGGGGCACAAAATACCTGGATCGCCAAAAATACGCACGTGTGTCCTGAAATATTAATACATGTGACGTTCTTCTGGGCTAGGGTCATCCAGTTGTAGTTTCTTGGTATATCGTATTGATCTTATTTTTTGTTTGCATTACGTAGACAATATATTAAGGAATACTTTTAGAAGAGTCCCGAATAAACTACATCATGGAAAGTACGGTGTGTATTTGTATGAAGGAAAAAAAGGAGAGTGTAATATAATAGAGATTATGGAGAGGATATAAAATCATAGTTAATTAGGATAATCATTAATGTCCTACTAAACATAAACAAATGTTTACAGATTATAAATAAAACTTTAGAATCTAGTATTTTCTTGTCTTGTATTCTGGCAATAAGATCATTAAAAATATACATCGGCCTTCCCCGTGGGGTTAAGTGGTGGTAAAAAGCCGAAGATATATAGGCCCGACATGAAACTCGCTAACGAGCGACAAGCTACGTGCCGTTATAATCAAACCACTCGAAAAAGCAACGTATGAGTGGTTCTCGTATTGAAGGTGGTGGCTGTAGCTAGAAGTAGACAAGATGGCTTAAACACAAACTGTAATGGTAAAAACAGATTTATTATTTATGGGTAGAGGTATATCAGATTGCACTACGTATAAAATGGCTTCAGTTTTTGAGTTAATGTGTACTGAGAGGGATCGAATATCGCTGGAGTAAAAACCTGCCAATATGATGGTATAGAAATCATTTGAACGTGTGTATATGCAGATGACATTCTACCGTTACCATGGTATTGTGCTAACATGCCAAATGTCAGAAGGATTTGTTGATTTTGTTTCATAATATTTTGTTTTGAGCGGTAGACAGGAGGATCAGATAAAGTAATTAGAAACAAGCTCATGACATTTCTTTTTTCTTCTCACGGCGGACATCATGTGTTTAATAATTGTATGGAAATAAAAGATAAATGGTTGTTTATTAGGTCAGCGCTGTTGATGGTTGTGGTACCAGTGATTTATCAACAAGTCATTTACGGATAGCGAATACATTCAACTAATGTAATATCACATAGGCATTCTCATCATGAAGTCACGATGGCTAATAGAAAAGTGCTGGTTTTGTTTAAAAGTTTCTATTCAGCCAATTAATTAATTCTTCTGCGATGGATTGAAGTAGTGGACACTGAGGATAACATTAAAGACTTAAGATATATGTGTTTACGGTTAGTAGGTCACAGGCCGGAACTACTCATATAGTATAGCCTGATTACATGTATGACACATGTTTCTTTATTTGATATAACGCATATATCCATCTCGATTTATTTGGGATGGACAGACATGATAGAGAAGAGGAGACAAGGGAAAACAAGAAAAGGGTAGAAATGATAAAGAGATGAAGAGAAATGCGGATATGGAGGAGGTAGAATGAGATCGATTGAGAGAGAAAGAGAGAAAGAGAGAAAAGGAGAGAGAGAGAGAGAGAGACAGACAGACAGAGAGAGTGAGAGAGAGAGAGAGAGAGAGAGAGAGAGGGGAAAAGGGGGGGGGTGAAATACGAGAGGAGTAGGCAAACAGCATACATTATGAGATAATGTTGGAAGAGCAGCAAAAAGATTCGTCATCTAAGAAGCCTGGAATGATCAGTAAGCGGTACTCGTTTGAGGTTCCCTTAACGACGCCATAACTGATAGGCAAAGATGGCTTTCTTACCAAGACATTAACCTCTGGGAACCATAAAGGTCACTCCTTTAATGGCGCTCCTCCATCAATATAACCAAAGAGATATCGGAATTTTGATAGTTTAGGTGAGATATTTAACATATATAATTATAAAAAAAATTAAAAAAGGAAGGACGAGAAACCGAGAATATTATATATGCGTGCTCAAAGATAAAAACGAGAGTGGTACGTTGTGAATTCAGAATTAACATCACCCTTATAATGTTGAATATATAGGCAAAATGATAGTGGTATACATACCCCCCCCCCCTCATTCTGACTATATATCATACTGTAGACGTCGCCCGCGGGGCTCAAATAGGTCTACCCATACCTCCCCCCCCCCCCTCCCTTCAAACTTCTCCAAACCTTGTCTTTCTACCTAATCGAAAACAAATGTTATCACTATGAGAGAAAGATCATCGTACTTCATGGACATTTTGACTAAATATTTAAGCGTGACAATCCAAAGATGTGTTTTGAAACAGAAATGTCTAATCCATGTAACCTAGTTGTTAGGATAGTGGGGAATAAGTTTCAAGGAAAGCTACATTCCTATAGAATGCAATACCACGAATATATTGTCACTCAAATATAAAACGTGTGGTTTAGTTAATATTTGTTTATACATGTAGTTGGATATCATATCATACCTAAATGAAACAACCCCTCGATCTATCTCAAAGCAAATTTTGTGAATGCACATGCACGTTTGCGGGTTCTAAACATCCTTATCCACCTGTTTTCTTTAATATTAAACCCTCTCTCCACACATCTCTACTTTATTAACCATTTAAAAGGACAGAGATTAATTATTCACAGACAATAAAATCAATGGCTAATTCAATTACTGATTTAATCTTTCAAGAATTATTTGACCTCAGCTATATATGCGACTGTTAAATTAAATAAATAACTACTAGAACAATTTATCATGATCAAATCAGAATGTGACAGTAGATTTAAAAAAAAAAAACTCATTTTAGTCGATTTATCTCCAATTTTAGAACCATGGTTGGGATTTGTTTGAATTTCTCAATATGGTCTAAGATGAACTTAATGACATAAAGCTATTAACACCGTCTGATGTATTTCAAAATCCCAATTTTCACTTAAAAACGACAACAACACTACGAAAAAGAGAATAAGTTCTGATTTGTAAATATACTGTATCCTCATTTATGTTTATGTATTTTCTTGCCAGTCTACCCCCTCTCTCTACCTCTCTTTTACACACGTACACACACACACACACACACACACACCCACACACCCACACACCCACACAATCTCTCTCTCTCTCTCTCTCTCTTTCTCTCTTTTCTCAAAATGAATAGAGCCCAAACTGTACCATCTTTGTCACTTCTTTTAAAGGTCATTATATATTATTATATCACATCTACTAGTACCCTTGTGGATTGTGATTCAAGCATAATATAATCCAGCCTATTCTCCCCGGTGAATTACACTGAATCTGGTGTGTCAAATTCTAGCGATGTAACAGGTTTTATATAGCCTGTTTACATCAATAGGAAGGTTATATATCTCTCTCCTTTCAGGGGCCAACTTGTGAAAACACGTCAGATTCGATCACTTTTACACAGCCTCCTTGTCTTGTTAACTTTCCTATTATTTGTTTAAATAAATATTATTTCAGTATCGGTATTGATCGTGTTAAACGATCGTGGCATATAATGTTTTTTTGATCGGCTAACTAAAGGAGAAAGACTCATAAAATGGTTTGTTACTTGGCTAACTAAAGGAGAAAGACTCATAAAATGGTTTGTTACTTGGCTAACTAAAGGAGTAAGACTCATAAAATGGTTTGTTACTTGGCTAACTAAAGGAGAAAGACTCATAAAATGGTTTGTTACTTGGCTAACTAAAGGAGTAAGACTCATAAAATGGTTTGTTACTTGGCTAACTAAAGGAGAAAGACTCATAAAATGGTTTGTTACTTGGCTAACTAAAGGAGTAAGACTCATAAAATGGTTCGTTAATTGGCTAACTAAAGGAGTAAGACTCATATAATAGGCATAGTTTGTTAACTGGCCAACTAAAGGAAAACGTGCAATGATTTGATAATTAGCTTACTGAAGGAGAAAGTCTTTACCATTGACAGCAATAAGTTTTTGTTCGTCTTTGTATTGCTATGGGATAGAATAAAAGCACGTATTTTTGCATAAATGTATTCAGAACGACAAATTTTCTCATTCTTTATGTCAACTTTCCAAAAACAAGAGTTCCAAATTATAGAAAAAAACTTTCCGTAAACACAATAGCGTGCTTAATTAATAACAGTTAAAATAATAAGACTAATGATGATCAAACAAGGAAAAACAATAACAGTAATAATGATTATAATAATGATAGTAATAACAATAATGATAATAATAATTATTATAATGATAATTATAGCCACATTTATATAGCGCAGCTCTTGTATGAGAATACTCTAAGTATTCTGTAAATGTCTTCAATTATTAATTGTTCAAAGACCCCAAAAGTGTTTCTCAGCCTGTGATATTAATTATCAACATACCTTATCAAAACATTGCAATGATACACGTATTCAGGATTACATCAATGTAATAAAGAATGTAAATCTTCGATTTTATTTTGCTCAGGAATTACAAAAAATCTTAATAAATACGCCTCAATGGACGGCATTTAATCTCACAAGTATTTACTAGCATCGAATCGATCTAAGTTACTCTCTTAAAAAAGAGAGTGAATTTTCACTCTATTTTCACTTTCTTGGGAGTGACGTCCGTTATCACTTGTTTAGGAGTGAAAATCGATTGATTTTAGAGTGCTCTCTAAGAAGAAAAGAGTGAATGTTCACTCTATTTTCACTACATTTTCACTCTCCAGAGGAGTGACGTCCGTGATCACTCGATTTTTTTTAGAGAGTATAAGTCTGCAGACTGAATGCAAGAAATCAATCATAATTTGCGAATCGAGGACGTTATGAAGAAGAAATCCATCTTTGTTTTCTTTCTTGTTAGATAAACCGGCCTACATTTTGATTATCATTCAGGTTCATGTCATCCTTACCCAATTTGAGTTCTACAACATCAATCCTCAGTATTGCATGGACGTTAAACACGCATACCCCGAGTTATCATTATGACACCGAACAATAATAAATCATAATTTTCTAGTTTTGGTCTGATATTAAGCAAAATGTGATGATCATTTTAATGTTTAAGGAGTAAATGTGATGTAAATAGTTTGATATAAATGTCTACGTCAAATATTCAGTCTGATAGTATCTTTCGACAAGGCCATTGGTGCTATATTATACACTCCTTCATCGATATTATTCATCAGCCGAACTCCTTTTTTTATAAATTAAGAACAAACACGAAATTGATACTCCTCTCTGCTTTTAGCCACAAGACGAGAACCCCGTAGAAAAAAAAGGTGAGAATGATTACAATGTCACTTAAGGTGAATTTGTTGATTGAAAATTGTTCTTTTGTCTTATGCGAGCCCTCATGCCCAACCCTCAATT
This sequence comes from Strongylocentrotus purpuratus, assembly GCF_000002235.5. Classification (NCBI taxonomy): domain Eukaryota; kingdom Metazoa; phylum Echinodermata; class Echinoidea; order Camarodonta; family Strongylocentrotidae; genus Strongylocentrotus; species Strongylocentrotus purpuratus. The sequence goes on from NW_022145600.1 coordinate 37,130,674, forward strand.
AGTATAATGTGGGAATACATGATAAAGACAAATTGTTGATTGACATGTATAGCCCAAAGGTGCTTTTATGCTGATCAGGCTGTATAGTGAAATAAAATCCGGAATGATTGCAAGGAATAAAAGATAGATAAGAGTGGGAGGAGAGGAAGAATAGAGACGAGTGGGACGAAAAGACAGAGAGAGGGAAATAGAGAGAGGAAGAATAGAGACGAGTGGGACGAAAAGACAGAGAGAGTGGGAGGAGAGGAAGAATAGAGACGAGTGGGACGAAAAGACAGAGAGAGTGGGAGGAGAGGAAGAATAGAGACGAGTGGGACGAAAAGACAGAGAGAGGGAAATAGAGAGAGAGAGAGAGAGAGAGAGAGAGAGAGAAAGATATAAAGAGAGACAGAGAGACAGAGAGACAGATAGACAGAAATACATACACAGAGAGAAACAGAAAGATATATATATATATATATATATATATAGAGAGAGAGAGAGAGAGAGAAATATATATATATACATATATAAAGAGAGAGAGAGAAATACATACACAGAGAGAAACAGAAAGATATATATATATATAGAGAGAGAGAGAGAGAGAGAGAGAGAGTGGGAGGGAGGTGAAGAAAGAGGGACGAAATGGGGATAGGAAAGGGGGAGAATGTCGGGAAGTGAGGGGTGTGGTCTAGTCAATTTGATATTACAGCTCTCATAATCATCTACATGATTTTTTTAATATGCTTGAAAAACGATAGTACTGTTGCAACGGTGACGTTATTGAGTGCTTTAAATGAAAATATGCTTCGTTTAAATTCCTCTTTATATATATATTTTTTTTTACATCTGTTTAGCAGAAGGCAGAACAAATCTCATTTGTGTAAATGTTTCACGTGGCTTCTCACTTACATGATTTAATTGGTATGATAACTGGTGCTGGCCAAAATGAGACAAATACGTGTTTGTCCTCCTAAAATTATTGTTAACAACACTTTAAACAAAAATCTGTTTTTCCCATAATACAACTGAAGGTGTAGAGAAATACAAAATCAGATATTTCTGTAGAGAGGTTTCACATTATTATCTGAATTTGCGTTTTTGTTTAATTTTGACATCCGTCACGGGAATTCCATGAAGTCTGCTTTTCTTTTCTTTTTAATTTCAGATCCATGAATATGCTATATGTTTTTGCTGTTACTATACCATTACTGAAGATTCTGAATAATTTCATGATTAAACTTGAATATGACCGTTTACACGTTATTTAGCCTTATTGAATATAATATAAATATTACGTAATTACGGCGGTATGAAATGAGGCCTTGTGCTCAGTTGAGGGACACTTTGGAAATCATACTTAATCTTTTTACTAAGTGCACGTACAAAAAAGAGGTCTCATGATATTTCAATTAAACCACTACAATTTGCCTTGATTGAAGCACTATCCGCTGCCAACAGCAGACAGTTGATCCCCTTAAATTAATATAAATTGCTATAAATTGCCACTGAAGGTAGTGCCGGAGGTATTATGTTTTCAGGCTGTCCGTCCGTCCGTTCCTCAAGAATAGCCTCATTACTGAGAACCACATGGGACATGAACTTGAAATATTGTACATGTATGTATTACCGCTGGATGACAATCTGATTAGCTTTTAGGCTAAGTAGGTCAAATGTCATAGATCAAGGGGATAGATTTGTAACATTACAGGTATATTAACCTCATAATCGCGATATATTTTATATAATTTTATTTAATTAGAGGCATTGCCCTTGTTATCACAATACGTCAATAACTTCTTGAGGTATGAGCTTCAAACATGGTGACAGTATTACTATTGGAAGATGATCCGATTACATTTTGGAGCTAGTAGTTCAAAATCATAGTCGTCAGTTGACATTTGATTATAGTCTCTTTTATTCATCGTGCTATGTCACGATCTATTCCATCCATTTCCAATACTGATTTTAGGATGGAGGCATATAGGAGATGCAGTCGCATTTGTCTTCTAGTGATTGATCTTCACAAGTGATAGTTGATAGTTTTAAGTCTGAATTGTACTGTGCTTAACATAGGATTATATTACATGCACAAATTTATTTAAATCTGCTAAATTTTAGACGAATATCGGATCGAACTACAAAACACATAATAAATCAATAAACCAAATTCTTAGATAAAAATTGAAATTTCTTTAATTGTGAGGTTTATCCATTCAAGTGAAACGAGATAACTGCCTAGGTAAACGTGCGATATGATCATATTGCATTTTGACATTTTCCTGTCTAGCGCCATCCCATCCTCTAATTTGCATGCAGAAACCTCTCTGGTCGTCATCATAACATATGTCTTCTCTCCTCATCCACACATTACAAAACTATGCTTTTGTAATCATAACACACGTTCTATCCATGACCAGTTTCCTCTTCTTTTCTTTTTCTTACTTCAAAGTTAAGAAATGATTCCTTTATTCACTGGAATGGTATATCGTATAATTATTTTTGTATAACTAGTACTTTTTCTGCCTTTAAATCGTCATTACAGACCAATTTATATTTATAATTATTGATTATATCGGTGACTCCAATAAAACTATTGGAGTCACCTCTTGCCCATACATGTAGTTTTAACAAGAAACTCTCATGACAGTGTATATTTGTATACTTTCATCGTCAACAAGGCGGAGAAAAGACCCCCATGATCTTTTTAGTTATAAAGCCGAAGTGAACTGTTTGAGGGTATTGCGAGGTCAGATACAATAGAAAAGGACGTATTAGGATGAAGAGATGATTGTGAATTAAATAAAAAAACAGACATTAAAGAAATAGAAGAAAGGGGGATGGGAGGTGGTTAAAGATAGATAGATAGAGATAAAGAGACAGAGAGGGACATATAAACAGACATATACAGAGAGAGAGAGAGAGAGAGAGAGAGAGAGAGAGATGAAGGCAGAGGACTGAAGAGAAATATATTGATTTTGCGAGAGTAATAACCCAACCTTGCATCCAAATAACTTATAAGACGAGCTGTTTACCAGCTAAATCTCTACATTCATCAACCTGAAGTACGATAAATTTCAGAAATCCTAGAGCAAAATTGATTTTTATATTTGTTATTGCTTGGCTAGGAATAAACAGTTTTAGCTCCTTGACAGCTAAGCTCAGTCATTTATCTCGTTTTATGTCAGATCATCATTTATTTAATGACAAAACATGTTCTATTAGAAAGAGTTTTAGAACTACATTTATATTAGGAATCCTACACGACCAAAGATGGGATACCATATAGACGAGTATGATTCTCCATACAATAATTCATATCTTCAGACTTTTGAAGTTATCGTTGAGTTTAATGCTCAAGTTCAATGTTTCTTCCTCTAATAATGTATAACTCAATGTAAAAAAAATAGATGTACATTTGATAAAGTTAACGAGTGCTAACTGGCACTGCCTGTAAGAAAATAATTTATGATTATAGTTGTACTTAATCTTTTTCATTATTATCTCATTGCTTTAATTATCACATGCTATTACCTATTTTGTTTCCTGTAATTTTGATGTTTGCTTTTATCATTGTGAAAAAACCTGTAATTCGGCTTTCGAGCCGCGATTGATTTTTATTGCAATAAACCATTACTACTACTACTACTACTACTAAAGCTTATTAACCATTGTTCACACATAATATATGTAATTATGCTTTACGCATATTTACAATTTGGTCCGCAATCATACACACACATCACACCTGCTAAGATAAAGATGTTATAATGTCGATTACGGTTCACAGTTTGATCAAGTTTGTCGATGTACCCACTTCATACTTACTCTATAGTCCACCATGATAAAATAGATAATCCTATCAAATTTATAAATGATTATTTGACACACATGGACAACAATATATCGTACATACTCATTTAATACATGGTTTATAAACGTAGATGGAAGTAGAAAGACATACTACATTACATGTGGAATTTAATACAATAAATTTGTTACAGACGGCAGGTATATGCATCTGATGGTGTCATATAGCACGAGCCTAATGGACAAGGGACTGCGGTAAATTGATCGGATTGGGTTTTTAGCCGAGTCAAGATCCTCGGTGAATAACATGGTCGGGATTTAGAGGATTTAACCAAGGAGAGAGAGAGAGAGAGAGAGAGAGAGAGAGAGAGAGAGAGAGAGAGAGAGGGGGGAGCGAGGGGGAGAGAGAGAGAGAGAGAGAGGGGGAGAGGGGAGAGAGGGAGAGAGAGAGAGAGAGGGGGGGAGAGAGAGAGAGAGAGGGGGAGAGAGAGAGAGAGAGGGGGGAGAGAGAGGGGGAGAATGGGAGAGAGAGAGAGAGAGAGAGAGAGAGAGAGGGGGGGGGGGGGGGAGAGAGAGAGGGGGAGAGAGGGGGTGATAGAGACGAGGGAGAAATAGATGATAGAAAAGGAGGTAGAACAAAAGAAATGATGATGGGAAGAAGGAAGAGTTTGGGAGAAAAGGAGAGAAGGGGAGAAAGGAGAGAGAGAGAGAGAGAGAGAGAGAGAAGGAGAGATAGGGGAGGAAGGGACTTAGGAGGGGAAAGGAGTTAGCAGAAAATAAATGGTGATAGGAACAAGAAAGATGTGGGGGAGAAAAAGAGTGAGAGAGGATTCGAGAAATTGTCGAATTGAAACAAACTATTGTAATAAAAAGTAGACCAAATAAACACAAAAGTGTGATGCAGTTAAATCCAATTCGCAAGCAGCTCTCAATCGATTGTGATCATAGATCTTGACTTTTGATCAAGAGGTCATTGCATTTCCACATAAATTATAACACTATTATTTTTTAACCTCACAGGAAGTTGAACATTTTCGTGACCCGAATTTATGATTGTGTTCTGGAATCTAGACGACTATACTTGAACCATCTAATATTATCAGAGATATATACATGTATTTGAAGAGAAGAACAGTCAAATTAGCATTAATATTATGAGATAATACTCCTAGAAGACTATACTTGAACCATCTAATATTATCAAAGATATATACATGTATTTGAAGAGAAGAACAGTCAAATTAGCATTAATATTATGAGATAATAGTCCTTATGTTATGATTGTTTAGAATTACGCAAGAAACTAAAGCGTTATCAAGTCGACCTCAGCCTGGAGGCATGATGATTGTCAAACGTGTATTCCATTGGTTGCTTATCTATCTAGCGCCCCTTGCGTCTGAATCTTCATTAATATTACCTGAAGTCTAACAGTAAGGATGGGTAATTACAACTTAGATGTAATATCGAAAGAGTAATATGAACGAGCCAAAGCGGGAATAATTGAAAAACATGCACACATTATGAACATATATGTGCAGTTTCTAAGAATACCTATCAACCGAAAAGAATATTGCCTTGAGTGATGGAAACAATGCCTCTTCTGCTACTGGTTTAGGCTTAATTAAACGAAAATGGTAAGATGAATATGCAGATCTTGTACAGCGCATAAAACAAACAAATTCTTTACGCGCTGTAATGGAAAACATAGAACAAAAACAAACATTTTTCTGATATTGTTTGCAATCATTAATATCAACACAATGATAATGACTAGAGCACGAAAGAATGAGTTTAACTGTGAATTCCGCCGTCACATGTCAAATACATGTCCTATACATGCCTCCGGTATCTCCAGCATCTACATGTCCAATACATGCTTTGAGATACAGGTAGAAATGAGTCCCAAGAGACGATTTGAAAGATCCACACATCCCATCTTGATCATATATCTCACGTTATTACATCTTGGTATAGGAGATCCAATTATTGACGAGATATAGCTTAAGACCGGATAACACAGGCAATCTTTAAGTATAAGAGAAGTCTTCCCCCGAAGAATAGTAACTTGTCATGGGGTAGTCTGTCTTATGTAGGTTTAGGTGTATCATCTATCTTCTCTACCGCCCACATCCATTATCGCCCTCATGCGTCTCTTTCTCTTCTCTTTCTCTTCTCTTTCTGGTCTCTCTCTTTCTGGTAACCGTTATATCTCCGCCCCTCTCCCTCTACCCCCTCATCTACGCTCTCCTCTGCCTCTTTGGTTTCTCATACGCTATCTCTCTATCCAAAGCTAGGGTCAATGATACTACCTGTAATTAGGCACTTTACAAAGTCAAACTGTTATTCTCTCTCTCTCTCTCTCTCTCTGTCTCTGTCTCTCTGTCTCTATCCCTCTCCCACTATTTTCCGATACCGCGTCTACCAAGTATCTCATCTATCCCTTTGTCTCTCCCCCTCTCCCACCGTTGGATAGTCAGAGAAGCCTTTGCCACTGATGCAAACAAGGGCATTTTTTTTACAAACATAAAACAAATAAAATAAAAAGTACATTATGACAGGATGAGAATACACGGACAATGACAAGAAAAGAAATTTCATAAAATTAGCTTATAGGTTCCACATATTGAAGAATAGTTGTCGTCGTGTAATGATCACGTACTCGAGGTACAAGACTTTTCAACACCATCATTTTAAAGAAATATAAGATTAAATTTGACTGGAAGACAAACTCCAGCTCTTTCTCAATTTTCGTCAAACCCTTAGCCTTAGGTAAAAGTCTACCCTGACTGGGACTGCATGGAAGCCTTGTTCAGCGGCATGAGGGACAAGCAATTGACCTAGTTATTTAGTTGGAGGGGTTCGGGTGTGCTTTGTAGAGAATCGGGAAGTCAGGCATGAGAAAAGAGTAGGTGAAGCGACATGCGTAGGTATCTTAGATCAATCAACAAGCTAGAAACTGAAACTCAATGGATCCATCATGGTAAAATAGAAGAAAAAAAAGGTTGAAGCTTTTAAATCTGTTACCCTTACCTTACCCTAACAAACTATCACGGAATGCGTCCCGACTATCGAGTCTCTAATAAATCCACAATTAGAAGACGAAAAAGAGAGAAAACCCGACTATAAACAGGATATGAGTAATAATATGAATAGTTACCAGTGACGATGATAATAATGATAATGATGAAAATAATTATCGTAGTAATAGTAACCAAATTATTATTATTGATTAATATTAACTATCGGAAAGCAATATCGATGGCAGTAGATATCGGCAAACATTACATACTGTATTTTATTATCGAATATTATCTTTAAAAATACTTCGGTAAAAAGAAAGTGTAGAATTATTGTTAAAACTGTCTGTCCCCGGCACAACGCTTTAGGTGGTTTTTGCAAAATGATAGATAAAATAAAAATTAATGTCTCTTATAAAGCATTTTAGTAGTCAACCAATCAAGTTGTTTATAGCATTGTGATAAAAAACAATTAGAAAGAAGAACAAATTCGTTGTTAAACACTATCATTGGATGTGTGTTTTGCCATACTTATCTTGCCATTAGTAATTTTTTAAATAACCGATGATAAGTTAAACATGAGGTATTCTTGATAGGTCATAAATGATGATGTCCTTTATACTGTAGATTTTATTTTACAGTTTTTCTCATTTATAGGGTACATTATTATTTAATTTGTGTAGCAAATAACTATTACCTTAACAAACAATCTTTTTTCAGGAAAATGTGGGGTAAACAGCTTTGGTCTATCCATTAATTCATGCTCAACCAGACGAATTTGAGTCCAATTCTCATTTGAGCGTAGCTTAATCGAAACGGCATTGACGTTTTTGAATGTCACGCCAAATCAATAATCATTAATTATTCTGCTTTCGATCCGACGTCCAATATTGACTGAAACCTCTTTTTGACACACACATAAACTCTCTCCCCATGGCTCTCTCTCTCCCTCTCTTTCCCAACATCATTACCTCATGTATGTCTTCCTGCTTTCTTATTCTTTGCGTACATGTACATCTCTCTCTCTCTCTCTCTCTTACTCACTCTTTCTCACTCTCTCTCCCTCTCTCACTCTCTCTCTCTCTCTCTCACTCTCTCTGCCTTTCTCTCTCTCTCTCTCTCTCACTCTCTCTGCCTTTCTCTCTCTCTCTCTCTCTCTCTCTCTTACTCACTCTCTCTCACTCTCTCTCCCTCTCTCACTCTCTCTCCCTCTCTCTCTCACTCTCTCTGCCTTTCTCTCTCTCTCTCTCTTACTCACTCTCTCTCACTCTCTCTCACTCTCTCTCACTCTCTCTCCCTCTCTCACTCTCTCTCTCACTCTCTCTGCCTTTCTCTCTCTCTCTCTCTCTCTCTACATATTTCCCCTTCTATGTCATGTAGGTCTTCACCCTCTCATAGCCTTTACATTGACGTGCGTCTCTGTTTTTGTTTCTCTCTCTCTCTCTCTTAATTTTTCTTCTCTCTGTCTAATTACTATCTGCCATTCTCCCCTTAGATCCACGCCATCTCTCTCTTTCTCTCTCTCCGACGATGTTTCTGTAGAATCCTTCCCCGTAAATGCATGTTCTTAAGACGTTGCAATAGCGCTTAATTTTCCTTCTTCTGTACTTCGTTTTAGGACGATTTTGAACGACTCGCGAACCTCTTTTGCTCTCATGTTTTGATATTCACTCTAAGTTGTCAAACATTGCCCTTTCAACATGACCTATTGAAGGGGTCTATGTCTGGTTGAATACCAAACACAATAAATCATGTAGATACATTAACAAGCATTAAAATAAATACATAAAGAGTTATTTTTCAGTCGATATTTAGAATATTTTAAATAAAAATGTTTGTTTTGTTTCTTACAACGCATAATAATTAAGCAGTTGTGCAGAATTTAACCGAAAATATGTTACACATAAATGACCATTGGTTCTAGACGCATCAATCTACACGCATAAGGACATCTTTGATAACTTATTCTTTGACGCAGCTATTGGCAATAAAGCTCACATCACTTAATGATAATTATGATGGACACAATCATTTGTAGGTGTAAGTCTCAATTTCTCGCTGTCACTCTTCCATGGTTTTTGTCTCCTTTAGAATTCCTTGAGCTCCTCTTTCCGTCAGACTCTTCCTTCCATTATGGCCTTTGTCCTTGTCCCACTTTCTCCTTTCCCTTTCTATTTTATATTTACTAACTCCATAGAGCTCTAAAGTTACGCAGATTACTTTAAAGAAACCACGAGGATAGCATGTCGGCGAAGGTAATTGCATAGAGTGTTGCGAGCTTGTTCATAACTTTGAAATGATTTAGTTATATTCACTTCTTTAATTGATGAAACGAAAGCAATTCAACTCGAAATTCAACTTGCAATTCAAATTGGCGGTAGTTTTTTTCTTTCTTCAAAATGAACTCGATAAAAAAGTCAAATCACACCAACTTGTCTGGTACGAACAGTTTCGTTTATTTAATTATCTGTTCGTGCAAAAGTTAGCTAATTAACATTTGTTCAAAATGAGTTGAACACCGAGTAGACTTCGAAATGAATTCAATGGGCAGAAACATGATTAATTTGTTTATAAAGGAACAGGATAGAGATGGAAAATAATGGTTAATTATTTTGGGTATACCAAAGAGAAAAATCGTAATTAATGTAGATCGGGCTTGCTTTGATCAAATTCCAAAAGAATTAATGACATCGATATTTAATACAACAAAACAAACTGAATGCCCTGGGCATTTCGTGACTTTGAGACTTATTTTATTACACTATTTTGATAATTATTATTTGTTTATATTCTCTTATCTCTTTGCCCAGGCCCGACGTCTGGTGGAGGCTGTCGGTCGTCGGATGGAGAAGCAACGGTCACGATCTGGTCTAGGAGCCGTGCTAAAATCGACCAGAAGTCGACGGGCGAGTTTACAGCCAAGTGAGGAAGCAGCTCCTAGACTAACAGCCATCGGTCGACGTCTTAGTTCTTTGACCAAAGAGGGTCCACCGCACGGTGCAGATCATTATCCTCTAGGCTCTCCCAGCTTTGGCTCACCGCTTGGATTGGCTCACCCAAAGCCTGCGGGAAGGTTTGGTATACCAAACAACAAGCTACCAAGCAAGTTCCGCAAGTTCTCCCTCCCCAAGTTGAAGAGTATCCCTTGCATAGCAGCCCTGACAATCAATATGTCATTGTTGGTTGGAGAAGTCGAGAGTCCTCCTGGTACCGTTCTCGCAGATGCGCAGCTCCTTCGGCTCGCCATCCAAAGGAATAATGTAGAGAGTGTGACGGAGGTTCTTGATCGCCATTATGAGTTGTTCAATGTTGGTCCTGAAGCAGCCACTGCGCCCTCAACGCCACAACCACACAGGCGAAGTAGAAGTGACAGTCTACAGGTAGAAGTCCTCCTACAGCAGAGCACTGCTCTTATCAACAAGTTCCAGGATGTAAGGGTCACTCCTGAACCAGAAGAGGAAGAACCTCTGGAACTCAAAGATCATGTTCCTTTGGTATTCAAGAATGCACTCCATCTTGCTATTGCACACGGGTCTCTAGACGTGGTTCAACTGCTCCTGAAGCGTGGCATTGATCCTTGTCTCTCTGGTAGATGCAGGTACAGTCGACTTCAAAGTGGGGGGTCAGATGAAGCAGGTTCTCCAAAAAATGGTCGATACGGCTACGTGGACATTGACGATGCTTATCTAGATAGACCCAGTTTATTTTTCGCTGTGCATAACGCGAGTGCTGTCATTGTCCGCATGTTGCTCCGATATGGTGCTTTACCAGACCAAACCGACAGTGATGGTTGTACACCTCTACACGTGGCTGCACGAGGGTTTCATCAAAGATGGGAATGTGCTCAGGTGTTGCTTGTTCATGGTTCTAGTATCCTGACCCATGATAAGGATGGTATCCGACCTGTGGATCTAGCACCTCGTCTGCGGAAGCTTCAAAGAAGGATTCTCCTCGATCACCTTGATGTTTTATCTCCTGATAATCTTCATCTGCATTGTGAAGAAGGCCCACGTGTTCGGATCAGACCTCTGCGTGATAGTAGGAAGCACTCATCTGGTCTCATGGCTTTACCAAGGTTTGTTGCTCGTGTAGCACGATCGAGGTCACCCAACACCAATGAAAAGGATCGACGTGCGACGGTTTGTGTTTCCAACGATAATGATGTCGAAGAAGAGAAAGCGAGATCACGTGCCGGACGAAAGATGAGCTTTTGGGGCTGGCCGAAAAGAAGACGTAAGTCCCGTGAAGATTCGAGAGACAGTGATTGTGATCCGGGTGAACAGACATCTCCATGTGTAGTAGCTGTATCTGTAGCAGGAACACCGGCTGGTTCGATGAAAGAACATGTACAGATTACAACAGAAGCAGATACACCCACTAAGAATCCGACCAGAAGAACAGGCAAAACTATGCTGGTATCGGCTAACATTGGTAAGATTGGCTTTCGTGTTATCCAAACTGTAGGAAAGTATTAGCTCAAGATATGATATTTAAGATTCGAGAGAAATTTATTTAAAAAGTTAAAGACAAAAAGTCCAAAAGCACTAAGAAAAAATTTAAAAACGGTATTACTACAGGCACTTTAATTTTAACCAACAAAATATATAAGAGACTAACAACCCTGATTTTCTAAATCTAGGTTTTGGAGCCTTGGAGGCCTTCATTATTTTTAGTCTAGTTTTCATCTTTCACAAAATAATCTTTCACAGTCCCCTTGACTCCATGATTATCTGACATTTCGCCTGAAGAATGAAAAATGTTACTTTGAATCGAGAAAAAAAAAACGGGGAAAAAAATTAATCTAAATTATTGTTGTTGAATCGTTTGACTCCTACTCACATTCATAGCACTGAGCCTTTAAACGTTGCTTGCCGACTATATCATGTTACTCTCAGTATAGCCCAGTGACGTATGTCGAGACCTCTATGGTTTATTGTCGAATCACAAATGAATCCAATTGATAAACTCTCTGTCTTTCATTATCCATACTAAATTGGACAACGGGTATGTGGGCGATTGAAATGATGATGGGGAAAGATGGTGGGGAGGAAGAGAGATTGATGGAAGGGGGAGGGAGAGATGAGAGAGAGAGGGGAAGGGGAGGGGAGCGGGTATTGAAAGGGAGGAAAGGGAGGTCCGTTATCCTTTTTGTTTTAGATTGAAGGATCCCCCTGACAAGTTCCTGCAGGTTTCAGTGCTTTTTCCTTTCTAAAATGACATCTTTGCCCTATGCTGCTTATCGTAGATAAGTTAATTCTTTTAGAAAGTGCCCTTCAATTTTGTTTAAAATGTTAAAACAAAGCTAAAACATGTTAAAAATGGCGTTAGTGTAATGTGTCCAATAATATACAATTTTTTGTGAGGGGTATACATCCTTCTCATTTTGTGAAGGTTAAACAAAATAATACAAGTAGAGATCTTTAAGATCAAACTTTAGCATTCTATGTAAATTATTAATTATGTTTGATATCCGACATACAGTGCTAAAAAATAGTTTTAATGTCTAGTTAAATAATAATAATAATACATATGATTTATAAGGCGCCAAATCCATTCATTCTTTCATTCTTGCGAGTTCATTGAGAAAGGAGCTTATTGATGATTTGAACACTTTGAATTTAGATGCCAAATATGCACCCTCGAAAGCCAAATTTATGTCAGTGTACCATCACGGTAAATTCCTCTCTAGGAGAACACACCAAAGAAGAAGAAGCAAAAACTATACGCTTCATATTGCACGCGTTACGGCTAAAATATCAAATTTCTGGTTCAGCGTTCGACTTGCATTTGTGGCGTGTCGTCTTAATAATAAATGACGTTCACCAGACGTGAGGAGAGTTCACATAGTCTGTTTATTAACGAACGTTCGCTTTCCTTGTGCGTTTGGTCGACATCTGTCAGATAAACGCCAATGGGATATGCGCACGCTACCAAATGGCACAACATCAACCAATACGAACTGTCAGTGCGAACGATACAATACTCAAATGTAAGGATATCTTCTTATCACAGCCGCCCAAATATCGTGACCTTTAAGTCCTTTGCTGACGTGCACTTAGTCGATAGACAATAAAAACTACAATGGCAGAAGGAATATTTGAAGCCTGGGGGGGGGGGGGGGGGTGTGATGGGGAGAGGGGGGGGGGGGTGAAAACCATGAGCTGATTGTGTGGGAGGGGGGGGGGGCTTTATCGCAAGTGACCCATATAATAATTTACAGCGCTTTTCGCTTCAATCTTGTGATTTATAAAATTTACAAAAAATGAAACACAAGTTAACTTTGAACCAATCAGAATCATGCTTTAACGAATTGGATGTCGCAGCCAGCACCCTATGCCAATGAGCACAGTCACGGGGATCACGATTGGGAAGGGTGACTAGAATGATTGTGATGGAAGAAAATGTGGATGTTTGGGACTCATTAGTAAGTGACTGGTTTCTAACTAGAAACTATCGTTTTAAAGAAATATATTTTAGTGATAATATTAACTTACCTTTATTACACTAATAATGACACTTTCATGATTAGTACTATGAAACTCACAGTAATGCATAACCGGTAAGCTTTCGGCTCAACTACCCCTCTCACCCCCTCACCCCTTTCACCCCTCACCCTCCATCACTCCCTGCTTGATGAAGATAAGATGTGTCACTGTCATAAACCTCCTTACCAGGAGAGGATTGAAACACGTGGTTATTCAGAGAGCGAAGTCAAGTCAACACAAATGAACCATGACAGTCCACCGTGACAGTGTTCTAGTCTGATTTTGGTGGTGATACCAATGATGATGCAGCGCTGTACACTCCGTCTTCTCTCATGATTGTCGGTACCGAGGATAGCATTGGAAGACCATGATGATCGTGTTTTCGACTGTTCATTACATTCTGAACGCAAGAAATGTCTAGTGTTGTGCATTGTTTGTTACATTATGGATACCATCATGTGTTATCTACTACTGATGTGAATGTATTATTATGTGTGATGGCAAATGATCTTCAAGGACCAATCGTGTGCAAGGTAGGTATCTATACTGAGATGTGATAGGTTAGTGAGGAGACTGACCGTATGATTGATGTGATTGCATGTTTACAGGTGTATTCGAATGTTGATATCAATGACAGGCACTCTGCTCTGTCTTAGGTATATCCGTTGTGGGGATGCTGTAGGGTGTAAGATACACTCAAAGGACTATCCTATGGAAATGATTGGGTAAGGAATTACAATCAACATATGAAAACAGAGACTAATTATTGTACCTATAGGAAAGTATCTTTTCTGCTATTCCTCTTGAAACATTCAAGTTAGCGGGCGGAGTGTGTGTGCGTGTGTGTGTGTATGTGTGTGTGTGTGTGTGCGCGGGGGGGGGGGGGGTGGGCTGCTTCGTTTATAGACTAATACCAACAAAACATTATTACTTTTTTATATTGTGTGTGGAATAGTTTAAGTTTAAGTTTTCGAATGCTTTTTTTATTTATCATTATCAATAGCTTGAAAGTACTTTTATTTCCTAATATTTGTTGTCTCCATTTCTTATAATAGGGTTTTTTCCTGCTCCATGAGGTTATCATGTCACATTACCCTCATCAAACCTTACTGCAGTCTTTGAATCCTTTGTATTTGATATCCTGCTCAAATCATATTCTAAACGTTACTGGCAAAATGATTTTGAATGAAGATTATAATTCAATTCATCACAACTAGTGTTGTAATTATATATGAAGGAATTAAGAAAATCAAACAATATATATTTTTTAAATACCCTACTACTACCACTACACCAGCTACTACTATTTATACTACTACTACTACTACTACTACTACTACTACTACTACTTCTACTACCACTACCCCTATTATATGGTATAGACACGTATTTGGTACAATTTGAAATATTATTGTCAGACATTTTGAAACACAGCAGGAACAAAGACTTATATTACAGTCATCAGGTGATGCACAGTGCACGCATGGAAAGTAAGTCTCCTACTTGAAACTCTTTTACTAGATCACATTTTGTAATCAAAACCAAACCTGTCCATACATACCTGCTTTTACTATCAAGCCATCAATAATATTAACTTATTGTTATCGGGTTGTTTGATACTAGTCCCATTGACGTCACAATACAATAAAATACAACCGAATTGGATGTTAGACAGGAAGACTCAACTGTTGGAGCAGATGCATAGCTCTGCTAAATTTCCGTTCAGGACAAAAAGAACTGACATGTTGTTTCCGGCATTTTTTTCTATTTATTGCTATTTTCATAAATATAAGCCTAAAAATGAATAGGGAATTATGTAAGTACTTTGTATACGCGTTATGAAATATCGCGTAGTCACTGATAGTGTATAATTGAATATATCTTGCTCGTCGACACGTCTTGTCCAACCCGTTCTTCATAGTATCATATTAACATTATTAAGATATTCTGTATGAAAATTATCAACAAAATACAAAAATGCAATGACACAGGGTATATCCGTTCTATCTCTTTGATTTTGACTTTAATCAATGGTTTCATCCTTTCCACATCTCTTTATGTGAGATATGTTACATGGCCTCAATTCATGAAGGGTAACATGTAGGAATACATCAATGGAATCCATTGGACTGGATGATCGGTTAGTTGATGAATCGGCCTTGGTTGCTACTTTGTATCATCTCTCACTGATTAGTTTTTGATAACGCTATATATCTACTCTATTGAACCTGAAGAAAACCATCCAAATACTTAGGATATAGAGGGTCGTGTAAGTGATTGGTGTTTTAATCTACAACGGTGTTCCTTTTGATGGAATTGCTAATTCCTTTATACATCGCGAACAAAACCCTTTTATAACAGACTTATGATTAATTAGGTTAGCTATCTATCGTTATAGTTTACATTTCATTTATCGCGTTGTATTATATCCTCTCTAATATTGGTAGTTCTATAGCATTCATACCGTCCTAACAAATTCACTTATTATTAGTAATACGGTTTGTGATTCGAATGGTGCTTCATGGTACTTTCATTAAATTCAGCAACAGTAATATCAGAAGTAGCAGCGGTAGCTAAAGCAGCATCAGCTCTTGCAGTAGCAGTAGTATTATAAGAAATACAATAGTAGTAGTAGGAATAATAGAAGTAGTAGTAGTAGTAGTAGAGAAGGAAAATAATAAAAAGTAGTAGTAGTAATATTCATAGTAGTAACAGAAGGAGAAGTAGAAATAAAAGTAATATATTTGTAGTAGTAGTAGTAGTAGTAGTAGTAGTAGTAGTAATAGAAGTATTAGAGAAGAAGAAAAAGTGGTATTAGCAATAAATAAAGAAATGTATAATTTTTGTATTATATTTTACATTTATGTTCCTGTTATTTTGTTAAAATGAAAGAAGTTTTGCAACAACTTGGAATTTGAGCATAATGCAATCTTAAGAACAAAACTTAAAGAATGTAGCAAACTACTTTTCGGGTTTATACATGTATATAGGCAAAACTAGTTAACACGCCTGGACTAGCTTCACTGTGTAGTGTAACGTGGCTCTGTAGTGCGTGAAGTGTTATTTTAGCAAAGCTCTGCATGTTTACATGATTGGGCACATCATTATCAAGGTATAGTGAAAACATACATGAATCATAATCATCATGAAATGTGTTCTTTCATGTTGGAACAGTTTTTTTACGACAAACTTTTCCTTGGCCGCTCATAGCTGACTAAACACTATAAGGAAAAAGTATACATTAAGGTTAATGAAATTGACAAGACGTACTAAGCGAGCTAGTACGAGATTATTCTCTCATAGGTGCATTACATGTAAACATCAATCGATCTGTCTCTGACATTAATAGATGAAGAAGTGAAAGAAGTAAAAGGAAAATAAGACAGGTGGACGTTATAAACAATTATCTTTCACGAAACTATTTCATTTAAGTTAAACTTTAATTATATGAGTGGGAATGATGCAAGAAGTAATACATTAGAGAAGGTAAATTTATTATCTTACGTTGATGAGCAAAATAGAGTGTGTATCAAGCTGAAATCCTACAAGATAGGGTAGTGAAACAAATAAATATGACTAAGTTAGGAGCAGAAAAATTAATTGGCATAAATAGGGATGGCTTCTCATTAATACATTTAAATAGGTACCATGCACACAAATATAGTTTTACAATAATGAAAGAAAATATATGAAAGAGAAATAGGGATTCAAGCTCATCTTATACTAGCAAATACATGTAGTTAAGATTAGTTAAGATTAGTTAAGATTTAGAATTGGAAGACATGAAATGGAGGGTACACTGAGAAAATGATCTTGAAAAGATGACGAAGTCAAAACTTACTTAAACTCCGTCAAATAAGCATAAATGTGTGAGCATCTTTATCATAGATATTTGTTTTTTTGTCAGTCAGCCTGAAAATGTGTGGTTATATTCAAAACACGATTGGTCAGGTATACCGCCACAAAATCACATAATACAAACTAGGATACGGTAATTGTTTATTCTAAACTAGATTAATTAGTCACACTCATCAGTACAGTGACTATTGTTCGGAAATACAGTTTTATAAACATGATAAATATATATATTTATATAGAGAAAGGGAGATGGGGAGAGTGAGAGAGAAAGAGAGAGAGAGAGAGAGATAGAGTGAGAGAGAGAGAGAGAGAGATAGAGAGATTGGGGGAAAACAAGAAGGAAATAACGAGAAAGAACGGGATTGAAAAGAGATACCAATGTAATCACTGCTCTGTCAACTGCATCATAGCAACGGTGCATAGCAACGGGTGACTGTGTACACAAGTCTTCCCAATTTGAATTACCCCACGCTGTTGTGTGCAGATGACGAATCAATGAAACATTTGATAGACGGAGGTGTTAGAATGACCTTTCATCTG
Source organism: Strongylocentrotus purpuratus (assembly GCF_000002235.5). Classification (NCBI taxonomy): domain Eukaryota; kingdom Metazoa; phylum Echinodermata; class Echinoidea; order Camarodonta; family Strongylocentrotidae; genus Strongylocentrotus; species Strongylocentrotus purpuratus. Next base: position 37,148,363 of record NW_022145600.1, read on the forward strand.
GTGAGGACCTGGTGAGGGGGGGGGGGGGGGGGGGGGGGGGGAGGGTGGTTTCACGGGGCACTGGAGCGAAATGAGATATTGGTACATGAGTGTTGAGAGATAATTTGTCGACTGATAATCATAATTATGATAATGATATGTAATTTCTTTTAGTTAGAGTTATTAAGGTAATACAAAGGCCAAAATTTATTAAATGAAGTATAATTTATAATAAGTTTTACAAATACACATTTCCCATTTATTAATAGAGATCACGATTTCTAGTGAAGCTGAAATGAACGCCGCGATAAGAGAATTTTCTACCATTTTATACAAATGCATTAACTGAGAACAACTAATTTGATACGATCTTCACAAATATAGGAAGAAATAATCAAACCACGACGTGATGAGTCACGGTTAATATACAAACATTTTGAAGTTTGTTTGCTGTATTTTGTTACGACTTAGTCGGTAATTACGAATCTGTTGTTATCTTTCAAAGATCTTCATGTATATCAGTTACTGGTCTCATTTAACCTGAGATTCTATAGGCTAATTAAAAAGAAAACATTCCAATATCCCCCTCAAATTATTTGCATAATATTCAGCTTCTGACTTTGTATCTGAAGTATTGCAAAGTAGTGGTACTTGCTCTCTACTAAAGCGACATGAGCGAGTGAGGTCTTGATTATTACAAGCATCTTTCTCTCTGCATTTGGAACGTATTAGATGTTAGGAAAGAAGATGATTTTCAAAAAGAAACTTCTAAGAGATTGTATTTATTGTTTAAGTTGATAATTTAATGAACATGGCACAACCAGTCCGACGTCGCCGCGTTGGCCGGACGCTTGAAACGATACCAGGTGGGTTAACATCATCATATCATAACATGTTCCAAATGTATTACACTGTATAAATACATATCATTATTTCCTTCAACTCCATAATTTTTTTTTTTAGATTTGTTGAAAGCAAGTACTTTGAAATACTTGTCCGGAGAGGTGAAGGATGTTGGTTCGAGCCCTGGTACGGCATCTATATCCTTTAGCAACCAATCACCTTTGCTTTGCTCTTCTTTAGTGCATTACTGGGTACACGGATGGGATTTTTGTTTGGTCCTTTGAATATTGTGTGAGCTTGTATGAGGCGATTGGATGAAATGCTGGCAGCAGTCCTCGGAGGGAGCTCTTTAATCATGTGCATCAAAAGCACTTAAATTTCATTGACCATCGTAATGATAATTATATCTTGAATATTTATATAATGCCTTAAACGAGTTTAAAATAATCAAATGAGTTGACTTTGATATTCATTGATCATGCTTCCACAAAAACACTCTCGGAAGAAAAAAAAGGTGCAAATTCGAGCGGAGCGATAATGCTGTTACATATTGAGTAGACTATAGACATTGAAATGCTGGTATCTCTTTCTCGCTCCCCCCTCTCTACCTGTTTTTCTATACATGTCTCTGTCTGTATGTCTTTCTGTCCGTCTCTCTTTCTACGTGTCTATGTCTCTCTCTCTCTCTCTCCCTCTTTCTCTCTTTCCTCTCTCCTCACTCTCTCTCTCTCTCTCTCTCTCTCCCTCTTTCTCTCTTTCCTCTCTCCTCACTCTCTCTCTCTCTCTCTCTCCCTCTTTCTCTCTTTCCTCTCTCCTCAGTCTCTCTCTCTCTCTCTCTCTCTCTCTCTCTCTCTCTCCCTCTCCCTTTCTCCTCTCTCCTCCGTCTCTCCCTTTGTGATGTAATCTAGTGTGACATTCTGCTCTTTCCTCGTATCTATTTTCTTCCATGTCATGTATTTCTATTTAAATAATGATAATAATGCATTTCTTTTTCTACGTGCGTCAAATAATGATTAATATGGCCCAACACTGAACTCAATCCATCACCTTTTATGTCACATTATAAGAATACATAATGCTTCATCTACATTAATAGTGACTCCAGGAGACTGTCTTAAAGCCACGGGGTGAAATGTTACTAAAATCATCCAAGTCATACTAATGAATGAATCTGTCAATATCAAATGTGTTCAATACAGACACTATATACTAATGATGATAGACGAATTACATGTTTCCTGTTCTGTTACTTTACTCAAAATTTGTTTCTAGCTATAATGGACTTTTGATATTTAACAAATGCAAAATGTACATTGATTTAATCGGTAGGTATATACAACATCCTATAAGGTGATATGAAAATCAACATTTGGAATACTCGTCTTGATGTAAAACCATTGAAACAACGTTATTCCGATCATACATGCTTACTAAAAATTGACTAACAACTTAAATGAAACTAGTTCATCAAAGACGCTCTTGAAGATTGGGAATTATTATTATATGTGCTTATATAGCGCCTAACACTTACTTTATCAGAAGTCTTTAAGCGTTCTACAATAATGCAGCGTAATTAACCAGGCTTTAGCAGTGCGGCTGTCACGCGCTCTGCGTTTCAAGGAATAAATATTATTCCTGCAGGTCCCCATTTACTTTACCTCGGTGGACATAGTGCCGCGGTGGGACTCGAACGGTGGACATTAGTGCCACGGTGGGACTCGAACCGCGGACCTTGTGATCGACAGTCCGGCGACGTATCCACTCGACCATGCTAGTAAAAGTTGATGAAGTAGATAGGGGTGGAAAGAGCAGAGAGAGAGAGAGAGAGAGAGAGGGGGGGGGGAGAGAAAGAATGATTGGCGGAGAGATATCACTTCACAGTAATGTAACAGTGCTATACAGTCTTCTGGTATATACTCCCATCCTCTCTATGCCTATGCCTCTTAACCATGCAATGCTATCTGTATTTCTCTAAATTACACAACCCCTTTACCCTTAACTTATGTATGCATGTATTTGTACTGTGTGGAAGCAATTACCCCCCCCCCCCCGCTCCCGCAAAAAAAGATGAATGTTCTTGTTGCCTTTATGATAATTTTCAAGGTAGAAACATAGACGTGAGTAAAGTAGAAACTTTGGACGGAGCCTTCACTCATGTTTTATTCACGCGACCGCCCCTCTCTGTCTCATTTCAGAATGAGACAGGGAAGAGGGAAGGGGTGAGGAGAAGAGGAAGGGAGGGGGGGGGGAGTGAGAGAGAGAGAGAGAGAGAGAGAGGGAGATAGATATAGAGAGATAGAGGGAGAGAGAGAGAGAGAGAGAGAAAGAGAGGGAAATATAGAGGGAAAGAGAGAGATGGAGAGATAGAGAAGGAGAGAGAAAGAGATACAGGGAGATGGAAAGAGATAGGGACGGAGAGATAGAGAAGGAGAGAGAAAGGGATTAAGAAAGTTAGAGAGAGAGAGAGAAGAGAGAGAGAGAGAGAGAGAGAGAGTGAGAGAGCGGGGAGATTGAGCTGGATAAGAAGGTGTCATCACCATGTAGACGTGTGAACTGCGTATAACAGCTATTCAGAGACAGTGCTGATGATGGCGTCACGTATCACATGAGTTGAATAAGAAGTGGTAGTAGCAGTGTAACGCACGTTGATTGAATCATATGCTAGGCTAGGGCTATGATGCGAGCCACAGTTATGTAGCTGACACATGTGGCACAGGTTTCTCATCCCCCCCCCCCCCTCCGTTCATCCTACCCGACTAGTTTCTTAATTCATCTAATATAAGAGTATCGGTTGTATGGTTTCACATCTCTCATCAACAATCATTTAGGTTGTTAACGTGATGCTAGGTAAGGAATATTCCATCACGCAGGTCCCTTCTCTCTCTCTCTCTCTCTCTCTCTCTCTCTCTCTCTCTCTCTCTCTCTCTATCTCTCTCTCTCTCTCCCTCTCCATCGCACTCTCTCTGATAGAGTATATCCATATCTAACATGATCCCTTGTATAAGGATAGTTTGACATGGCTATCGTAACATCCCGCGTTGTATTAGGTCGGTCTGGCTCTTAATTACTGAGATCATCCGCGCTTGTTGCAATATCGCTTCTTACAATATTGCGTTTAGTCTGTCGTCGAGTGCAAACTGAAATATAAATTCGTAATAGATGGATAGTGTATTTAGTTAGACAGCCGATTTCTATTTGACCTTTCATCCTTTGTCACGTTTTGGCAAAATTGTCGTTTTAGATAACATGTAAGATTTGTTTTCCTTAAACATGTTAAAGTGAAGTAGATTGATGAGGTGAGCTCGTTTTACCCGTCGTAATGAGGGAGAAGTCATTCAGTTTTCACCTTGATAAGGATTTGTTTTCGCTTTGTAAAGACTTTACTAACAACAGGATAATGATGCTGGTGCTATACGTGAATAATTGTATAGTTTGTTACGGTTTAGATACTACAGGGGACTGAGTGCTGATGAGAAGGTATGTTTTGTTCTATTTTATGCACATCGTACATAGATTATACGTTTGCTTCGGGCTTTATTTTGGGACTAGGATTTGGGTTGCGATTGAGTTTTAGGTTGGAAGTAATCATGATCTTACTGTTAGCCCTTGACTAAAAGTGATTAATTGATGTACCATGCAAATGTATGATAGTTGAATAGGTGTTTTACATGACATGACGTTGGTCACCAACCGACACAAAAACTTTCGAATTAGATTTTGATTTTGGGATACAAGGGCATCATCATATTGGGTTATTTGCGTCATTTTGAAGAAAGAAAAATGGTTAAGATAGTTTTAGATCCTGCCTGGGTGCTTTTTACGATTTTATGTGGAGTTCTTATTGTTTTTGCAACGTCTTGCTTGAACAAAGTCCATATGAAGAGCTTCTTCCTCGGAGAATGCAGAAATTCTGATATACAATGCGTCACCAAAGCGGCAGCAAAGATTTCATTTGAGTTAATATCTGGGTTCTTTCCTTGTGGATGGATGTTAGGAGAAAGGACTCTAACAACGCAATAAGGACGTCGAGGGGACGCAGACGATCGCCATAAATTCATTGTTTTGTAAAGTCGCGATGGGGATATATCTTCTGAGAGGTTTCAAGATAACATTTGAGAGCTCTTGAAGCGTGATCCTTGATGACGCAGAACCGTTGGTCGCTGTAAGGACTTCGAGAGGACGCAATGAGGACGTCGACGAGGGACGCAATAAGGACGTCGAGGGGACACAGATGATCCCTAAAGCATGTCCCTTGATGATGCAGAACCGTTGGTCGCTGTAAGGACTTCGAGGGGACGCAATAAGGAAGTTGAGGGACGCAATAAGGACGTCGAGGGGACGCAGATGATCCTTAGAAAAGTAGCAAAACTAAACGAAAGAAAACAAAATAATATAACAAATTTCCATCGAGAAGATTTTGTCCGACATCAGGAATATATATATATCTCACATCGCCTTGCCCACATTATCCTGAAAGTATACACAAATTGTAATTTTTAGTTAGAATTGACACAGTGATTCAGTTTTGGTGTAATATATTAATTCATGTAATCAGCAAGTTAAATTCAGCCGAATTCTCAAAGTATCCACGTACTGTTCCTTGTATCATATCGGAAAGTACATTTTCCAGATATTTCGTGTTTGAGTTAAAAGTCTCCGTAATAAAAAGACTTAAGAACATATTTGTACTTTACTTCGACAAGATTACAGTCTTTTTTCTGTATACACAGAGCTTCATTACTTTCTTTATAAACTTGATAAAACCTTTGTATTAGCTACTCTTGTATTGCTTTGTAATGAACCTTACCTATCATTAATAATGAGATGTATAAACAAAGTCTCACAACGTATTATTCATGTTGGAAACAGAATGAGACGTACAGCACAGCCTTACATATACCATTCACATTCATGTTAGAAGCAAAGATGTTATCACGATGGTGCATGTATTCAGTATTGTCTGGAGCTGGCTTACGACTCCGCCTTCCCCATGCCGTTTGAAGGCCCAAGAAAAACTATGATACAAATTGAAATGAGCCTAGAGCATGGACTTGCCAAGATATTTTGCGCACGGGCTGTGTCGGAAGTTTTTTGGCTTTTGATATTTCGTCAAGTATACCGAATGTGCGTTTATAAGGAGCTATTTGGGTTTTTAACAACATTAATTCTTCAAACATTGGGTTATTAGTCCACATTGACACGTGGGTACTAGAGCTTCTCCTACAATGCATCAATGATCATACCATTCTCCCCATTAGTTGTTTTACCGATACCATCTTCTTTGTTTTCGTCTTGGATCAACCAGTGAGTAGATAATTCATTTTTTAAAGCTCGATATTTGGGCGGCTTATAAGATCACTTCTCCCATTTGAGGTTTCAAAAATGAATTCATATAATTTCCTTTTCAACTTAGGAATTAAACATTGTATACTCCCCCCCCCCCCCATTGCTAACATGTAATCATATACTTGTTGATGATATCAGCTATCAGGTATAAAACCTGTTTGATGAAGCGGATCTTATAAACATCCTGTTGAAACGATCGCCCATCCTTCTACGGACCATGAACTTTATAAGTCTTCTTCATAAGGCCAGCTATGTCAAATTTAAGACAACGTTAACGTAAATTTAAAGTTGTATTCATTTCACTGAAATCTATCTTCTTGAATGCAATTAATTTCAAAATAAATACCACATATCTTTGGTTGACATTGTTTACACCTACGAGTCGTTATAATGGAAAAAAAAAATCGTAATTTGTTCATATAAAGTAATACCTTAGTGTTGAAAGGGTTTTGAAATTTCATGGAATAATTTTCGGCCTATACTTCATTTTCCTCTCATAATCACGTTTATATGTTGTTTATAGCATGGCTTAAAGTGCATTTTCGTTTTTATATCACCAACCTATAGACTTTAGAAATGTATGGAGAAGACACATCATTTTGTTCTCGCTTTTTAATACCCTGTAATAAGTTATAAACAATCGGACATCAGGGGATAGAGTAAATGCAGAAATGTAAATAAGTTGATTAAAAAAGACTGTTGAAAGAAATTATCGGGAAAGGAAATATTTAAAAACTGCAGTCGCTCTTGTCATTGTATGTATAGTCAAGGACATTTTAGAATCATGGAGATAAAGAGATTGGCCAACTTGGTAACAAAACTAGCTTTTCTCATCTTGGTGTGTGCTTGTCTGACATAGCAACATGCGTAATGTTTCCCCTCGATGAAAAAATGAAATTATAATCTGTTCAGATGTTTTGATAGGCCTACATTGAAAAAATAATCTTTCACCTTATCTTTACATTTTTACATGGGATCGTCATCTACTCATCAATTCTGGTCCGTTTTGTCTTTAATATTCAAATGTGGTTGAACATGTTACTATTTTTCTGAATATCAAATGTTCCTCTATCCATGTTATCATCAAAACAAATTCTTTCAGTTGATGTATATTTATTCCTTTGTCCGCACTTAAATAAGTTTCAATATTGAAAGACTTTTTTTTTTCTTTTTTATATCTCCTTCATTAAACCAGGCCTTTGTAAGGTTTTATTTGTGTAGTATTGAGATGTCTTTGACAGTGTCTTTCTACAAAATCCATGAACAAAAACATTTTAAAGGCATTTGGGTGGTAGGGTATTATTATTAATAAAATAAGAAATATCTTTTACTTGCTACTGTGGTTTAATAAGGCTTAAGCATTATTATGATATGATTATTAATAATCATTTACCAAGCTTTTTCGATGACAGCAGTTCTGTGATCCATTTCGATCCATTCGTTTAAAGAAAATCACTTTCTTCAATTTCTAACCCTAAAATATGTTGACTTTTTCATTACGTGTCATGCCAATGACGAATATCACGATTATTTTGTATCCAGACAGAATTATCATCACATACAGAGTCAAACCAAAGCCACTAAACTGAATGATTGATTAAAGTAATAAATTTTAAAGCTTTCTAAATATTTCAAATTTATATGAATAACGTGCTATTCTATTTGTTTTCCTTCATTTTTTTCAGATGAGTGTTATGAAGCACTACTTGCTGAGCAAAGTGTTGAGACACTCAAACGTCTTTCTGTGAATAATGAATGCATTCCGATGCTCCTCAATCGTCTGCCGCACTGTGTACCTCGCCTGTTAACACTAGCTAATAGTCTAGGGGAAGAAGTTAGTCAGAGTATCAGCCAAATCATCCTCAATCTAACACAGGTATGTATCCTCAATAATCTGTTCACATTTATTTTAATTTCGTTTCGACAGTTTTAAATTGGAGCATCCTGTTAACCTGCAATTATTTTGATAAAGATTATTGCTAATGATATGCTTTGCTACGTTTCAACCGTATGCTGGAGAGAGAGGGAAAACACACGGATGAAGAAAGCAAGAGAGTTGTAGAGATTAAAGAAAGATCAGGAGATAGCGAGAAAGAAAGAGAGAGAGAGGGAAAGAGAGGGGGAGAGAGAGAGAGGGAGGGGGGGGGGGGGGGGGGGAGGAGGAGGAGGGTGTATTTTTTTGTGTATTCTAATTATGTAACAGTTTTTACTTTAAATTTAAACACAACATACATTGATATGAAAGTCAAAATCTGTTTACATGAATGAAAATGGAAAGATGCTTAAAAGTAGATTTTACTCTCAACGTTTCCTTTAATAAATACCATTTTAAAGCCGTTTTCTTGACATCGACATAATTTATGCATGTATACAAAATAAAAAAAGAAGAGAAAAAACAAAACAAAGCAACAAGATTGATAACGATATAGGAAATCTATCCCCTGGGCATATGCCTTTCCTTTAAAAGGGCGTCGTATATTCTTTGGTTCATGGTGGTAGTATTTCCTAGTTATGTCATGCCTGTGTTATTAATGATTGATTTGTATTCAGCGTATCTTTGTTGCTAAGCAGACCATGATAATCTGAGTAAATATTGACACCATTTTGTTTCCCGCTCATTATGAATGCAGCTATAGGAGCTCTATGCACATCATCTCAATCTAGGGATAGTCTTTTGAGCGTGGAACCACTAACAGATTTTATGAGTAATCCAGAAAGAATGAAATGATATGATAACAAACATTAATCAAGAGACATAACGAAGACATATCATTGCATTATAAATCGATAAATTTAGCTGAGTGCACCTTCGTACTTAATTTGTTCATTATATATTCGCAATCGACATTTTGGGTGCTTCAACAACATTCATTTCCATTTACTAATAATGAAATAAATTTCATACGTCATTAAAACCTATGAAAACACAAATATAACGACTTTACGATACTATTTTAGATGTAGTTACCTGAGATCTGTGTTTATTTGATACATAATGCATAATACATAACAACAAGTGTGATAGGTGGGACTGGTGAATGCCATTTTGGATACACATTTTTATGTAAATGTGCAATTTTTAACACTTTTGCTCTTTAGGTTTGAACAGCATTTAATTTGTCTTGATACATGCATGTGACATTACTCTTATACAAATAGCTATATAAATAGAATATTCAAATAAAAATAAGAGTTTTTAATCGTGTTACATCGTCTCGATCAACCTTGTATGCCGGCCGGCCGACCAGATACACCTCTATAAACAGACAACCCCTTATATTTAACACCCCTAAACAATCCTGACCATACACAAACCAAATATTCTCTGTATAAGAGGGAGAACCCCTTTAAAGCTCCAAGCCACATTTCATTCGATCGACTCGCCCGCTCAATCAATCGCCTAGCTCTAAATTAGTATCTGGGTCCGGTTTGGTCGGTCTCGAGTCGTTACGCCAAGCCGTGGAGGATCGAGGTGGGCGAAATTGAATAAATGTTATTAAAAGTCTGACTAAGAAGAAGAACAGATGTTCCTGTTGACAGTGAGTCCAAGCAAATGAAATACTGCAACCTTCTCACCCGTGGAATATTATCGTATGATAAAATACGGAAGTACTAATGAGGGGGAACATGGGGTAGTTGGGTGGGGTTTGCACCCATCTTCCTCAGATTTAAGAGCTAGGTGACACATTATCACCGCCATGAGAGAACACAGTACGATCGACTGCGTTTGTCAGGTTGGCTGTGTTCGGGGAGCAAACGATATCTGAATGAGTTTATAGAATGGATCAGAACAAGGGAGAGGAACCAACACAAAATGAAATAGTGAATGATAAGAGACAAAGCTTGAGATAGAGAGATCGAGATCAAGATAGAAAGAGAAAGAGAGAGAGAGAGAGAGAGAGAGAGAGAGACACACACACACAGAGACGAACGATAGATATAGATATATTTTGTTATATCAACATTTTCCCATATAAAATTAATCAGCTGTGACTTTGTTGGAATCAATGAAAAAGTCTTGCCCATTGTTTTTGTTTAGGATACGGTAAACGAAAATCTCAAAATAGAATAATACGGTTATTTAATCGCAGAGTGCTCTCCTCCACCAAGATCTCTTCCTGTGACTCCATGCACTCCACCATTGACATCACGTGATCAGTCAGTTAGACTTGACGCTTTGATTAGTGAGTAGACAGGATGTCTGCTATTCAGATCAAATTGCTCACTGGAATGATGAGAACAGGTTCAATTCATATGATATCTTTATACAAAAAATATCATTAAAGGAAGAGTCGTGAGTCTTTTTTGTGTGTAGTCATAGACTTTTATGTGTTTCTTTCAGGAATTCACCCTTCATTTAGTTCGAAGCTGATTTTAATTAAAAGGACCCATGCAATTCATGCAGTTTTTTGTTTACATTGCATTATCTTTAGGTTTATGGAGTGACTATTGGTAGTAGGTGAATGGATTGATTATTGGTAGTAGGTTAATGGAGTGACTATTGATAGTAGGTTTATGGAGTGACTATTGGTAGTAGGTTTATGGAGTGACTATTGGTAGTAGGGTTATGTAGTGACTATTGGTAGTAGGTTAATGGAATGAATTTTGGTAATATGTTTATGGAGTGACTATTGGTAGTGGGTTTATGGAGTGACTATTGATAGTAGGTTTATGGAGTGACTATTGGTAGTAGGTTTATGGAGTGACTATTGGTAGTAGGTTTATGGAGTGACTATTGGTAGTGGGTTAATGGAGTGACTATTGGTAGTAGGTTTATGGAGTGACTATTGGTAGTATGTTTATGGAGTGACTATTGGTAGTATGTTTATGGAGTGACTATTGGTAGTAGGTTAATGGAGTGACTATTGGTAGTAGGGTTATGTAGTGACTATTGGTAGTAGGTTAATGGAATGAATTTTGGTAATATGTTTATGGAGTGACTATTGGTAGTGGGTTTATGGAGTGACTATTGGTAGTAGGTTTATGGAAACGTTCTTTTGAATGCAAAGTACTTCTCTATAATCCACGAACACTCTCTCTCTCTCTGTCGTTCTTGCCTGATGTAGACCCAACATCATTCATGCACCATTTACACTCAATTCCTCCCAATAGTTTGAGAGGTATCTCATTCACTCCCTCATGATTGTGTGCGCGTCCATTTCTCTTTATAATCTATCCTTTCTGTTTGTATCCCTCTCGTTCTCCTCTCTACGTCTCCTAGCTCTTATCGGTTTGGCTGGCTCATTACATTTCATTTATACTGCCTAATCATCCATATTACTTTTAAGACCGGTGAAATGTGCGATAGAGAGAGAAATAAAGATACACATATATAAGGAGGGAGAGACAGAGATACAGAGAGAGAGAGAGAGAGAGAGAGTCTTCGTGTATGTGTGTGTGCGTGTGTGTGTGTGTGTGTGTGTGAGAGAGGAAACTTTTGGTTGGTGGTACATGAAAAAGAGAGCAACACAAATTTCCATTGCACAATAAAATTAAAATTGAAATAAAGGATAACTAAGGCAACGGCTGTCGAGTTATGCGTTGTAAAATAATATCATTTGATTTCAATTTTTACCATGAAGGGAAATGAAAGACTTAATATGGGTGTTTGTTAGACCTACGGGTCTTTCTCTCGAATAAATCTTTTAGAAACAAATTATTTCGTGTGTTTGTAGATTTACCGTTGTTGTAAATATGACATCCTAATACTGCTTGAATGAGTGATGACGGTCGTTGCGAGCAAGGATAAACTTTGATTGTGGAAATTGAAAAGAAAATGATGAAAGGAAAGGATGGTAAGAAACAGGGGGATGGGGGGGGGGGGGGGGGAGGTTCCAAATCAAGAACTCGCTCACCTTGAAGTTTAGTATGATGCATGATGCGACTCACTCTGACTCGAAATCCAGCCTTCATTTACAAATTGGTACTTTACGATCTTCGTACTCCTTGATAATTTACAGTGGGAATTTCTTAGCGCATGCATAATGTGGGATTTGAGGGTAAACAGCCTTCAATTTACCTGGGCCTAGCATGTCGAATAGATTACGATACGTTGTGGTGCTGCATTAGGTGATTAGACATCTCAAGGGCTTCCATCAACCTATAGGGAATGGTCACTGTCTACTTGAGAAGATATATATTAATGTTTTATCATTTGTTTTGTTTACAGTTGATAAAGGAAGACTTGGAGGAAGGTCTCTTGTTTGAAGTGCCGTATGGAGCTGCTCAGAGGGAGGAGAGCTGGGAGCATTTGGCCAGCTTGTGCAAGTTGGCTGTCTTACTGTTTCCTGCTTCTGGTTCAGTACGTCTAGCATCTATAGTATCCTACAATCAAGTGCTAGAGACATTCCTAATGATGGGTGATCAGCAGACAGCACAGAGGAGGTTAGGCCTCTCACGTCAAAATGCAGAGGATGCTAAAGACGGACCATCTTCTCTTGAGCACTCGGAACCTAAATCACCCAAGAGGGGTGGTTTCGTGCAATCATTACGTAACAGCTTCAGACGGAAATCTTCATCCAGTATTGGACCTAAACAGGACTCGCTCTCACCAAAGTCTGCAGAAAAATCCAAATACCTTCAGGTCGAGAGTGCAGTTGACAAGGACAATCTTTCTACATTCCAGACGACTTCCTTGTCAGCAGTGTTGACTACTCTTAACCAGGTGGTTGCACGTGATGACCGTATCGCTCAACTCAAATCAGTGATCTGTCGTCATGTACCAGAGACTGAGATAAACATGACCCCTAGAGCTGGTCCAGGTAGTAGACGAGGTGTCTTCAGCCATAGGACGTCTTATACATCACATGGACACCGGGATGATTCCAACCAACCCATCGTTCAAGCTGCGCTACGATTGCTTTCTTCGTTAGATATTAATCTACTCTTAGAATGCATCCAAACCGTAGGCATTGCACCCACCACGCCTGTAGCCAACACCAAACTACACATACATCCCACCAAACCTCGGGAGAAGACTGACTGTAAAGCTAAAGGATTCCCAACTACATCCATTCCTGGGATTCGGATATCCCAATCTGACGATGACAATCTAGACAGTCCACACATCACTACTGATAAACCCAAGACTAACAGTGCTGATCCTGTACGGCAAGCTAGGATTCTATCTGCTCGAGCACTGCTTACCATCGCTAGTCTACCGAGTACTCGAAGAGCACTTGTCCGAGTTGAGCATCTTCATAGATTGTTAAACGTCTTAGAACCAACAGGAGACAAGGTAAGAAAACAGAATGATTTTTTAAATTCAGAAATCACTAATTAATATTATTTACGATATATTATACAAATATTAACTGCTTTGAGGGACATGGTCAAAACTATTGACCAAGGTGAGCTCGAGACTGTACTACATGTATGCCACCTCGAAACGAAGTCGAGGGGCATAGTACAGTTTAGAGATCACCGAGGAGCTATAGTATAACCGTTACCCGAAAATAAGCAGTAAATATTTGTTTCATATACCGCATTCCCTCTGTCAATTCTTAAAAAGAGAAATGTTAACACAATATACCGCTCAAAGTGCATTCATGTGTAGAGTGAAATAAAGTGAAAATACCGTCTAAGAGCATTGCGCATGTCTCACTGCATGCATGTAACCATTGTTCACATGACTGCCTGCTTTGTACCATACCCGGTCAATATTTTCCGCTATACACTGCCCAGCAGTCATTACCGAATTCCTAGCCTCCAGTTTTGACTTATTTACGTGTGGTATATAAATAGAAATTCATATCAAATGTTACATGTCACTTTATGTCACTAGAACCGAAAAAAATTAATAAATCGATATTATCTTGTAGGAAGGCGCGCAAAACAATTCGTTTTCACGAAGTGACGGTAGTGAAAATCGTCACGCAAAGTGAATGCAATTCACTTCGTGAAAACAGCGACGAATTATTGCTCACGTTAAAAACAAACAAACATATAAATAGAAAACAATTGGTTTAAAGTCCATGTGTTTTTCACGTTATGAAAATGATGGTATGAAAAACATATCATTATACGGATAGAGCAGTTTAATGATACACCTAAAGTACAACCCATACCCCCAGTCTGATTCATGCATTTGAACCCCTTGATTAGAAACAGTCGTAGGCCGCTCTCATTGCCGCTCTAACATTGAGAATCATACAATATTCATGTCACATATGGAGAATTATTGAGAGTGTTCATAAGCTTTATTGACGGTGATTAATAAGCCAACGGCTTTCACAGCACCAACTTACGTCATTGATTTGTTTCAAAGATTAATGCAGTGAAACCTACAAGGTCACTGACAAGGTCATAAACATACATAATGTTTGATGGATTGCTTTGAAATCTACCCGTCTATATCAATCTCATCTATTTGCCATGGCAGCCATACAAAACTAAGTCCAGCATTATTGAATATTCACAGACAGATGTGATTGGGGATTAGTTAAACAGTAGAGCTTTACAACAGGTTAAACTATAACATTGAACACATGATTTTTTGACGACCTGCATGTGCACAATATTAATTTATGGACATTGAATTATTCCATTTTTTTATATTGATAATGTGTATTTTATTGTCCATGAGATTGCATGGGCAAAACTGAAATTATTCAAATCATCGTATTCCAATTGTCATGCACATAATTACAGCGTGAAAGTTATATCCATAAAATGAAATACTATGGTGTAATTAATCGGGGAATAAGATATCTTAAATGTCTTTTGAATATTCGTAGGTATTAGCTAGAAAAACCCATTTGTCTAAAGTCATGCACGTACTCTTACAATAAAATTCAGCATTCTGAAATGGCGTTCAATATGATTTCTCAGCCGAGAAGGCGATCCCGGAAATGTGCATAGATCTAAATCGATGTTCTCTTATTCATTGAGGTTAACTTGTCGAAGATTGATAGGCTTAAGAAAAATATATTAATTCAAAGGAGGAGTCGTATTCCTGACAAAATTACATGACAGCAAGAGCACACAAATTATAATAACCGAAACAGATGAATAGCGATAGAATATATTCTTTGGTAAAACATGACAAACCACACAGGAGTCAGACAGATAGAGCTAGAGCTTGAATGTAATCTTTCAGGTTTCATAATGGAAAGTACAGGTGATGTTATTTTTTCATCGTCTGCTCAAAAAAGTGCACAAACACGCGAGATGAATGCGTTTGGTATTCATCTCATCTCCCATAATGCAACATAAACAGTTAGGGGTCGGTTCTATATCACCGCTGAATATAACTAGAGTTCCTTATGGTTCTGTAGACGATTCATTGGGTCCGATAAAGCCAGGGGTAAAGGTTCATTAACATAAATCGACAACTAGCACACATATTGAATTATCTTCAATATATTACTTTCGAGAGATTGGAGTGATCGTATAATTTTATTTATCGTGATGTTTATTGGTGACATGAAATCAGCTTCTTAGGATCCCGTTTCATATCACTTTACGTACTAATTGGGTTTGCTGAATCCAAATAGCGTCTGCTAATGAAGGCCTATTGCTATTTTAATGAAATAGTGTTGTTACTTTATTGTTTCTCCGTGATGTAAACATTTCATGCTAGACGTAATGATGTGAACGACCTCTTCTGTTACTCCAGGTGAATGAACAGCTTCGGTTAACTGTTTAAATTATGTAAAAAGGTATCTTTATTAAAAACAATCTGCTAGCTACGTTTGTGAACAGCTTCTCATATTCTCACGTGAGCAACTGTTGCTGTAGCCCTCTATGAACATGGTGATCAAATTCAGCTATAGTATATATTAGATCCTAATACCTAAACAAAATCTCCTAGCTCTATGAATAAACAGCTTGTAGCTGACTTTATCACCAGTTTGTGCTAAAACAGCTATGTGTGGGTATAAGGCATGGAAGGTGGAGAGGGGTTGCAGCCCCCCGAAAATTTGAAATTACATTTAATCGGAATACCATCTGGAAAGCGACGTGGTTTATTCTATGTTGTATCTCTTTTATAATATTTCCATACTGAAATTACACTAAAAGGCGATATGCAAACACATAGTGCAACAATAATGGGTGTAGCTGTGATAATGTTTGCTTTTCATCACGTAATTCTCATGTAGAAACAGCCCGTGTCGAAATTATGTCCGATAGTACGCTCATAAATAAAGGGAAACACTTTTGTACCGGCCGCTATATTCATAACTATTCATAATATTCACATGAATAATCAGGTTACCAAACAGGAAGATTTTACAATTCTTAATGTTTCCTGCGATACCCTTATTTAGCAGGCTGAATAGAGGTACTATCCAGAACTGTCAAAGTCGATCGCAAAGTGTTGGAGAGGCAACTTGCTCTGTTGATATTCAACATCTTCGTGTGAAAGAACTTCGTAGCGAGCTTCAAAAGAGAGGTCTTGACAAAAGTGGCGTAAAGGCAACACTAACCGCTCGTCTCAAAAGAGCCTTGGATCCTGAGACCGCAGCACGAAATACTGATGAAGAGACTAGAAGAAGACACTGCAGAACAACCGGGCAATCACGTTCTCCTGGAAATATTGGCCATCGTGAAAAGCATTGACGGAAGACTCAAACGCCTAGAAACGAAGGCAGAAGATCGCGACGCCACGACTAACACTATCTTTGTAGAAGAGTGCATCGTAGACGACACTGACGACACTATCCTTAATATTGATATTGAGGATCTGCCCGGAAACGACGGAAATCAAGACATAG
This sequence comes from Strongylocentrotus purpuratus, assembly GCF_000002235.5. Lineage (NCBI taxonomy): Eukaryota > Metazoa > Echinodermata > Echinoidea > Camarodonta > Strongylocentrotidae > Strongylocentrotus > Strongylocentrotus purpuratus. Next base: position 37,165,246 of record NW_022145600.1, read on the forward strand.
GTCTAGTGGAGATAATTACGGTGCCGACATCTAACCGCTTCGAAGTTCTTGCTGTTCAAGAAACAATAACAGAAGCTTCGCCGTCAACACCTACTAGGCCTAGATCTACTTCTACTTCACCACCATACCCATGAGCAGATAGAGGGATACCGCCACCGACATAGTGTGATCCGCAACAAACGAGATGTAGTTGTGGTCGGTGATTCCATGATAAAACACATCGACGGAAGACATCTCTCCCGCAGCAAGAACGTGAAGTGCGTCTCTTTCCCCGGTGCAAAAGTGAGAGACATCTTCACCTCTTCACCTTGCGAGTTTCTCAAGCCAGGGGGAGAACTGATCATCCACACTGGCCCCAACAACATCTCTGAGGGTGCTGGTGAAGTTTGCAACCAAATCACAGACCTCGGCAAGTCTGTTGCTGCCGAGGGGTTTATCGTCTCAGTCTCTACGATAATCCATCGTAGATGGGAGAGTGAAGCGGACAAGAAGCGGGTTGATGAGATCAACTAGCTGATGGAGTTGGCAGCCAGCGAGAACAGATGGGGCCTCATCATCAACAATGATATCAGCGAGCAGCATCTCGGGCGTGATGGCGTTCACCTCAACAGAGCCGGTCAACGAATCTTGGCAGGCAACCTGAAACGCCTCATCAACAGTGCTGACCAACCGACAACACGAGGCCATGGCTGGACTCAACGGTCGTCTGATCAAGAAGCAGGCAGTGAACCTTGAGCAAGGCGGCATCAAGCCATCTACCGAGAAAACCAGAGTCTTCATTCTGATGAGGAAAAAAGCAGCCCCGTAAAGTCCTACGCCGAATCTGTTTCTGGGAGATCTTTGGATTTCAGTGCAGTCGATCAGAGGTCACGACTGAAACCAGCCTTCAGACCATCCAAGGTGGACATGAAAGACTGGGCGAAATATCTTCAATTTGTAAGAAGGGTATTGAATTAAGTGAAAGTTTGACAAAATCAAGTGATGATCCGAAAATTATAGCTGACGGTCGAAAATATAAGTTCCCTTGTGGGAACTGTGATAAGCCAGTCAAATGTAATCAACACGGCCTTCTGTGTTCTTATTGTAAAAAATGGTTTCACACTAATTGTCAAGCTATCAGTTTTTCAGAGTACCGCAGGTTATATTATGAATGCCCTGATGAGAAGTGGAATTGTTTAACATGTTGTCTGCCATCTTTTTGTGACTCATTATTTACTGACGATTGTTTAGAGAAAGAAAGCCAAAACGAGGATAGACTAAAAGAAAACTATTTTAAGTTAACGCGCGTTACACCTGAAAAGCAAGCGATAGCAAGAATAATTCAGCCAAACCTCAGAGATGAAAACACTTCTCTTTATCAAGATTTTGAAGAAAAGTTTAAAGTTAAAGGCCTTCATTTTTTTCACCTTAATGTGAGGTCTGTTCTAAATAAGATATCGGAACTTAGAATTCTTTTTAAAAGAAAAAGGCTGTCTATTATTGCTTTCACTGAAACATGGTTAAACAATTTCATAAATGATGAAGAAATTGAAATAGACGGATATAAAATCATACGCCATGATCGGTCCTCTAGCTCTGGAGGTTGTGTATGTTTCTATATCAGAAATGATATTGCATTTAATATTATGGATGCTATAAGTACTGGAGATACGGAATCCCTGTGGATAAATTTGCTTATACCAAGATCAAAACCAGTTGTTGTTGGCGCTCTGTATCGACCTCCGAAAAACAATTTGTTTATCGAGAAATTGTCCAATATTTTTGATACATTAAAGAAGGATGACGAAATAATTCTTTTAGGAGACATGAATATTTGTCTTCTTCACAAATCGCCACTGGCTAAAAAATATATTGATTTGTTGAGTCTTCATGGGTTTAGTCAACTCATTAAAGAGGCAACACGCGTTACACCTACATGTTCTTCTCTATTGGATCATGTTGGTTGTACCAAAGAAAATAAAATAAGTCAAAGTGGTGTCATTGATCTAGGTATTAGCGACCATTCTTTTACTTTCTGTACACGGAAAAATATTAGACCGGCTATAGGTCATCACAGGACTAATGATATCAGATCCATGAAAAAATATACAGAAGAGTCTTTCAATCTTCAACTATCTGTTGTTGATTGGTCACGAATAACTGACTATACAGATGTAAATGAGGCATGGTCAATATTTCAACATGTTTTTATCTCAAATTTGAATATGATAGAATTTGGCAGAATCTAAAAAGCTTAGGATTGAAAAATAAGAAGCGAAAAGAACAAGAATCTGTCATTAAAATTGATGGGGAATTATGTCATGATAAGATGGCCATCGCTGATGAATTAATTCTCATTTCACAAATGTGGCTGCCAAATTAGTAGACAAACTCCAGTGGCGGATCCCCCGCCCCCCCCCTTGAGAAAAAAATCATGTAAAATCACGTGATTTTTACCTTTTTGGGGGGTTGGGCCCCCCCTGGCGCTCAAGGGGAGGGGGGGGGGGGGTGCAAATTGAAATTTTTTTTGAGGATCCAAAAAAAAAAAATGTGCTCACTATCCCCCCCCCCCCCCCCCCCCCACTGAGCGAATTTTGGCCGGCGCGTTTTTCAAATTTTCGGGAGCAAAAAAAAAAAAAAAAAAAAAAAATTGTGCTCTGTACCCCCCCCCCCCCACTGAGCGCGATTTTCAAATTTTCGGGAGCAAAAAAAAAAAAGTTGGGCCCCCTCCCCTAAGAAATCCTGGATCCGCGCCTGACAAACTCCCCCCTTCCAAAGACTTTTTCAGCGCAGACAATGATTGTATTCGTGAGTTTTACGAAAGAAAAGGTGTACGTGAAAACAGCTTCGAGTTATTACCAATCAGTGAACAATTTGTTTTCAAAGAGTTACGTAAGTTAAATGTATCAAAAAGTACTGGGTTAGACTTGATTCCAGCTAAATTTTTAAAAGATGGTGCGAAGGTTTTATTTAAGCCTATAAGTTCCTAATGAACCTATCTATCTTGACGAGTACTTTTCCAGAGGATATGAAAATAGCAAAAGTGACTCCATTTTATAAAAAGAAAGATAAAACTGATGTTAGCAACTATAGACCTATTAGTGTTATAAGCGTAGCATCAAAGATTCTAGAAAAATCGGTCTGTGTTCAAATTGAAAGATACTTTAAAGAAAATGATATAATTTATGAATTTCAATCTGGTTTTCGACATGATTATTCGACTGAAACATGTCTAATTCATTTGACTGATTATTTGAGGAGAGAAACGTCCCAAGGGCGCTTTGTTGGTATGGTGCTCCTTGATCTGCAAAAAGCTTTTGATACAGTTAATCATTGCGTCTTATTGAAGAAGTTACAACTAATAGGTTTTGATAAGGTAAGTTTAGATTGGTTCAGATCCCACTTATCTAATCGACACCAAGTAGTGGCCATTCATGATATTCGTTCCAAACTAATGCCTATAACATGCGGTGTTCCTCAGGGAAGCATTTTAGGCCCAATTTTATTTTCAAATTATATAAATGATATGTGTATTTGTATAAAAGACTTCAAACTATTATTGTACGAAGATGACAGCGTACTACTCTATTCAAATCCTGATCCTAAATATATTGAGGAAAAGCTCAGTGAACAGCTGTCTACGTGTGTCGATTGGATGACTGATAATAAGCTTTCTTTACACTTGGGAAAAACAGAAAGCATTTTATTTTGTTCTAAAAGTAGTTCTAAAAAGTCATTTGAATTCAAAGTGACACACAATAATCAAGCAATCAAGAGAAAAGAGTCTGTGAAATTAGTATTTAGGCATTGAATTGGCTAGCGCAATTTCATTTTCATCTTTAGTAGAATCAGTTGTAAAAAAGCAAATTCTCGTCTGAAATACAGATATCAAAGTTGTATGGATTTAAAAGTAAGACGTACACTCTGTTTTGCTCTTATTCAATGTTTATTTGACTATGCTAACCCTGCATGGTATAGTAACATAAACAAGTCAGATCAAAAGAAGTTGAAGATTATACAGAACAAAATGGTGAGATTTATCAACTGTTCTGGTCCAAGAACTCATGTTGGCTACAGCGAACTTTCTAAAGCTGGTTTACTTGAAGTCGACCAAAGATCAAAACAACTCGTATTGCATCACGTGCATAAAATATATCATACTAGGTCGAATCATTATATTCGATCCAACTTCGATCTTGTTACTGACGTACATGATTATAATACAAGAAATAGCCGATTCAACTTTAACTTACCAGAAAGAGTAGGTAGTATTGGAAATTCGTTTTATTACAATGCCATACAACATTGGAATTTCCTTCCCAATGGTGTAAAAGAAATAGGAAACTATGATCATTTAAAGAGGAAATTAAAGGAATACCTAATACTTGACAGTCAGAGAAGAGAAGTGAATGACATGTTATATGATTGAAATTTTTATTCTTCTGTCGGTTCATACTTTTTCATGTTGTATATAATTATGTTTTCGTACGTTATATAAATTCTACAAATTCATCATTATTTTCCTCTTCTTCCTTCTCCTCTTTTTCTTCTTCTCCTTCTTCTTTTTCTTCTTGTACTTAATATCATATCTATCATCAGTTTAATGTTGTTATTATTATTATTATCTTTAATAAGTAGTTCTTTTAATTTTCTTATCTGTCTGTGAATATTACTATTTTAATTTTTAACTTATTAATTTTATACATGTCTGTAAGGGCCTCCACTGGAAATAAGCTCTCGAGCTTTCGTGGGTTTTCCTGTTCAAGCTGACTTATTTTTTGATCTGTTATTATTGTATATTGTTGTATGTTGGAAGCTTGTCGAATAAAAATCAATCAATCAATCAATCGATAGGCGTGTCGCCGGAGAAAGGGGGAAAACCCCTTGCGCCAGGATTATGTTGGGCGCATGCGCGGAACGAATAGTGTCGAGGAAAATAAAAACGCATTAGAAAGTGATGATCTCCAATAAGAATCTATGTTTATTTCTCTTTTGATGTGCAGCAATTCCTTTGCCTGATTCTTCAAGTCTTGGAGAGTTTGTCACTCGACCCACATAACCATGCACCGATGCAGGCTGCAGGTTTGGCCCATCGCCTGGAAAGTATTCTCAAGTTACAACGCACAGAGGCTTCGGAACCTGAGGAGAGTGTACCGGGGCAGTCCTGGGGGCCAGGAGACAGCAAAGTGCTCCATCACATCCAGCTGCACGCTGGCAGGATACTCGTGTATCATGGCTTTATCGAACAGCTTCAAAGACACACTCAGGCCTCCATCTTAGAACTAGAAGGTACACTCTACCTCAGTAATATAATGAAAATGTATGAAGAAACTGTATGAAAATGATTCAAGAAAATATTTTAGGTAATCCCCTAAATATAATAGACCCTATGCCAAGCCCGAGGCAATCTATCAATAATTCAACTGATCAAAGTTAAAATGGAAGAGTCAATGACTTTGCCACTTCACTAGGTATTATTTATCATAATAATTTACCATTTTCGTTTAAATGGAAGTGGAAGGTCTTTTTAAAATGTATATGTTAAGTACATTTTAAGGTACCATTGAACTTCAATGGGCCTGCTACTTCAAACAGGTATTATAGACGGCAAGAACACTGAACATCTGTAGTTCATTTAAAAAAAAAAATCTTCTCAAATTGGATGATTTTGTGAAATGTGGCCCATATTTGCTTTATAATTTATTCAATGAAAAGTAGAAAATAGAAATTACTTGATGACCTCGGTCAGTCTACATGGAATTGCCATACTTTTAAGTTTGATGAAACAGAAATTAAATGCTAAGAAATACCCATAGTATTAAACTTTTAACATGATATTAATTATTTTGCTACTCAATGAAGTTATCCAATCATTTTAAAATAGCTCAGTGTAAACCTATAAATATTTTTTTGATGATGATTTTTCCATTTGAAAGATTTTTGATAATTAGACCTCCATCGAGGTAGATATGTACATGTAGGTCTGCATACACGTGCCTAAGTTAAAGGTAGAGTGTTCATACATTCAACTGTATGCCCAGCATAGGTTACCCAGCAACCCAGAAATGTTATTTACCTTGTACCATGCTAGTGTTGCATCTCTGGTGCCCTTTAAATGTTTCGCCCACATGAAGTTAAATTATTCAAGGTAACTTGAGCTTGCAAAGTGTCAGGTTGTGATTGGGAAATATTGATGTAACTCATAGCATACAGCATGCCATTGATTTGAGAGCCTTATTTTTCTACATGGTCAGATTGATGTTTTCACACCTGGGATGCCGAGAAAGGAAACAAGATAGTTTAACTCTGGTGGATGAGGGTGGGGAGGGAGAGGGAGGGGAAGGGGGAGAGGGAGAGGGATCGAGAGGGAGATGGAGGAGAAGAGAGAGGGGGAGGGGGAGAGGGGGTACATAGATGTTCCAAGGGCAAACTCTATTATCTAGTATGATGTGTATTCTGAGTAAGCAAGACACAAGTGTGCACCTTTCTGTGTTTCTGTGGCCCCATTTTTTGTTAGACAAAGGATAAGTGATTTTTCTTTTACTTGAGAGAGAGATCTTTATGCCCCTCCCATGCCAGAGAATCCCAGTTACACCATTTTTAAGGCAGTGAAAGATTGGAAAAGAACTAAAAACGCATGATGCTTTATGGTATCTTGTGGAGTTTTGATGATTTTTCATTTTCCTTATATATATCATATTTTCATCACTCTTTCATCACAATTTAAGACCCTAATACAAATTGATTATGAAGAAAGAATGCAATTTGAATAGGTAAGCATCTTACAAAATTGATATAAATTGTGTTTCACTGAGGATGTAAATATCAAAATTGAAGTTGAATGGTTTTTTAATATCTACGTTTAGAAAAAGAAAAGAAAAGAAATTCAAATTGGGTAGTAGTGAGTAGCCAGCCATGCAACTTCTTTAACACCACTATGATTCATGGCTGAGTATGTATTTTTCTTCATCTGAAAGGCTTACAACATCCATTCATACATGTATGTCTAACAGCTTGTGACCTGAAACACAAAGAATTCACATTTTTGAAGTTCTATATCTAATCTGATTTCAGTATTTGTCAATATGGAGGCATAATCACAAGTAAGGTCATAAGGTGTAAAGTAGGAATACGATAGGTCTACTCTTGATGTCTTCTAGGTCATAACCACTGTAAAGAGTGAATATATTGTGTTTGATTTGATCATGGCAGCCAAAGTATGTGGTCAGGATGTATCTGAGTACGAGTATGCTTGCTTCAGATTGAGGATTCAACAAGCAAAGGATATACCACCTGCTACATCATTAGAACGTCTCGTCTTACTCTCACTCAGTCAAGGTGAACGCAACAGTAGATCGCCCTCTGTTGTTTCGTCGGAGAGACTCTCTCCTATCCCAGCGAAACGTACCTGCTTGGCAGTGGAGGTCCAGCCCCTTCAAATAGACAGTGAGGAGGTATGTTTATGCAGTCAAAGAACAATTATGTAGAAGGCTTCTTGAATTAACTTGTATAGTTGGACTAAATCCAAGTATTTAGATCAAAAAGTTGATCAGATTAAATTTCATGGTAACAAACTATACAGTTAACTTACATATGTTATGATTTCAAAGCAATTTTTACAAAAATAATAAATAAATAAGTTGAATGTGAAGAAGGAAGACAAGCTCTCCTCAGTCTCGAAAATGAGTAGATTTACCATAAAAATGTTGGAAATTTACATGGTCTACAGTTACTGAATTGATTGATATTTTGCATAATCTGAGTCCTGAGAAAGTAATTGTGCATGATTGTTATGAAGTTTACAGGGAACTTTAGTTAATAAATGCGTTTATTTAAATGGATGAGCCTTATCCAAGGGCACCACACTCACTCATTGACATATATTTGAAATAAAAGTTATCATGGAAGTGTTCCTTGCTAGTATTTTTTTTAAACAGAAGATTACATTGAGTAAGACTCCAGAGACTGTACTTTTGAGCATAACGGTGACCACCCTGATTGAAACGAGTTAATAGTTGTCATAGAAATATGAGTGTGAAAAAGAGGAAGGGGCATTGTCTTTCAGTTACAGTAAAAATCACAGTAATAACAAATTATTTTTCTTTCAATTGTTATTATATATGAACAGACTAGTAGTATAGGCCATGGCATAGGACAGAGAGAGATTGAGAGTGAGCGACCAGAAGGAGGCTGTCCTCTATTGGAGAGTCTACCTGTCTGTGTGCCGCCACCCATTGCTTTCAGGTAGGTTTAGCAATGGCTAGAAGTTAAACCACTTCCTTGATTGAGCAATGTGATGACTTATGAACTTTATGATGGAAATACACCAATCAAGTGTCTTCTTTTTCTCAAATGCCCTGTGGCAAACTTCTTTCTTCATTTCTGCAGGATTGTTCCCATATATCATGCTAAATCACTTTAAAAATCACCCAAAACAAAATATTAAAAAAAGTGCCTTGGAGCCTTCATTATTTGAAGATCTACTTTTTTTCATCTCACTTACCATTACTTACAAGTGCTATGGTACATTAGTGTATTGTATTATGATCATTTTTCTGCTTCAACCAACAGTTGATATAGGGTCTGGTGATTTGAGACTAACACTTAACCTATACAGTGCGTCCCTGAAAAAACGAAACAGAGAATTATCGATGTTTTATCATAGTTAATCACAATTATAATTAACAGAATTGAAAAAGACTTAACTTCGTTTCGTTGCAATCAGCCATGCATGAATTCTTTCGTCTACGGCTGATCTTCAACAAAATGGATTTCAGTCTTTTGTCAATTCTCTTTGTTGCTATGGCAGGCAGCCAGCCAGTAGATACAAAATTGTTTAATCAAATTATGGAAATGCAATCATTACTTTACACAGACAGAACTTTGTTATTCCTAGCTCATTTTTCCTTATTGAGGTGTCATATGAAAGGGCAGAAAATGAACTTTCTAGAAATGTGATTTTCTCTTTGAAATTCAGATACCATCCACCAAATGTCTTTTTGGTACCCTTTCTTCAAATTGATTTTAATCACTCATGCATGAAATATGCACCATATGAGTTGCATCAAATGAAAGAGGAGGATCTAAGCTTTACAAATATGTGTCATTTATTAATTATAATCGTGATTAAGTTATGATACAACATCAATAATTCTCGGTTTCGTTTTTTCTGGAACACACTGTATAGAGTCTAGTCTGCAGGATTAATGTTTAGTGTGTGAGGGTTTAAAGCAAACCTCACCCCAAGAAAATACTTTTAGCTATTCTAAGAGATTTATTTTATTCTTGCCCGTTAATCTTCAAGATTTCCCTCCAAAGCATATGGAGCAAAATATTCTTAGAATAATGTTCAGTTTTCAGCATGACATGGGCTTCACCATATTCTTGATAACGTGGTGATGTACCATGCAAAGTCGTTTTCTTTAATTTGAGGTTTCCTTTAAGAGCCGCCATTGTGGGGGTATTAAAATGGGTATTTCGAAAAGGTCAATCTTGTAAAATCTACCGCAATTGCAAATAAGTATCCAGGCTGAATATTCATGATCTAGACCTTAAGATGAGGTCATCTTGTCACTTCTTTCATTTCCTTGTAACCATGGTGACTGTATCCAGGCTGCCTAAAACATTTTACTGCCATGGCAGTGTGTGTGTGTGTGTGTGTGAGATAGAGAGAGAGAGAGAGAGAGAGAGAGAGAGAGATATACAAGAAGAGTATGTAGAGGAAGAAAGAAAGAAAGTCAAAGGGAAATATGGAATAAGGGGTTTACAAGTCACCTCCATTTGTATAATAGACAGAATGATAGAAGCTAGGGGGAGTAAGTAGTTCCTTGTTCATCATCAAGGTATTATTTTTTAACCCATAAATCAACAAAAATGTATGGCATTCCAAGTACAGTCAAACCTGCTTTAGTGACTACCTGTCTACAAAGACCACCTGTCTACAAAGGCCACATTTTTTGTTTCCCTTGAAAATGGTTTCTCATTGAATCATGTACTAAAGGAACCTGTCTACAAAGACCACCTGTCTAAAAAGGCCACTTTTTGTGTTTCCCTTGGGTGGTCGCTATAGACAGGTTTGACTGTAGTAGCAGAATTTATGCTATTTAATGATTGTTTCATTCATTTGATTGCATATTTTTTCTCTTGGTTGTATATTATTGTTATTATTATTATTATTATTATTATTATTATTATTATTATTGTAAAGCATTGATTAATTTTGTTTTTCATTCAGGGTGCTGCAGCATATTCTCCTAGCTACCAGTGGAGGAAAGAGAAGAGGATTGTTTGCTATGAATACCAGCAGCAGCGGAAACACTAATAATTCCAAACGCATTCTTCAAGAGAAGGTAAGAACTTCTGTACTCTGAAGATGGCTCAACACAAATTACTTATTGTATTAGAAAACTTAATGTTAAGCATTCCAGAACCTGATTGTGAATGTGAAACCCCCTGTAAAAAAGATAAGTAAAAAGTACTTCTTTTTTTGTAATTGAAAACGATTTTGAATAATAGCCAAAATACAAATGAAAGCTTGTCATTTTGTTCGCTTTAGTGAATCCATCATTTCCATGAAGGAGTATAGTATGTGAAACGTACACGATTGCCATTTACAAGAGATCAGAATGTTGCATCTTATTCTCTGATTTGAAATGGATCTTAAAAGTTCACACCTGTCGCCTGCTATCTGTAGTAATTGTTACATCAAGTGACTGTTTGGTGGTAATACTCTGTCGCACTGTAAATGTGTAATATAATGCTGCCACCTGCCGCACGCCAGATTGAATTGGAGCGATATAGCGTGTGACTACCATGACAATCTTACAAACAACATAGCCTATGCATGTACGATGTAAGCTTGGTTTGTTTCTATTTTCTCAGTGGATAACTAATTATGTATTCATCTACACTTTATAACTTAACTAGGATACTACTCAATGAGTGATATAACTTATATCACCCAATGTTCCATTTTTGTTTCTATAAAATTTGTTCTCCCAAATGACTTTTATGTTTAGTATGAATTTGCTTTTTTATGTTTATTTTATTTTTTTCATTTCAATTTTGTTCACATTAATATATTTTCGTATGATCAATGCTAGTGTGAATAATTTGCTAGGTTATATTTGTTTTTTGTGAACTAGTTGTTATTGAGAATATATTTGTTTAGTATGAATGGCATCTTTTATCTGGAATTTATTTTTTTCAGATATCAAGTTGAAAGAAGTTGATTATGTTCTGAATTGATAATTGTTTACATAAATGGGTCATTAAGATTTGGGCAGTATATAGAGCTTCTATTTATATGACATGATTCTTTTAATGATACACTGTGTATTTTTTTGTGTGTGAATAGGTTCTTCAGATGATTCGTCGATGGGTAGAACACATTCCAGAAGACTTTCTACAAGACAAGCTAATGAGATCTGAAGCTACCAAGCTCTTACAACGACTACGACTCCTAGGACTTTCAGGACATCCTCTTGCAGACCAACTTTCTCTTCTCTACCAGCAGCAAGAAGATACTCTGTCCCTTCGTAGTCTAGGAGGACGCTTCCGTAACCATCATCACCATCATCATGCTCACATCTCTCGGACCTTCTCGTCTCCAGCTGTCAGGGCCAGCATCCAGAGTGCCCCGCCCCTCATCATGGGTTCACCTGGTGGGGAGACATCCTCTGCTGATAAGCTCTCTCTTCAGTCATTCCCAGGCTCATACAAGAATATGGGTTCAGCTAACTTCATCCATAAGGTCACCGGGAATCGATCCTTGACCGGCTCCAGCACGTCCAGTCTCACATCTTTGAACAGTGTCCAGGGAGTCGGTCAGATCTCACTAGTCGACAGGTCAACTGTTCTTCTGTCTTCTGAAGATCTTCACTGTCTCTACCAAAAGGTAAGTACATGTATTATGTGGTATCATTGTATGATACAGATACCATCATCTAGAGCTTGGTGAGACTTAGAATAGTAATACATGTCTAGCTGATTGTATCTTATAATGCAGCAAATGCAGGAGGAAAAGAGATATCGTGTATAAAGTAACAAAATTGCGTTGTAAATGACACTAAATCATGGCCTGGGAATCTGTAGATATTTGTCCTCCAACTGACTTGGAACTTGCCTGAAAACAGAGAGTGTTTGGTTTGCATACACCTTCAAGCAGACATCTGAGTGCTAATAAGTCAACAAACCAAAGGAAATAAAACATAATTGTTAAACAAACATGACTGCTGGCTTCATGGATGAACACAGTCACTACACCAGTGTGTGGATGGATGTTTCATTTTACTTGTCAATATACGGTATAGTCTTGGAGCGTAATAGTCTTATCACCTTGAGTAGTATTACATGTGTTAGGCAGATGTCTGTATATAATCAATCTTACACTGTAAATTTAGGCATGAAATAGTAATTTCAGGTTATGATTGACTATTTAGCAGCCTTATCTGTGCACCTGAATGTAACCTTGTAAGGTGTTGCGCATGATCGATAAATACATGCATGATTAATGAATGAACTTTTGTATAAATTAAACAAAGTCTTTACTTGTTTGTCTTCTATACACAAAACTATAATTTCATGTCCACATACATGGGATGTAAAAGTTTATTTTGAAAAATGAAACAAAATTATCATTGCATCTTGTTTTATCAAAATGAATATATATATATATTACCCAAGGTATGCAATTCCCAGCTAACTTGAAGACTCCCATTTGGCATCTATTGCTTATAAAAATTCCATGAATATTTGTAAAGCATTAATCTCAGTTATTCAAAGTTCCCGATGAAATATGACCCTATATCTATGAGCCAATAGGGTATAATAGACAGACGACCTCTCATTAGAGCTAACTGCTGCTGGGACAATGCGCCTTACATATTACCAATCAGAAGAAATGATATCCCTGCTGTGCAAGTATGGAAGGAGAGAGAGAGAGAGAGAGAGAGAGAGAGAGAGAGAGAGAGAGAGAGAGAGAGAGAGAGATTGGAGGGGTGGGGGGAGAGAGAGAGAGAGAGAGAGAGAAAGAGAGAAAGAGAGAGAGAGAGAGAGAGAGAGAGAGAGAGAGAAAGAGATTAAGTTGGACTAAAACGGTTCTTGAACTCAACTGTGACTCAGAAATTTTTGCGGTTACTCCCATGGATGGTCAGTAAATAGTGCAACTAAAAAGCAGGAGATTTGTGCAAACAAAAGTACCATAGTTGTGATTGCTGATTATTGTCCTAAGGCTAAGGGTTCACCAGACCGTGTTGCTTGATGTCCACCATTTATCTGCTTATCCCATGGACCTACCCTAAGCTTTATTCTGAATCATGTACACTGTACGTCTACTGACTTGCTACTGACTAACAGGGGTTTTGGATTATCTACTTTAGGAATTATACTCGATCCAAGTTGTAAGTTCTGTACATTTTCTGTATGTTGTGCTATTTTGACTGAATTCATTATGTTGGCCTCATTTAGTTATGAATAGTATGGGCAAGTGTCCATTTCATTAGTGCATTTAACTTGATCTCTTGTAAAACTGTGCACATGTTATCAGATACAGAAGTACATCTGTTTTTTTGTAAAGAGAAATTGTAGCATAAATCTTTTTAATTTTATTTTGGATAGTTGTCCTCGGGATCGATAGACAGAGCTTTTTAAATCTTGATTGAATAGAAGTATTCTAGCATGAAGGGCCTAATCGACAGGAATTGTTATTTATATGTTCTTATACTAGCTTAGCCTTGCTTGGAAAGGATTAATGATAGCAAGATACTGTAATATGACCATTTTCACACATTTTTTTACCTTGTGACATGTAATTGCAATGCTTTATTCCATTGTGTTACCAGTTGCAGAAGTCTGTCCTGGATGGCAGTTTACCATGCAGTCAAGAAGACGCTGCCAAACTAGCAGCCATCCAGATCATCATCAACAACCTAACAACCTCACATCAGAAGAAAAACCAGTCCACTCCCTCAAGTCCCGCGAGCCATACATTCCTTCAGACAAGTACTACCTGCACTACTAGTACTCAGAAGCTTTCTAGCTCCAGTTCTAGTAACCATACCTTGGTAGACTCTGAACCTGAATGGCACTGCTATGGTGTGGAGCACATAGCAACAAGAGAGACAAGTATCCTAGACAGTGGAGGACCTGGTCCTAGTGTTGGGTTCTTTGCCTCTGCTCAACGACGTCTGTCTCGTCAGAGCTCAAAGCAAGACTCTTCACCTCTTGGTCATCTAGCAGCTCAATCAGGTAGAAAGGCCTCGTCTGCAGACATTGGTAGTGACATCACAGAGAAGCGTTTACTGGATAAGATATCTGTGGATACAATCAAGCTCTGCCTACCTTATGGGTGCTCAGGATCTAAGGTGGTACAGAAAGCTGTCAAGAAGTTTCATACCACATATGCAACAGTAATGGGAGACCTCAAGGAATCTACACCAGGCAGGATTCACCATGCTAAACAGCTCTATGTGGATCTTTGTAAGAGGATACCATCCTTTAACAGCAAGGTCTTTCATGTCAAGGAGCTGTATGGAAACAGACTCAAGAAAAAGGTAAGACCAATAGTCTTCAATCCTTCCTAGTTTCATAAACACATTTTTAAATGTTTTTTTAAATCCATCTGAACTTGTATAATGAAATAGTTTTCCATAACTATGATTCTAGTGAGTATTCCATTAAACATTTTTGTCCCCTGCTATGATTTGAGAATATTTGTAAAGATCATGTGAGCCCTTGATCATGTGAGCCCTTGATCATGTGAGCCCTTGATCATGTGACCCCTCGATTAAGTGACCCCTCGATCATGTGACCCCTTGATCATGATGAAGTCTAATATCAGGTGGAATAAAATTCAGAAGTGGATTTTGAAAAATATAGTCATAATCATCATAACTGATTGAAACATTCAAGAAAAGTATAAATTGATTAAAAAACTCACCTTTGTCTCAAATTTGATTTGGTATGATATGTTCTTATTAATTGTTAGTTAATGATTAGTTTTCAGATCAAACAGCAATAACTACTCCCATAATATGTTTATACAAGGAATTAAGGAATTGGCATAATTTTGATGATACAGCAATGAAATATGAAAAAAGGGGGCACAGATCAGGGGAGAAGAAAGAGAGAGAGAGAGAGAGAGAGAGAGAGAGAGAGAGAGAGAGAGAGAGAGAGAGAGGGAAGGGGGGGGGGGGGGGGGGGGGGGGGAGGAGGACAGAGGAGGGTAGGGAAGGGAGGG
This sequence comes from Strongylocentrotus purpuratus, assembly GCF_000002235.5. Lineage (NCBI taxonomy): Eukaryota > Metazoa > Echinodermata > Echinoidea > Camarodonta > Strongylocentrotidae > Strongylocentrotus > Strongylocentrotus purpuratus. The sequence goes on from NW_022145600.1 coordinate 37,180,463, forward strand.
TAGGGGGAGATGTAGGGAGTTACTGCATTGACTTCTTTTCTTGGCTTGTGAATTTCTTATTTGATTGATTTGTTGTGAAGTCAGTATCTGTTGATGGTGTATGCGGAATGTGGTTTGTTTATATATATGTGGAATCCGGCTTGAGATGCTGCTCTCAATAGGGCTGAGCTAGTGCGAGGGACAGTTTGTGATGAATGAGATATCATGCTCAAGAGGAGGATAGTCATCTCTAGGATCAGGAAGGATCCAAAGACAGGCTAATAATTTGATAGAAAGATTTTTTTATAAGAATGATGAGAGAAAGAGAAAGGTTTGCAAAGTCATCTTACACTAGTACAGTGCATGAAAAAATGATTAAAATGATTAAAATGAGGCTCAGATTATTTCAAAACTCAATAATATAGACAAAAAGTGGAATAAAATAAAATAATGTTGTATAGTTATGTTCTCACAAATGGGCAAGGACATTTAAGGGTAGTTAAAGAGTTGGACCTGCAGTGGAAAAGCATTGTGGAAGAAAGTGTGCAAACATACTTTATTGAAAGTAGTAGCCATAATTAATGCTGTGTCCGATACTATTGATAGCATTATCATTCAGGTTTTTAGTGGATTTATTTATCATGAAGTGATTGAAGGAATAGAATAACAAATATTGTACTTTATATAGATTGTCTCTGGACATTAGTGATTGTATCACTTAAGTAGCCTCTGTTAGAGTACTCAAACCTAGTAGGTAAAACAAGATGGTGGTTATACAATTCTGATTCTCCTAGCTACAATTATTAACAGGGATTTATGGGAACTACTGTTGAAAACTATATGGAAAAGGTACATATATTTTACTTAAAATGACAACCACTAAGTTGATACTAATGTGATCTTACCAGGCTCTATCTATCTCTCGAATGAACAAACATGATTTGTATCTGTCAGGCTGAATGAATCCAGATTTTATTTCATACTTCTTCTAATACTGATTTTATAAGAGAAGCAGTAAGAGAGTTGAGAACTAGAATCTATTTTCAAGCAAGCAAGCAATCACAAGTCAGAATTAAGCCATATTTACAGGACCCCATATGGGGATAAGTATTGAGGTAAAGGTTGATTGTTGCATGGCAGAATTCTGGCGATCTTGAACTTGGGTTTGAAAGATCTAGATGTATATATAGGCCCGAGATGATTTCAGAACATGTGGCCATTAATTCGTCCACTCCTGCATTTGCTGATCTTTCCAGTTATTATTTATTCATTACAATATCTATATGCAAGCTTTGTGCATATACATTTCTGAAAAGCACAAGAAAGTTATTCAGTAAACACATGCAATGTAAGTGTGTAAATATAAATAATTAGTATCTAAGAAGATTGTATACATGGAAAACTATGAACTACTAATAAATAGATGTACTTGTCATGCATCCTGGCAGTCTAACTAACAAAATGTTCTGCAGTTATATTTAAAATAAGAAAAAGAGAAACTCTCTTGCTATTTTATTTAGGGAATTGTTCTCTGTCATGTAAAGAGCAACTATTGGTCATCTTCTGTAACTGAGTTCAAAGGACTTCTGTACTTTTTATCTCAATGATTTGGATAGTATTTAGGTGAATAGAGCGCTAGCACTCTCCCTAAAGTACAATGCCTTTATCTTGATTTGAAGTAGTACTGGTAGCAGAAACACTAGAAGTGAGCAAATAGAGAGGATAGATACTGAATGATCCATAGGGACTTAGGAAACAAAGTGTCATCACAAATCCTACTAAATCACATCATAATGCAGACTGATTTTCATGCTCTTACAGTGAAGGAGAGTCAGGTTCAAAGTTAGTTGTTGGGAATTACAATAATATCCTAACAACTCACAGCTAGTCTTCATGCAGACCTAGTCTTTATTATTTATGTTTAAATGATCTAATTGTTATACATCCTTCTCTAATTGTCTGAATAATGCTACCTACCGGTAGATGTTTACTCCGTATCATCAATGTGTTTTTGTTTGTTCAGACACAGGCCGATCAGGGGCAGAGTGAATGTGACATGGTAACAAGAAAATATTAGGGACATTTTTTTTCAATTTTCTTGGCCTTTCATGAAAGTAGGAATATGATACACTAAGGTGAAAGTTAAAAAGTTTTTAAAAATGATTTAGAAGATGTTTAATCTACTAGTTGTGAAACCCCTTGCTGAATTTGAGTTGGATCTATCAACTAGTGAAGTTAACAGAACAACAACATCTAGGTTGTCAGTTTTCTAAACTTGACTAAGACCAAGATGAAACCCACATACAGTTGAGGTATAATATGTTGGGTAATTTACTGACAATAAATCAAACAGATCTTAAAAACTTTAACGAAATAAATTGATGGAAAATATTTCATGACTATACTTTCAAAGGATTCAAAGCCTAAATTTTCAAGGGTTATGAATGAGTTTTAGTTTTTAATGGGAATTATTTGTTATGATTTTAAATGCTTAGTTTGATGGAAGATTAACCCATTTTGGAAATTAGTGAAATGAACATGTAGCACCTCAAATATAACCTTAATGACAACTATTTTTGAAAAAATGAATCATGGACAATATCCAATGGAAGTCATGTTCAGATTAAGTAATACATCATTGTCATGTTCACACACAGTGACATACAAGGCATTTGTATTTGCCTTTGGTTGATTTGAGGAAAGTAGTTGCGGTCAAGTTTGATATTGGTGTTTAAATTCTTGATCAATGTTGAATATGAAAATAGAGCTAAGTATGAAGACTAGAGGGTGGGTGACTGTGATACCGGCGGCTGGCGGGCCACCACTGTTGACTGGTAACTTGGGACAGGACGAAGAAAGATCAACCAGTCATTCCAGCATTGTTTGACAGCAAACTCGCTCATGTTTTGACAGGAATGAAATTTTGGAATGGGAACAGATGTGAGAGTTTACTGCTAGATCCCTCTATGCAGGCAGGCTAGCTTACATCTGTAACCTACCTACCTAGCTACATGTAGCTAGCTAGCTATGTCTGTATGGATATTGTAGGTAAGATATTGAATACATCGTTTGTAGTATGTACAGGCAGCATAGGGAGGAGGTTTCTATTGTTTATGTTTTAGTTGTTATTAGCATGTCCATGATATGATCATGGTTATTTTGAGTGATCCAAGCAGGGATGTATCATCTCCCACGATACACTGTCTTTGGTATGAATATGATGTGAATATGATGTGAATATGATGTGAATAAATCCAGACAGAAGTGATGATGCTGAACAGAGTATAAGTGTTCAGTGTTCAGTGTGGCTAAATTAATGTGTCATTAATAAAAGAAAAGTTGAGTTGCCATTAGAAAAGTCAAGGTCTATTGATAAAATGGTGAGATAGTTTTTATTATGTTCATGATTAAAGAAATAATGAATTGATTCACTTACACTAAGAGAGTACACAGAAAAGGATATAATATTTACAATGTGATATAGATAGATTCTTTTTCACTTTAATTGAATATTATATTATATCAAGAGTAAATGATACTATGAATTAAAAGTTATGATATGGTCAGAAGTTTCACTTGAGACTAAAAATTCAAAATGACATTCAGCAAGGATTGGAACGTAAATAGTGTTCATTCAAGAATAATTTAGGTTAAGAATTAAAAATTAAAACAAAAATTTGACACCATATTTCAGTTTCCACAGGAATCCATGCCATGAATAATATTTTTAACTTACTATCCAAGCATCATTTACAGGACAATCTAGAAAACCAAACTATCTATATAGAGTTTGAATCATTTCATTTTTTAAAGGTACTATGTCCCTTTTGCAGCCAACCTCAAATTCTGTAGAACTTTGCAGGAATTATGAATATGTCATGTATGTCCTATCTGTGAAATTTAAACATTAGCAGTGTCCTCATATTCAAATTATGCAAGGAAACCCGTTTACTTGCTAGACTTCACTGTCAGACACTATTGAGTGACTGACTGGCTTTTTTTCTTCTTTGGTAATAACATACATGAAAAGAGTTGTAAAGGGTACATGAGCATTTGTCTACATCAATAACCCACTTCTTGTGATGGCCAAGATTAAACTGATTGAATCTTTGCGCAGCGTAAAACGTATGACCATTCGGTACAATTGTCTGAAAATCAAGACTATTACTTTTGGGCTCTATAGCCCTAAAGTCGATTTGACAACTAATAGTCATTATTTTCCCACTTGAAGACATTTTCAAGCCCCACCTTTTTTAGGGAAGTTCTAAATAAGTATTATCTTTCAAATGCAGTTGGAATTTAACTTTTTCATTTTTTGGGCCTGCAAATGGGACATAGTACCTTTAAGGCAGATTTGAAATATGGGTTTGTCAGTAAACCATGATAACTTGTTTCAATCACATGTCAGGACGCTATAGACTTGTGTAAAAGCAGTTTTCAATAAATGCTTTTTTATTGATTGAGATCAAATCATCAAGTCCTATTAAATTTACTATTTATTTCTTAATACAATATTTTAGGTAATTATACTTAGATATTCAGGTCTACCGGTAAGTATTTTATTGCAGATGAAAAATCATTTCAATTTAAAACTTTAAGAATGATGCAAGAAGCAATTTTTTGGGGAGACCAAGGTTGTGATGTTACGCAATGTCTTTTAAACAAACAAACAAACAACAATAATTTGTGCCTAGTATATAAAGAAATTGGAAAACGTAGTTTTTGCATTACCATGGCAACATCAGACCATGACAATTGATCCATTTTCATGCCATTAGTTACACAGACCAATCAGAGGGTTATTTCAATATTGACATATTTTGTGGGAGTAGATATTATCTTGTATCTTACATAATGATTAGATAAATGACTTCATTACATTGGTTACTGAACATTTGTCATCAGTTAAGGACCTAATCACAGACAGGATATCACATTATCTACTTACTATAGAGTTACATACTACAGTATACAAATATACACTGTCTTGAGAGGTTCTGGTTGAAGCTATGGGCAAAAAGTGACTTTACTTTTTCACATTTATCCTATTGATACTTATGAAAACCTGATTATATTTAAAGTTTTCAACTACAAAACATCTCATGATCAAGTATTAAACCGGTACTCCTTATTCTTCACAAACACCTATCAAAACTATGAAAAACCTGAACCAAATCACAATTTCATACTGAGTATTTTGTATGTCTGAAAGGGGCTTTTTAAGGGATTTTCTTTCAACCGCTTGTTCTTTGCTCAGAGCTCATGTCTGAGAATTTAGTTCACCTTTCCATCGGCTTTGTTTGTTTGCTTTTGACCTCTTAACCTCAAGAGAGTTATATGAGTAATATTGAAGCGTTCTTATTTTGTTATCAGACCATGCTTTCTAGTCTTTACTCATTCAGTTCAGCATTATTTCTCTCTTTAGATTCCTACTTACCGTACATATTTGTTTCATTCTAGGGTTTTTTGCAGTGGTTTACACTACTACACAACAGCACTGAGTATGATCGAGAAGATGACAAGGACTTGGGGGGGGGGGGGGGGTGTTATGCCTGAATAGTTCTTGCCTTTAAAGTGTGACCTCTTATATCAGGCTCTGCATCTACATGACAGAAATCATATATTGCCTGTTTTTCAGTTTAAATGCCCCTCAACAATAAGACTATTCACAATATCTTTTGGCATTTTATCATTTTTTATAAACTCCATAGAAACCCTATAGCTCAAATATATTTAGGTTGAGTTTTTGTTGACAACTTTGTAAAAGAAATAGATAATGATGGTCAGCATATTTTGTGATCATATGAGTGGGAATGGTTTTTGTAGAGAAATTCTTTGAAAACAGTTTTTTTTTCTATGTGAATGGAGCCTTCTTTGACGAGTTAGAATCCCTGTCCCCTTATCTTTCTATTGACATTCCTTGATATTTGGAAAGTAAATAGTTCTCAATGTTTATCATCTTGATTCAAGTATTGTCCACTGTATTAGAGACTGGTTGAAGTGTTTGGTTCCGAATGGAAGAAGAGCTTGTCGTTCGGATTTGATTTTCTGCTTATATCCTGTACTATCTTCTAAAAGTATATTTTAGTTCAAATCATAAATGGAAAGTGTTTTGGTTAAGCAAATATGCCTTACCCTCTACAGCTACTATACTCGCTTCAGGACTGTGCTCTTGTTTTTGATCTCTCTCCCATCTCTCTCTCTCTCTGAATCTCTTCCTTTATATTGCTGTTTCTTATTCTTTGAAGTGGAGAGTTGATCATCGTGTTTCATACACTGCATTTTTCTTCACCCATCCATGTCTTTAGGTAAGCACTTTGATCAAATCTCGGGTCAATTACATCAACCTATGAGGTAGACAAGATGTTACTTCACACTAAGAGATTTTCAAAAAGAATATATTCAGGAAATCCACCTAAAAGAAGTATAATCTTCTAGGCATATACCAGAGAGATTTGAGAGTAATTGGAGAATAATGATCTTGTGTTTAATTCAACACAATAGCCTTTTCAGAGTTTAGAATATTCTGTATTGATAACTGTGATTCAGTCATATAAATTGCACTTTCAACAAGGACATATGTTTTGCATGGCAGCACACCTAAAAGCGTAACCGGTTGAGGTATTCTATAGCAAAATAAAAATAATCTATTTTGACTAAGAGATAATGGCATTGTATATATATAGAGAATGTACAAGAACCACTAAGTACTTTATAGGTCAATTTAGGATATACTGGAAAGAAAAGAATGGGTGTTGAAGCTACAGTTGTAGGTTGTAAATCATTTTCAATCAGTCAATATTTATTGGCATGCAGCAATCCAAATGTGGGTGTGCTGTTTGTGATATTTTTCTGAATTGAAAGAAAAACATGTAAATAGTGATGGAGAACTCTCCATAGATAAACACCACTGTTGTATCTATAGATCTTAGGTTATTAGGATGATCAGTAGGTGAATCATAGGCAACATATTCACTTGTTTTTCCAGTTCCATCAGTGCCTCTGATTAGAAAATTAGATATTGGCGCTCTAAAAATTCTAAGATCGAGTGGGATTGGTAGATTGGTAAAAAATAATTTTGAATAAAAGGAAGATGCAGAGATCACAATCAAAGCTCACTTTACTCATGTGATAGACAATGCATTTATATACAATAGCCTCTCTGTATGCAGGGGGTAGTAAATGGGATGAGAATTTGAGAAGTGGAGAAATGCTAGCCAAGCTGAAGCCAATGTTGTTACATTCATTACAAAGTAAGAAATAAATGATTGGCCCTTTCAGTACAATACATGATTTAAATTATTCAAATGATAATTTTCGGGACCAAAAAGGTTTTTTTTTAAAGAGGAGAATTCAAGGTGGGTCTTAGATTATGACGTTAGATATTATAAGATAATGTTTGTATCAATATAAACAATGAACCAAGCACTGTATAGTGAAAACAGAATGTTATTTCTTGTTCATGTTTGCAACCTTTGTGATGCTGTAGAAGTTAACTAAACTCAAATCAGTTTAAGTAGTCTATAACCTGATGTTGCTCTAGAGAGCTCTATCACTATGTCACTATCTACCTCGGATTATTTGTATATACATGAATCACTGGGGTCTTTATTGTTATGAATCATAGATTGAATTGACAAAGGTTAAAGTTTAAAGGTAATACAAAGTTTTGGTAGAATCTGGTTCAAATGAACATATTGGAAGCATATACGATCCTACAATATTCAGTGATCGTTGTCGCGGTCGAAATCGACTCTAAAGTTATGAAATTGTAAATAATAAACACTTTATGTTGAATAGCTCCCTCTCAAGGTCAATATATTAGTTAAGCTATAAAACAATGTTTATTGACTAAAATTGACTGATTAGCTATTCTCGTTCGGAAATTATATACCACAACTACATACTCTGAGATTTTCATGGTCGCAGCTACCATTGAACGGCCGTCGGAGCTATTTGATATTCATCAAAATTTACCGGGAGCACCGGTAAATCTTTATATTGAATTTGTCTCGAAAATAGAAGTGTTTTAGGGGCTAAAATTTGTGATGTTTTTAAAACATCCACAGGGGCATCCAAATATATTAAAATTGTAAAGAATCACTATCCACCCATTTTTCAAAATTTCCAAAAACTTTGTAATACCTTTAAAGATAAAGACCAGTTATGGTCATGCAATTGCATTTTGAAAGAAACGTTGTGGAATCGATCAGAAAAGGTTGATCATCTAGCATATAAGTATTGGTGTGTACTGCAAGGTTCTGGAATCATCAAAAGAATAAGAAATTTGGCCCAGTCTTCCTAAAGTTACAAGCACTGTACACAGAAAGATGTATATGGGACTACGCACACGTGCGTTTATCTCTCACACACCAATAGATAAACTAATTTACCAAATATATCAATTAGTAGGCGGTTTTCCGGCAAATTTTTTATCATCATGTATTAGTCAAAACATACTCTTTCACATGATTGGTAATAAGAGCTTCCATTTCATTTTTTGAAATTGGGGCGTTTCCATTACTGGTCTTTACATTTAAAGAGAAAGTGACCATGGCTTATCATGTATTATGCTTTGTAATCAAGTGTAATATATTTGTTGAATAAGAGAGTGCCCTGAAATCAAGCAGTCAGTGTATGCAGCTGAGCTGAGAGAGTTGACTAGATTGAATGTTATTCTTATGATGCTAGAGGAATACACTGTGGATTGAATCCCATGGGCTGGGCAATGACAAGCAGTCTCACCTGTCTAATTTGTGCCAAATTGTTCCAGGTGCAGTCTAGTTGATAGATAGAGAAATAGCCAAGAGGCATGCTTGGGTACAATGAAGTAGAATGTAATTGAAGGAAGAAGAGACGAGCAGAAAATGATAAAAAAACATAGAAATAGAAAGAGAACATACGGATACACTATAACACAGATAATATGGTAGGAGAGAGAGGAGAGAGAGGAGAGAGAGAGGAGAGAGAGAGAGAGAGAGAGAGGAGAGAGAGGAGAGAGAGAGGAGAGAGAGAGAGAGAGAGAGAGAGAGAGAGAGAGAGAGAGAGAGAGAGAGAGAAGAGAAGAGAAGAGAAGGGAAGAGAAGAGAAGAGAGTAAAATTATCATGTTTGAAAGTGAAGCATACAATTATTACCAGTTATTAATTGAATCACTTCTGTGCCTCTAAGCTGATTTGACAATAAAGACAACCATGACATTTTGAAATGTGGAAATTTATTAAAAATACTTCAGTCTGCATTTGTATGCTGGTACCCCTATTACAGACAGACAGTTTTCATTTCAGTGTAACATCAAGGACAATAAATAAATAAACCAGATTGGTGTCCTGCATGTGTGTACTGATCATTGATAAGCTTTATTTGATGTTGACTTAATCTTTTGATTTCTTACTTAGGGTCGTCAAAGGTAAGAAAACTCAAACATTACCATTGGTATTAAACAGAGGAAATAAAGCATTATATGTCATTTAATGATAATCAATAATGATTTTTGTAAATTTTGTCGTACGGTCTGTGATATACAATCTTCCAGATGACATTTCAACCATCCACTGCAACTTTAAGAAAGTTTTTATTGCACTTGAGGTTTACATGCTGCTATCTGGGGGCTTAATCCGGTGTATTTCATGGTTGACATATTTACACATTCCATCTCTCCTTTATGACAGGATGGAGTCATTGGAATTGATGATAGAGTTGTAAAGCAATGCAGTGAAGCCGGACATATACCCACTATTTTAATAAGCCTGTATGTCATGAATGAAGGAATAGAATGAATACAAATCTATTTCTGCCTCATTGAGTCCAGTATAATTGGTTTGACCTGTGTATCTTGTTTTGAAATCCAAATCTATGTAGCTACAGCTAAACTTTTATGTATATTTGTTGATTCGTTAAAGACAAGGGCGCAGGGTAATTTAGGGAATGTTTTGCTGGTCTTGTAACTGTAGCAACTCAGTTTGATTAGGGCGATCATTTGGTATGATTCTTTCACATTTTATGGCGGACTGTTGTTGAGATAACTAGGAAGGAAGTTCCATAAAAAAGCTGTAGTATCTCTCTTATGCAAATATGAACATGTCTGGAAAGAATTTAATGTATTGAGATGGAATGTATTGATACTGAGAGTCAGCAACAATGCAGGTGAATGAAGATGAAGAACAGTCTGTTGAAGTGTATGATGTAGATCAGTATTATATACAAGACCAGAAGTGGGTATGTTAAACTTAGGGCCTTGAAGTTAAAGTAACTGATATATAACAGTTCAATCATGAAATTATAAAGAATATTAAAATTGTATTTTTGTTCTTTCAGGCTCATCGGATCTTGTGTATTAATCGTCATCACATAGTACTACTGAGTACAGCGACCAAGGCAGTTGTTCAGTCTACACCAACAGACCAGCTGAAGAACTGGCATATTGATGCATGTCACAGTGGTCCGCTGAGTAGCCTTCTGGTTGTTGAATTTCAGGTGAGAAACATGGAAGCCATCTCAATATTTTCCTAACTAAAGCAGGTGTACATTTAGTTGTTTCCTCTGTATGCTTGTTTAGAATAAACACCAAAGTTTGATTAATATTAAATCCCCATTTAGTTAAATATGAGGATAAAACCCGTAGGAAAAACAATAACTATAAAAAAGAGACTATGTTTCATTTGCTTAAATGCTCTTTTGCTTTGCCTTTATTTAGTTGCACAATAGCGAACAATGCTGCCAAAGTCACTAAATATCAATGATTTAAAGGCTAACTCACAGTTAATGGTGAAAGGATTTAAAGTGTTGCCCCTGTGTAATAAAATCTTCATGTTTGCTTAAAAAGACCAAACAAGCAAAACAATTTTTAAAAGCTTTTCTATAATTCATTTAATTTATAATCTATGACCTGTACATTTGAACATTGAACTGTGAAGATATCGTAATCCATCAAATGCAGATGTTCACATGAATTCCAAACAGTCTTACTTCAGGGACATGTAAACTATGTATTTTTGTATTAATACAAATGTAGGAAATGGTATTGTTCAATGCTAATTTGGAAATGGCTGTACTTCATACTGGTGTTCTTAGTGACGAATTTGAATGCAATGTAATATTTAAATCATTAATTGCAAAGAGAATATATTCCATTGTAGTAAAAGTTATTTTGCCAGTTTGTATTTTTAATCTCACAGTAATATGAACAGTATCTACAGTGTGCATGTACTTGATAAATCTTTGAAATCTTAATGTGATACAAACCATCTGGAAGTCTTATTTACATTAACCAAAATGTTATATCTTTATCGTAAAGATATTATTGAGAAACTGAATAAAGAGAAAGGAGAAATAAGATGGATGGATAAGCCAATGAAAGACAGCTGATCAGGTGTTCTTTGGTAAAGAAGGACCTAATCTAAGACAAACTTCATATTTTGAGGTTCAATATGGACAAGGGGCAGTGGATATTAATGAAATGCACAGTTTTGGTTAGTGTCATAAAATTGGTGAATTATTCTTTGTGCATCTTACATGAACGATATTTTTGTTTGAAACCAAATTGAATATCAGTTTTCTTCAATGAATTTACCATTTATGCACTCTGTTCTCAACCATTTGTTTTTGTTTAGTTATGAACATAAAGAGCATATTAAGTATAAATGACACACAGTGGAACAATTAAATATGTTTGTAAGGTACTTGTAATTTAGCACATCTTCCACAACAGTCCCAGTTGTGTTGTATAACTCTATATGAATGTTTTCTCGAGAATGAAGATGTTCTATTTTCATACTGAGCATTACCTTTAACTGTGACACATTAAGATGCAATAAGGTTAGAATGTCCTACTTCAGCTATCTTTGGATGTCTAAACAAGTGTCACTTATATTCTGACATCCCGAGATTGAATGTCTGTGGATTAATGATATACAGTGACAAGCATTTCCGCCATTAATCATTTTCCTTCAGTCATGGTGTTTATCATTTACATTTGTAGATAAAGGAGAGATTTTCATTTTCAGCTGACTTTTATTACTTTTACTTGGTAATTCATTATGTTAAATTAATTTAATTTGTTTTAAATTGTAGAAATATGCCTTCCACTCACTCATAATAACTTAAGTCACTGTAATCCTGCTAAATTCAGGTATTGTAAATGGGTATTATTAGATACAAATAGGAATAGATCTCTTCGATACTTTTGAGTGCTGTTTAAGGCAGTCATGCCCCAGACTTGAGAACACCATTACATGGCCATCCAAAGGCCAAACTTATCTCCAGTGCAGTGCATCATTCATACAACCTTCACAAGTGGAACTTACAAGACAGTGCACCTTGCAGTAGCTGTCACCCATTCAAGATCTTATGCATAATGATTGTTTGCTGACAAAGTTTTCCACATCAAGAAACTGTATCTTGTCAAATGATGCCTCTTGTTTGGCTCTGGCTCTCTCAACACAATCTCTTCCTACAGCTGCAACAGAAGAAGAAGAAGAGTGATTTTACAATTGATATTTTGTTTGATTATAGGGTAAACCTCACTGGACTATACAGCCTCTGTCATTAGCTGAGCTGAGGGCCATCTGTGGTGCACTATCAGCTAATATGCAGGAAGCCTCATCTTCTAACCCAGTGTCGGATAGCATCCCTGATGGTGTGGTCACTGCATCAGCACCTTCCACACCAAGTCTAGGTCAGTCATTCATTACAACAACAAAATCCATCTTACATGTACATGTGAACGTCATTTGACTGAAAGGAAAGAAGTACATCGTATGATTTGTTATATTATTCCATTTGTTGCTAATGAATCCTTCGGATAAAACTCATGAGTCTTCATCACAGATGTGTTAAAACATAATGGAACCAATTTAGGTAACTGGAAATATTCTTACTGGTTCCAGTTGCAATTCTAACTGGAACCAATTGAGTAACTGGAAAAATTATCTTACTGGTTCCAGTTGCACTTCTAACTGGTACCAGTTAAATACAAGATTTAACTGGATCCAGTCGCAATTTCCAATTGGTTTGAACTGGAATTGACACACGGTCCAATTTTTTTTTTCCAGTTAAGGCAATTGGTTTCAACTGGAAAATTTGTATTCCTATTGACACCAATTGAAACCAGTTGAAACCAATTGAAACCAGTTGGAGATGTCAACTGGTTTCAATTGGATTTTGGTCCTGGGTATTGATTTAGTACTACCCCATAGATTGAGACTTAAAGGATGCATGCTTGTTATATCTTGACAGATCGTGTGCCATACTCCGATTCCCCAGTCCTAGACTCCAAGTCTCTTCTTGCTCCAAGTGCAATATACCATGAAGAACTTTCACGATGCGGACGTCTTCTCAACTTCCCTGAAGAAGTTGCCCTCATCCTAACACAGACAGAATTCAGGATCTTCAACGAGGTTCCTCCGGCCAGCTATGTCCGACATGTTGGTCACATGACCTTACCATTACCTGACAATTCAGGGCAGCACAGGAAGTCTGTAAGAGACTTGGATATCAGGTTTCATGAGGTGAGTTTGTGTTTGCTGTTCTTTTGACAATGTCTCTATTTACATGTCTGACATGCTGTCTTATTTTACCACCCTTGTCAAAGTATGATGCAAGCCTGCCCAAACGTGTCATAATTTCCTTGAAAATGTTTTATGCCTAAGCATAACCTTTTAGTACCTATAAGAGGAGTTTCTAGGTACTGCTGTGCATTGCTCTTGTTAAAGTTCAAGTATATTGAATGGGACTTATTCCAGTAATTCAGGTATATGTTTTAAACAGTACAAACATTAAATCTATGACTTAATAATTACAGTTATGTTTCTGAATCTAACTCAAAATTGAATTGGATTGAATTATTACATTTGATTCATCATGGCAATAATCTCATAAAATATGTTAATCACGGTTAATGTATTTTAGTGCATGTCTAGGTTTAATGTGTGGTTCACTAGGGAGTAAAGTATGTGATATTGCTAGTATGTAGTATGTTCATGAACAATCTGCAAGGAATACAATACTACAAAGAGGAACAGAAAGTGATAAGAGGAATGGTCAAAGATCAATTGTTCTGTTTTTGCTGTATATGCAGTGTAGGCACAAGACAGGGGAGTGTTTGTCTTGGTTAGTTCAGTGGCACAGTTTCAAGCAGACTATCATTCTCTGTAGCTTTGTCCTAATATATAAGATTAGAATAGTTCATTTACATAGTATAAAGTACAAAAGCAGAATAATTCAGATGCAGTGAGAGAGAGAGAGAGAGAGAGAGAGAGAGAGAGAGAGAGAGAGAGAGAGAGGGGACAGAGAGAGAGAGAGAAAGGGGGACAGAGAGAGAGAGAGAGAGAGAGAAGGGGGACAGAGAGAGAGAGAGAGAGAGAGAAAGCGAGAGTGAGAGACAGACAGAGAGAAAGATGGAGAGAGGAAGAGGATCCAAGTTTACAGAGTATAATGCATGCATGCAGCTGCAGTAGTTAATTATCATATTCAACTTGATTTTCCTTGAATTTCTGCAGTTTTTCACCCTCAAATGTCATGACATTTCGGCAAGAACCCTGATTCGCTTCAGGCCATATTGACCAAGCATCATGCATGTGTTTTTATGTGAAATGGACCAGGCGATGTGCATTTGTTTATATGTGAAAATGGGATAAGTGTGAACACTGAATGAATGAATGAATGTAGTGAAATAGTATGGTTTCAAGTTTGCTATGGGAAATGGTAAAGAGTAGGACTTCAGCATTTTTAAGAAAAAGATAATATATACATTCACATGTATCTGTCTTCATTTTATCATGTGATATTCAGCTTCTTTTGCTACAGGCTAATTTGTCTTAAAATAATTAATGAGGGACAAATCATAATCTATGAATTATTTTCATGATTGATAAAATTATGCTAAAAATCACAGCCAAAGTAATTACTGAAGGCACCATCTCAGGCTATGTATTGAAGAGGAAATATTTGCTATAAAGCATCAGTGTTATAACATAACTGTTTAGTTTGCATTCATGTACACAAGACTTGTTGGACTTTTATTCAGTGAAATGGTCATTGCTAAAGATCATGTATATGTACATTACTGTATTACATTCTGTCCAAGACTAGAACCCACAATGGGATGCGATTGTAGCTTGTTATAAATTATATATTTTCCCATCTCACAAATCAAATTCCCTTTATCAATCAGAGTAGATTGTTTGTCAGTTCACTGGCTATGCCATGTGCATCTCATCAATTAAGACAGTTTAAAGAGAATGAAAGACTCTCCTTCCACCGAGCTTCTCTTGTCTCTTGAGGAAGAGAATAAATATTAAGGTTGTTTGCAGTCATTTAATCATCATTGCCACAGGAAGAATGATGATTCCAAATGACTAGATTGTTCAGGATGAAAAATTATTTAACATGATATTGTTGTATTGATGGATAAGCTGACAGCTGGGTTTTAAAACAACTATGAGAGAGGATAAAAGATGAAGAGATTTGTTTAAAATGAGAATATGATAGAGGATTGATAATGGTGAGACTGAATTAGATTTGTGTTTGTTCTGGTGAGTATCTGGTTCAGTAGACAGAGATGATCAGAAATCAAGCTGTGTGTTATGTTGTTTTATTTCTATTTGATAGTCTACACTAAACAACACACTATTCTAAATTTGAGGATAAGAAGTGTCTTAACTAGCATTTAATTATGTTTTTGTTTTGTAGGTGAGTAACTGGGTCCGAGACACCATTCTGGGTGTAGAGGATCAGGAAGGCAAGGTCAGGAATGTCTTGAGCTTCATACAAGTAGCTAATTCTAGCTGGAATCTAGGAAACTTCAATACCGTCATGGAAATCTTAGATGGAATCAGGTACGGTATATTATTTCTCTCTTTCTCTCTCTCCCCCCCCCTCTCTCTCTCTCTCTCTCTCTCTCCATCTCTGTTTCTCAGTCTGTAGGGATTCCTATGTCTATCCTTGTATTTGTTTTTATCTTTTATTTATCTGCATTTATAATTAAGGATTTCAATCCATCATTTCCAAGAGGTATTTGGATGTGCTTAATACCTTGTAATGTGAGGAGTATCTTTACGTTTAATTTAATTAGTTTATTACTCCTTTCTCACATCTTTCATTCAAATTTACTTTGTTCTGGTGAGTTAGTAAATACATTTGAATAAGTTTCAATCTCTCCTCTTTTTTCCCCTGAATACTTTCAGGTCCGAGGTTTTGAAGCCTGTGTTTGAGAACATGAAGGATTGTGACATGCAAGGCCTTATAGCACTTCACTCTGCTCTCAAGTCTAGCTCTACAGAGTACCGTGAAGCTGTAGATAGAGCCCTGAACATCCCAGGGTGCTGTGTGGTGCCTTACTATGGAGCCTTCCTAGAGGAACTGAAGGTCATCTGGGAGGAGAATCTACCCAATATGACGAACACTGATGCAGTCTCAGAGGTATGTAACCAATAATCTCTCTCCTTCACTTCTTTCACTTGTGATGTGTTTTGATTGGGGAGTTGAGTGATTTAGTTTGTTCCAATAAGACATTGATTCTGTTCGAAATATTAGTATTCAAGATGTATTGGAATTAATTAAGTGGAATGATCATTAAGCAAATAAATACGCTATTATTTTGTTTGTACATGTTTAATCATTGTATTGGGTCTATTTCATTTTATAAACATCAAATTCAGGTCCATTTAAGCTATCTTGTTTAGTCATTTAACCTTTCTAGTTGTGTATATATGCCATTTTCTGCTTTACTGGATATGGATGTACTCACAGCATTATGGAATTAAAAGTAGAGCATTTTAGGTTGGTACACGTCTAAGCGTTGAGCGGAGTCACCTCATTAAAAAAGGCCATGACGGGTTTGCTTTGAGGCTAAGGTATGGTGGAGGAGATGATGGCAAGCAAGAAAGAAAAAGAGATAAATGGCTAATGGATTGCTACTGGCAAGGAACACGTACAGACAAGAGAGATTTTGCCTTAAGCTGTAATTTTTGCATAGAGCTGTAGGGTTCTCCATGCGGGTAATGGAGGTATACCTAGAGGTCATAGCGGCATTGGGTTTCTATGGTGATAAGATATTCCCTGAAAATAATTTTGCTTCACTTCTCATTTAAAAAAACACTTTCTTTCACCTATAGAATAGCATACATCAAAGTTGAAAATGAAAATTGTGTGCTGATAATCATGCAATTAATTCCCAATGATTTATTAAATTCTCTTTGTACACATCAGATTAAAAAGAAAGTCATACACATTTACATTTTTTATTGGAATGGCATGACTGGAAACAAACAGGTTATTGTGTGATGGCAGTACTTTACTTACTAATTAATTTTCATGAAATTGTGTTTGATTGCAAAACTTTAATTTGTGCCCATATTTGACTCTCAAATTGATTCTTGTATTTAGAGTGAATATTTGTTTGTGGACTCAAATCCACTAATAATTTGCTAATGAGACAAAAGTGATTTATTTTCTGACTATTTGCAATTGACTGTTTTGGTGTGGAATAAAATGTGACTTCTACTAAAGTAAACTTTGTTTAATTGGAGAACTTAGAATATCTAGTTTCAGAAAATGTACAAAACAGAAAAAAACTTGATCTGAGGAATAGTGGTGGTTTTAAGTGTGGAGGTCATTGACAATCATGGATTATTGGTTAGTACCTTTTTATGTTCAAATTTCAAATAGCTTTTTCAGTTTCTTTTTATATTTAATTTCACCAGACTTTCACAAATAATAATAAGTATTTATGAAAGGAGCATTAATTTTGTTTCCTCTTTCTAACATTGAAGGGCTTTGCCAGTTTAAAAGAATGGGAAGAAATTCATAAAATTACAAAATACTAGGAGGGGTGATTGAATTCAGGTGTTTTGTTTGTTCCTGGATGAAATAAGATCAATGAGGTAGAGGTCAAGTTGTGTAAGGTTCATTTTCCCCGTTATAGGATTCATTGAATAGGTTCATATCTGCATTAGACATCTAGGCAAGAATAGTACTTAGCAATGTGTATGTTTAACTAGATAGATACTAAAATGATTGGTTAATGCAACTCTTTACATAGTTTCATTGTGATGCACAGAGTATGAATACACCCACAATATATATATATATTTCTTTCTATATTAATTTTTGCAATGTTAATGAATATGACTGATGTAGTATTCATGACAGTGTGATAGTAATATTAAATGGATTTGTTTTTTGTAAGTCAGGATAACAACATGCTGAAGATCTAGTGTAAGATGTGTTTACATTCTACCTATTTAGTCTACTTAATGTCAGAAACATCTGAAATAAGTTTAATTGATTTTTATAAAATAAGGTGTTGAATATTTGTTCTCAAGTGATTTTCATACTAATTTGCAGTTACATGTAGTCAAATATAGACATTCCTGTTTCCTGGAGGATTTTCTTCACTGTGTCTCTTAATGATTTGTGATGTTGTAATCCGCATTGCTGTTTTTGTTTATAGAGTTAGTATTAATATATTAAATATGTTCATGATGACCATCATGATGTGTATGCTTTAGCCAAAAACAAGTAAATTGATATTTTAATTCAATAACATCAAGAATGAGCTTTCCTAACCATGCTGCAAAACTCTTCTAACAGTTCGCATAAAAAAAATGTCAGCTGTAGATCTCATGTTACACTCACCATTTGTGTATCTTGTGTAGTTTTTCTCAGAAAGAAATTTCCAATTTCATCTAGCAAAAAGCTATAATTAAAATAAGTGGAAAGAGGTGGGTTGATGATTGGGTGATGATGAGAAGATGCCAGTGGGCTGACATTACTTACACATGTTTTATTCTTAGCAGGAGGATTAGGACAATGTCATTTTCACTCTCATTGGCATCAATAGTAAGATTTATAAGTCATTACATGTTAATCTAGGGCACATGCATGATGCAGACTTTCCGGAAACTAGCAAATGCAATGAAAAGTTTTAACTTTAAGGAATATTTTTCAATTTGATTTATTTTATCCAAAGAAACATACATAATTACACTGTTTTCATAATAGTTAATTGTTGCAATGAAATGTTGCGCTCATAGTGTTGTATGGAATTAGCATTTGTCCTTTGAAGACACCATGATTTCATTGCAATGCCATTGCTTTATGATGTCATAGCTTGCTACTGATAGCTAGATAGTAATGCCGAGATATGGCTTCTTAATAT
The DNA here is from genome assembly GCF_000002235.5 of Strongylocentrotus purpuratus. Classification (NCBI taxonomy): domain Eukaryota; kingdom Metazoa; phylum Echinodermata; class Echinoidea; order Camarodonta; family Strongylocentrotidae; genus Strongylocentrotus; species Strongylocentrotus purpuratus. The sequence continues at coordinate 37,199,599 of NW_022145600.1, forward strand.
AAACTTGACGATTGATGATCATTGCAATACTTCTAATCTGACCTTTGTAAGGTGAAGACAGCATGCTAGATTGTTAGTGAGACAGAAAGCTCTCTTTTCCAGAATACTTTTCTTGCAACTAGTTAATATATTGGATGAGACAGTGCATTTATGTTTGATATCTTACAGTCATGATGGATGGGTGCTAAACACTTAATAAATAATGAGTTGGTAAAAAAAAGGCCAATGGCAAATGATTTACCTTTAGAGTTATACATGCAGTTTATATTCATGGAAGCATTATAGTAGAATGAAAATGATTATACATGTCTGTATCTGACAGAGGTTATTGATAAGATCCTTGATGTTGATATCACTAGAACTAGACTTTGGGATTTAAGAACTATACTTTTTTTCTTTTACATTTTTTTTTTGTTTTGCGCCAAAGAATGAGGAAACACAGAATTCAATGTTTTGCTATGTTATCTGGAAGGTGCTTTTTTGTACAATTTTACATAGATCTTTGATATACAAATCTTGATTATTTTTTTTTATAAATATGACCATTATATTTTGAGAGGAATATTAAAATCCTGACTTCTTCACTATTTCTGAATATTTGAAGATTAAACTCATATGTTCATACTGCCCCTTTACATAAAATGACTACGCTGTGCCTTCCTCCTTTGTCATCTTTTATTCTATCAGACTACATTTCTCTTTTTTCACAGCTTGGTGATTATCTGTGGAATAGTAATGAGAGGTCCGATGGTCTACCAACTTCCATCCCAGCAACAGGTTTGATCAACACAGATAAGATGTACAGAGCTAACTGGGTACTGAATGACATCAGACTGTGTCTAGAGATAGGCAAGGCAATGAGATCTGGAGAGGAAGTTGATGGGACCATTCCAGAAAATAAGTTAGTAAACTTTCTTATCTGCTTGATTTCATCATTAAAACAGTCACTCAAAAGTGTAATAGCCTCAAGATGATTAGAATAAAAGAAAAGAAGTAATATTTCTACCCAAAATAATAAGATAAAGAAGTAGAGTGATGGACAAAAGAAGGCATCTCCACAACTCCACTAGAGTGTACCCAAACCAACCTCATCCCAGACATTTGTGTCTTTTGGAAGAACTTTAAGAAAATCCTCATACTTGAATTGTCAGTTCCCTTTGAAATGAATGTAGTTAAGGCACATGAATATAAATAGAACAAATATGCCCCGTTAGTTGCCGATATACAGGCTAATGGATATTCTGTGGTGTATCTTCCTTTGGAAATCGGCTCTAGAGGTCATATTTCGCCAGACAATGTGATGAGGCTAAAGCAGCTGTTGAAAGAAATTGGAAAACCTGTCAATTTGAAACAAGTTTGACAGAGTCTATCCAAACTATATATCTATTGTTTCTTCGTTTGTCATCTACTACTCAAAGAATGCAAATAAATGGGAAACCAAAATTCCCCTTCGCATTTCAAGTATGTAATTACTCACACACACAAATTGGTTTACACCTTGTAACCAGTCTTATATTTTCTTTCTACTGCTCGCCTCTTTTCATGGCACTGATAGAATCCTCTTAGTATTAAACATTAACTCAAATCAAACTCTTATAATACTCATTATGTATGCTTCGTATTTATTAAGTTGATATATCAAATGAAATTTCAATATTTAGCTCCTCTTATTTCATCTATAGCTAGGAATATCCATAACTCCTCAGTCTTCACTATGTTGTAAAATTAGTTAATTTTTGTTGATGTTATATAACATTATTCACTGTATATCTACATGTATGTACTTGTAATGCCCTGCATTTTCCAGTAAAATGGAATTGTCCTGGGCTATTGTTTTCCTTTGTTGTGCAAGTTTGAACAATAAGGTGATGTTTAAAAAAAAAAAAATTATGAAATATTATTGTTTTATTTGGCTGGTGCCGTTCATTTTGTGTGTGTGATTTTTTTTTAGTAAACCAAATTTTTTAATGTTAAGTAATTACTATATTTGTTATGTGAAATGTTAAAGAACACCAAACTTTGAAGTAATCACACATTAAATGATTTGTGAAAGCACTTGTATGTAAAATTCTCTAGATTTGTTTCTTCATCTTTGTTGTTTTAACCTTTACATCATGGATGAGGTGAAAGGGCCAACTCCACCGTCATTTTCATTTGTAGCCCGTGGCTATGCCACTCAGCTTTATAGCATGAATATTCATTATATGCTCTGTTTAGAAGTGTGGTGCTCTAAGGCTAGCAGCAGTTGAAATATGATCTTTTGGTTAATTTGATCAATGACCATTTGAAAGTCATATGATAGATGTTGTGTGGAAGAAGTAGAAGAGAGAGAGAGAGAGAGAGAGAGAGAGAGAGAGAGAGAAAGGGAGAGAGAGAGAGAGAGAATACTATAAATAAGTTTACAAATGATTTTGTCTCATTGCTGCATGTCGTCAATAAATGCTCATTTTAAATTTTGATTGCTAGATGACTAACTTTAAAGGTTAGACACTAGATAAGGCTGTTTGTCACCTTAAAAAAATCAGAAATAACTCTTCTCTATGTATAAATACTTGACCTGTTGAAAAAAATGTACAGTGTATAGAAAAATTATGACATTTGTTATTATATACAGTATATAAATACATGTTTATTCACACCTATATATACAATGTATGATTGCTGTTTCTAAAACATTAAAGACTATTTCTACAAAGATAAAATGTAATCTATTTTGTTTTGTTCCAACTGACATGTTTCCTCTGAATCTCTATCTGCAGGTCAACTCCTAGTGAGAGTGATGTATCAGACTTGAGTTTCGTGACATGCTGTGAAGATTCTTCACCCTATGAACCTATCCAAGCTATAGCTAACCCTACAGGGATTGAGATGATACCTCATCAGCTCTTTGATTCAGATCTTCATACACTACAATTCATGCATCATGGGTCATGTGTATCCCTCTTTGATGAAGACTGTTCAGGACGCAACGTAATGAGCTTGATGAAACTAGATGTCTGCAATGCAATCATTGTATGGGCTAAGTCTGTTGAGAGTCCTAGAGAAGAGGATCTAGATCTTCATATGATCTGTAGCGTCATGTTGTGTACCAAGTATCATTCCTCAAACCCAGCAAACACTAGTAGTTTGGATGGAGGCTACCTTGATCTATGCTACGCCAAATCTATCTCGATGAAAAGTGGAAGTACTACAGAATCAGCCTCCTCCAGCACAGGTACCTCTGCAACGGTCTCACCTCGGAAGACGGATGCTCCCATGACACTGTCCCCATCTAACAAGGAAGAGTTGAGTTGTATCAGTATCGTGTATGGTGCAGGAATCACTGATAACAGAGTACTCTCATTTTGTGTGCCTGCTTTGACAGCATCTATGTGGCATCAAGGATTGAGTATGGTGATCAGAGCTTCACAAGCATTACAGAAGTGTGCTATGGATAAGAGACTTCAGAAGCTCCAGAGAGAATATATGAATCTCTTCTTTGAAGCCGCTAGATGTGCTGGACCTACACCATTGGAAGCTGTGAAGGTAAGTCTCATCTTTAATTAGTGCTGTAAGTCAGACGCTATGTTCGTGTTCGGTTCGGTTCGGCAGAGTTCAGCAATTTTTCACCCGAACTTGGTTCGGTTAGGGGTTCGGTAATATAATAGCAAACAGCGTTATAAGCCACGGCGGTCGGCACTGGGCGGGCCGGCTGGCCTGCCGGGCCCGACCAGCACGGAGGACCTCTGCTCTAAACGTAATTATTTGTGAAGAAAAATACTACTTACATTCGTATTTCCGTCTTGAATCGTGTTTTATTTTCAATTTTAAAAGAATCATGTTTTCAATTTGTCAATAAATGATATTTTCCAAAAATTTTCCGAGACGGTTGTTGTCTAATGTTAGAGTCATGAAAGCTGCCATCTTTGAATAGAAAGTCAGGCTTCGTCAATAACTGTTTTTTATAAGTTTTTATTTTCAATAGGAAAAATATAAAATCCCTTTTTTTCCTGAATAAATCAAAACCATACTATATTTATTTCATTATTTATATTATAAAATTTGTCCGATATTGTTACAATTAAAATATTAATTTTTTGTTGAATGGGTTTGAGCTCAAATTGTTTTGATCACGCACATGTATTCTTGTTTATGGCTTGCGATCGCGACGTAGCGTGGTCAGGATTTGGGATTTAAATGGTGCCAGTGAAGTCGCGCCCACCACTGGATAGGCATAAATCACAAAGGCGGAAAATGGGAAAAAAGTAAATATAAAATGAGCAATCATGACATGAAAATTAGGTACAAAATGACAAGTTTATTAGCTTGCAAAAACGTTCACATTTTTCTGCCGAACATCCGAACTCGGCCTTTACGTTCGGTTCGGTTCGGTTCGGTTCGGAAGTGCCATGTTCGGCGAACTTCCGTTCGGTTCGGCGGTTCGGCTACAGCACTATCTTTAATCATCTTGGGAAATATGTGAAAACAAAATGCTTAAGTAATCAAGATAAAGGGTAGTATTTAAAGATAAGAATAAGGACATCATGAAAGACATATTTTGTGAACTCCTTATATGCCACACAAATAATATCCCTGTGCCACACTGTATTCATCATAGTTATACCAAAGGCTTCAATATTATTTAATTGTTTCCAGTGCAGTAGTAATCTACATTGGTGTTAATAGGGTTATAATGGAGCTAACTAATGAAGACATGAAATGGGTAATTTTGCAAAGCCATTGTGTTACACAAGGCAATCTTTCCATCAGTTGATGCCTAGTGTTTTATACTCATGTGGCAAACCAGCAAAAGGGCAGAGAGCTGAAGTAGGCAACTAAAGTGTTATTACAGTTGAAATGGTCTCTGCCATATTTGTATCATTACATCCTTTATGGTATATAATAAATAAAGTATAGAAATTAAAAAACTAAGAATTAAGAAATTAACAAGATTTGATTACAAAGAATCTGTGTTCAAAGAGAAGCAAATTTGTTCATTTATAACAGAGTGCATATATCAATATGATGTTGATATTTTATATGTAGGTGTTTGGGGGTAAGAATGCTGCCATGAAGAAACTATCGACAGAAAGACAGAGTAGTACCGATACAGATACTAAGAATGTCAGCTTGGATAGACTCATGATACAGACTCCTATGAGAATCATGCTACGAAGGAAATCTTCCACCAAGGTATGCTTCTCAATCTCATTTTTGTTTATCCTCTGTCATAACTTTTTTATCTATAATTATTTCGCTATTACATCTGTGATATACATCATTCTTTGTGTGCTGTAAAGACTATACAATCGTTTCACTTTATTTGAAGCTGTAATATATTGCATTTAAAAGATCATGTCATGACAACATTGTAGAGGTTTAGGGATCATTCAATTTTGTAACAAAACTAAATTTGGAAAGGCTTAAGAAGAGTAGGGGATATTCTCATTTTTACAGCAATATACTACTGGAATAGTGTGATACAGAAGCTAGCGTGAAATAATTGAGTGATACACAATTTGAGATCTGACGTTACAATTCCCTGTTCAGCTGGTATCTCTCCAGTTACATTTTGATGGTTTGAAGGTAGTTTTTCTTTGCCCCTCTTCCTAGCTCCCAGCTAAGCTAGTGGGTGCATTCATTCCACAAAGATAGAATGAAAATAGCTTAGGTCTGTTTGACATTTCATAGCTGCAATTCATCTGAGGATTAGTTTGAAAAATAGGTCAATAAATCTTCTTATTCAATGCTATGTAAGGTGTGATGCATGATTGGGTAAAATGGATGGCAATGTAATTTCACACTTGTTCTATTTCATTCTTGTGATCAATTTGCTTGGATGAGTACATGGTGGAAGACTTTATATTTTGAAGTTAAAGATACTTTTTGATTAATTTTTTTAGACAAAAAACATATTTTAGTAAGTTGTTAATTGTCATGAGCTTATTGTAAATATCTTTTTTCAGTGCTTTTTTGCTACATGGTTAAAAATACTGTAGGGTTTGAATAAAAAAATGATCACAATTATGTATAATGTGAATTTGTGTTTTTAATATCAGAGCATCGAAACCCCTGGTTCGCCTTTGGGCAGACGATCACGGAAGAGTCTACGAAGCAAGAGTCGTAAGAAGGTACACCAGCGTGCCTATACCATTGATGTCTCAACGCTGTCACTAGGGGGCAGTATGCAGGATGGAGATACCAATAGTTTTGTTGGAGGTCAGACCACGGATGTCAATGAGAATGGGACAGTTAAAGGAACTCCCCTTGTTGATGTCTCAGTCAGCAGTAAGTCAACTTCCTTTCAATATTGCACTGATTCGTGTAGATTCATTTTCTATTTTTTTAGACAGACAGGGGTATTTCATTGTAAAATAAATAATTAGGTCGTTTTTTTTTTTTAAGGCCATATTGTTGTATCGTCAGGACTTATTTTGTTTTATTGTCTTGCCTTCCTAAAGTCATTCTTCCCTGGACCGTACTGTTAATTCCTATAATATATCCATTTCTAAAACAAATCTTAATTGTAAAATATTAAGTGATACTATGAAATCAGCGTGTGCTAGATAGAGCAAGTATGATGGTTTTAAACAGTGAAGGTCATGCAGCAGTAATAATGCCATTCTACATATTATTCTATGTTTACTGATGATTTCAATTTGTTATTAACATAATTCAAATGCAAGTGAAAGATTTTAATTGTTTTATCGTTGTAATGTCACAATAAAGTACAGAAATATATTTCTATTTGAAAATCAACTTCTTCATGATAAATGCTAGGCATTGACTTAACATTTCTAATTTTCATAGGTTTAAGTAGTAGTCTAACTTTGATGACTGTGTTCTTTTCTGTTTTAAGATGAAGATACTTTGCTGTCTGTCTAACTTTGATGACTGTGTTCTTTTCTGTTTTAAGATGAAGATACTTTGCTGTCTGTCTAACTTTGATGACTGTGTTCTTTTCTTTTTGAAGATGATGATACATTGCTGTCTGTTACCCCGACCACTGACGATGCTCAAGTGCCATCTGAACATGATATCTTTGGTAGGAAGCGGAGCAGCTCATCTATTGGTTGTGATGGTCAGAGGTCTCTTACAATGAACAGTAATTTGTCTTTCATAGGTAAGATGATTCAACCCTTCGATTGACAGGCATGATGCTATGAATGTTTACAATTTTATTTGTTTTATTTAGATGGTATGAGAATATGATTAAAAGTAGCATTGAATTCTTATGTAACTTTGAAGACAAAATATAGATATAAAAAATGGTGAAAGATATTTTTTACTGCATAAATTACTTCTAAGTCTAATTATTAGATTTATTCGATGTAATTACTTATACAAGTACAGTGTATGCAAAAGTAATTGACATGGGTGGAAGCAGGCTGCCAATCTATGGAAATAGTTTTTGATGATTTTAGACTTACTGTGTAAGAAAGAGTTCAGACATAATTGAATTTATGCTTCTAGTACAAGTTTATACATGTTTCTTAATAGCTTAAGAAGTATGAGAGTCATAGTTATCTTTTACTACATGTATACATATTCCTGTCTAGTATATTTGTACACATATTTATTACTAATTTTCCATTTCCGTTTTATTCCAGAATTTGTGGAGCTGTTCAAATCATTTAGTGTGTGTTCAAGAAAGGAATTGAAGGATATTTTTGATACCTACGCTTTGCCTTACAATACCTACAAAGATGCCTCAAGAGACAAGCAACCAGAGATCTATTACCATGGTAACCGCTCTGTGAGTCAGGTAGAAGAGACTAGCTTCATAGGGATTGGAGGTAAGGGACTTCTTTATAAGGTTTTAATCATCCCCAAATTCTATTATTTTTGGTATCGAAGCTGTGTAAATGAGTTCTGTCTACATTGACAGTGTTTGTGATATGATTATGACCTGAGGATCAAAACTTGTACATGTAGTTCTCCAATGAAATGTTACTATTTGGTTATAAGTATTTATGAAATATTAAACATACTCAAGGAAAAACAAATTCCTGCTGATATGCATTTTTTTCAAATTGATTTGTGGATTTTAACTATTTGACTTTTGAGCAGTTATGATTATAAACATTCTTTTCTTCAAAGCTTTGATCAGCAGGTGTAAGGTTACATGACAGATGATTAATTGGATTTGTTATGATCATTGTAAGCTATCTTATAATCTGATTGCTTTCTTATTAGTCAACTACCATAATAATATTTTGGGGCACTTGATGTGCATGCCTCTTCTTTTTCAAAATCCTACTTTTAATGGTGAAAGTACCCCCAAAATGCAAGTTTGTGCAGTTTGTTCCTGGGAATTGGTTTGGGTGATTTTGTTTGTTCTGAACATCAAGTAAGATTACTATATTTTTGTCCCTAGTCATCAGTCTAACGAGAAACTCCTTCCCACCATTGGTGCCGGATTCAACACGTAGAGTGACGAATGCCATTGCTGCAGCCAGCGTACAAACCAATAGCTCTGGGACACAATCAGTCACTTCACATGTAATCACACAGGAAAGATTCAAACAATTCCTCAGCACAAAGCAGGGTATGGAACTCACTGATGAGGAAGTCAGTGAACTTATACAGGTCAGTCACATTTCAGCTTTCAATTCAATTATATTCCTTACCATTCTTAACTGAAGTACCTTTCTTAAAAATTTACACATGTTATTGAAACTGAAAAGAAAGCATTACAATTTTTAAAACAGTTAAATAACAATTCACAATTTGGCTTCTGTTATTTTTGTTGTTGAAACGATTTGTGCCTTTCAAAATAGTTGCCAAGGGTTACCATATTTTCTAAAATATTAGATTAAAGTAGTTATGACAGTGATGAAGGACTCTTCAGTATATGGCAAATATATCCTGTGACAGGAATTCCCTCATGAATACCAAATTAATTAGTTTTTCTAGTAGTAGTAGTGGAACTGGAGTCAAATGCCTTAAGGATGAACTGTATTTTAGTTCACTCAACATGGAAAATTGGAGAATGTTACTAATGTTTTTTGGTTTTTGTTATGCTCTTCGCTGATGTGAGAGGAGAAGAAAGAGAGAGAAGAGAGAAAGAGAGAGAGAGAGAGAGAGAGAGAGGGGGGGGGGGGGAAGAGGAGAGAGAAAGGGAGAAAAAGAGAGATGGAAGATGAAGAAAAGATTTGAGAGGAGAAGCAGTATATTGTAGGACAGAAGATGGATTAAAATATTACATAGATACATCTTTGAAAGGGCAACATGTGGGCGTGAAATTGATCTGACATAAGAAAGTTGAGTGGTTTATTCCCCTAGTCTGTTTACTCTAAGGACCCTCATTGTATAGATTTAATTGATGTGATAGCCTTGTTTAACCTATCTCATCTTACAAGTTTGCTCTAGCGGGTTCATGATTTTGTCAGTTTTCAAGTGGTACAAAATAAAATTCTTACAATCATCTCTTCTCTCCATTATAGCACATAGGGATATGTGCTATACAAGTGTGCTGCATGTATTAGTATTAGTATTATATTAGTATTATTATTAAATTTGTGTTAAATGTTATTCATAGGAACATTCAATGAATTACTTGTTTATTGTAATGAACATTCATCCTTCCTCTGTTAATCTAAGTGGGGCAGGCACACACCAGGTTATGATATTCCTTCATCATGGCTAAATTGATCTATACTTGATCTAATATGTATTCAAAGCAGTGGTTTTACATGAAACTACAAGTACTCATACTTTCTTCTGACCTGCAGAAATTAGGCAGTATGGCTGCCTGGTTAGAATTTAATATATTCACTACATCACAGTATCTACATGTACCTAGTCCACTGCCTGGACTGTTTCCGTCTTGCACGCCCAATCAGCTGAGAAACGGAGACAGTCCTTGCCTCTCATTCTCTACCCCGGGCTTTTTTTGACAGATGTACTTTCGGGGGTAGCTTGGTCTGTATGGGTTGCATGTAAGGGAGGAGGACATAGATGATAAAAATATAAATAAAAAAGGACAGAATGTGGACTAACATGAACCTAGAAACCCTTTACTACAGCTACATAAAATTAAAGTGAGATGAAAGAGCTAAGAGGTTGGAGAAAGCTAGTTTTAGACAGTATATAAGAGTATACATGATGACAAATGAAGAAAGAGAGTGAGAAAGTAAGAAGAAAGGTGTTGGGAGGGAGAAATATAGAGATAGAGAGAGAGAGAGGAAGAGAGTATGAAAGTGAGAAAAAAAAATCAACCCCCTCTGCGTACGAGCCTGATCAGGCAGATCATGAGATGGAACCAAAGCAACAAACAAAAATGGAGAATGAAAACAGGATAGTGAGGTGAAAGAAGAGTAAATGAATGAAACGAGAAGAATCAGATTTCTTATGAGCAGACTGAGATGAATAAAGATGGATGAGCAGGATGTGTATTCAGGTGTGAATAGAAAACATTTTGTCTTGTTTCTCAGATTATGTCATGCTTCATGGCACAAATGATCAAGCAAGCGTAGTGTTTAGTGAAGGTCTCTCTTGTATGTGGGACAGGCAGACAGACCATGAATCTGCCTTCTTGGAATTTGACATTAAACCACCTACTCAGTTAGAATGATGAGAAAGGTTGCTACAGTCTGTGATTGCATGTAGAAAGGATCTAGACGAAATTTTTGAAAGCTTTGTTTGATCACCACTAACATGCACATGTAAATTGGGTTGTACTATATACTCTATCATTATCATTTATTAAAGTCAGCATTTTTCCCTCTTATGACGGGTTACCGGTACTGACTTTCATGCCATAATGACACTCTCTCTCTCCACTTCTTGTTTAGAGTATCCTCCTCATTTAGACCAGCCTTACTGCTTTCTCTCTTCACCATATCTTTCTATGAAATCTTCCTTTCGCTCTTGTGCCATCCACTTCCAGATCACATGCTCTTTTTACAAGTTGATCATCTTTCCTTCTCTAAACATGACCCATCCATCTCAATCCACTTCTCTTTACCACTTCCATCACAGTCTCTTCCTAACCCAACCTTTCCATGAGCTCACTTGTGTTCTGTGAGGAGAATATACTAACAGCAATAAGATAATGTTGAGGCCAGATTTTAAATGCAACAAAATTATGTCGAGGACATATTTATAATGCAAATGACACCAGTAAAGAAGTGCGTTAAGGAATCCATTCCAGAAGATCGTTTATGCATATGAGAGAAATAAATTACCAGAATTTGATTATGATGTAATATTTATATAATTCTTTGGTTAGAGGATATCGGTGTGTAGCAATACTGCTAGTTATAATATCTAAGAGGAAAACCCTTAAAACATGCATACACGTACACTGTACAAATCTCATGTTCACAAGGAAAAGTTGAATGCTTGAAAGATAGTAAAATAGGCAAAGACTCTATGGAATTCATGGTAGTTCAATTCCTAGGATGAAATGCCAAGGGTCTGTGGTTGAAAGATTGCGGTCTTTCCCACTCCTTTGTCTTGCTTGACAGAATACAGATTAAAGATACTTACACACTACTAGAAGTCTTTCTAATATATATACTGACTTAATAAGGAAAATGATTGACTCTGTTATGTGATGATATGAACATAAAGTGCTTTCTTTTTATATGTTTGACATAGATGTGTTATAATAGCAGTATGTGATATAATGCTTCTAATAAGGGTTGTAAGTTTGCTGTAAATGTGCATCATTTCTTGATATGAAACCTTCAAAGGTATTTGTCATTCTAAAAAAAAACCTTGAATGTCTTCTGAAATACAATTTTAGATAGGTTCTACTTAAATGCATGCTTTCAGATCTATGGCGCAACATGGCTGAAATGATGTTGATAATGTGAAAGCTTTATGAATGTTCATTGTCTTTAACTGAGAGCATTAAAAAGCTTTTATAGCTGTCAGTTATAAGAGACATATTGAGTGCTTACTGAAGTAGACTTGAGCAGAGAAGGATGTATAGTTCTCTTTTTTTTTCTCTCTCTCTCTCTGCTCCCCTCTTCATCTTTCTCTTTCTATCTTCTATCTTATGTCATAAAGGGATATCACAAGTGTGAGGCTAAATCAGATAAATTAGCACATTGTTGTAAAGGTATATGACTTTCTACATGGCCCAGCATAGTTCCATTTGGTTGACTGTCTTCTTCCCTCTTTCCTTTTATTTATTGTTTAATTTAGTGTTTACATTTTAGAATCTTGGCATGTAATGCTACAAAATGAGTGTTAATTGATCGTTTTTAACTGTTATTAATGTGTTTTCAGATGTTTGTATAGATAACTTAAATGAAAGTAAATGAATGAAATAAAATACAGGTTTTGAACAATGGATTTAATCCTTTTCTAATTGACAATTTTAATTTATTGTCACTTAGTTTTCAAGTTAATTGGGGAGGAAAGTGGAATTTCATTGTCTATGTGTCTGGTTTAATTCATGTACATGTATAGTGTAGTCATATATATATATATATATAGTGTGTCATATAAGATATAGTGTAGTCATATAAGATATAGTGTAGTCATATAAGATATAGTGTGTCATATAAGATATAGTGTAGTCATATAAGATGTATAGTATAGTCATATAAGATGTATAGCGTAGTCATATAAGATGTATAGTGTAGTCATATAAGATGTAATATGTGATCATATAAGATGTATAGTGTAGTCATGTAAGATGTAACGTGTAGTCATATAAGATGTATAGTGTAGTCATATAAAATATAACGTGTAGTCATATAAGATTTATAGTGTAGTCATATAAGATTTCTATGGAGCTACTATCTGGGGTAGATATGAATATATTAAGTGGGATTTTAAATAAACTCTTCCATCATCGAGCGTGCCACAAAGGTTATGATTATAATGCTTCACATTGTTTTTGAGACATAAGAATACTAATATGGGATTGAATTAGGTACATGTATTTACATACAAATGTTATTCCATTTTTATTAGTTATTATTTGTGCGTGTAAGCCGAGTTCCAGACATATGACCTCTAATATTGTCCTTGTTGTCCCCAATAGCGGCATGAACCCTCACTGACCATAAGAGAACTAGAGTGCCTGACCTTTGAAGGATTCGCCCGCTACTTGATGGACCAAGACAACTATGCATTCCAGTATGAACAGCTCTTTGTATGTAAACAGGTAGGAATTCTAGTATGAACAGCCTTTTCTAATGTAAATATGTACCGTATGTGTAAACATCTCTTTGTATGTAAACATGTATGCAAACCAATATTTGAACAGCTCTTTGTTTGCAAACAGGTATGCATTATAATGTTTGAACAGTATTTTGTATGCAAACAGGTATGCATTCCCGTATGAACATCTCTTTTCAATTGATAAAGGAATTATTTTGTTAGATGAATATCAATTTACAATTTATATGATGGAATGATGATTTTATTCTTATTGTTCCCTGTAGGAGCTCAATCACCCGTTATCTCACTACTATATTTCCTCTTCTCACAACACGTACCTCACTGGGCATCAACTGAGAGGTGAATCCTCTGTAGAACTCTACTCACAGGTGAGTCAGCTTAGAGTGTGTCAGTATGAATGGGGCTTTAACACTCTACTCACATGTAAGCCAGCTCAGAGTGTCAGTATGAATGGGGCTTTACAATTCTTCTCACAGGTTAGCCAGCTCAGAGTGTGTCAGTATGAATGGGGCTTTAGAACTCTACTCACATGTGACCCAGCTCAGAGTGTGTCAGTATGAATGGGGCTTTAACCCTCTACTCACATGTAAGCCAGCTCACAGTGTGTCAGTATGAATGGGGCTTTAGAACTCTACTCACTAGTTAGCCAGCTCACAGTGTGTCAGTATGAATGGGGCTTTAGAACTCTACTCACAAGTGAGCCAGCTCAGAGTGTGTCAGTGTGAATGGGGCTTTAGAACTCTACTCACAGGTGAGCCAGCTCAGAGTGTGTCAGTATGAATGAGGCTTTAGAACTCTACTCACCTCAGAGTGTGGCAGTATGAAGGGGGCTTTAGAACTCTACTCACAGGTTAGCCAGCTCAGAGTGTGTCAGTATGAATGGGGCTTTAGAACTCTACTCACAGGTATTAAAGCCAGCTCAGAGTGAGTCAGTATGAATAGGGCTTTACAACTCTACTCACCACTCGAGTCACCACCCTTGCACGTTAAGAACCCATTGCACTATTCGTATTAGAGAAGGGGGAAACCCCGGTGTAATGGTCCACCTGCACACCCCAATCAGGCCGAGTATACGGCATCTGCAAGAATCTTCAGTATTGAAGGAGGCAGATTATTTTGAAGAAGAGAAGAAGAACAACAACATGACTGCATAGTCTTTCAATGTAGCACCTACATCGATAATAATTTCGGTACATTTTATATTTCCAGCAGCTTCTGTTGTCCCTCCCTAAATAATTTCATCAATTTTTCCTTGGCCTTTGTTTGAATTCTATGCATCATTTTCCAATATTTTAGATTATACTGAAATTGGATAGAGATGATGGATTTAATTCTATGTTTTTCCCCAGTGAATAAGTTAAGATGGAGATAATTTGAATGATGTGTTTTGTTCCTTCCAATGTCTAGGTTTTACTGACGGGTTGTCGATGTGTTGAATTAGATTGTTGGGATGGAGATGATGGTTCACCGGTCATCTATCATGGACATACATTGACCTCAAAGATCAGTTTCAAGGTAATCAAAGATTGGATGCTAGGAAGATATTTAGTTGTGGGGGATTTAACTCATTGAATACAGGCTAAATGGAGATAAAGCTTTCATTTTATACTCAATGGTTAATTTTGTGTTCAAGTTAATAGGCTTTATGTTGCAATAAAACGTGTATTCATGTCTGTCAAATAAAGCTTGAACTGACAATCCAGAAGAAAATGTAATTAATCCATTCTTCTCTGTTTCTTATTGTTCTTTTTTTCTTAACTCATATTCTCTTTACTAATGTTCTTTTTTCTATTTTTTTTCTTCTTATTATTTTGTCTTCTAATCTGGATGTTTTTATCTCTCTCTCTCTCTCTCTCTCTCTTTTGTTTCCTCTTGTTCCTTTCTTCCAACTCAATCATATTTTTTACTTGCTCTTTTTCCTTTAAAAAAGTCTTTTATTAGTATTTGAAAAAAAATATTTACCATTGTCTTTTATTAGTACTTTAAAAAAATTCACCATTCCTACTCGCCTGTCTCATTGTTTCTCACTATGTTTATTTTCCTTCATACTATAGGACGTGGTAGAAGCTATCAACAGATCAGCATTCATTGCCAGTGACTATCCCATCATTCTCTCTGTTGAGAATCATTGTTCCCTACAACAACAGACCAAGATGGCTCAGATCTTCACTGTAAGTTCTCTTTCTCAATGTTTTGTATCTTTCTTTGTTATATAAATGTATTCAAGGATTGGATTATATTCATCATCATATCATGAATTTATAACTAACAATGATTTTACAATAACAGAAACTCTGTTGTTTTCTCATGATAGTCCTACTTTTTTCTTTCTCTGTAGTTGTTTTGTGTCTAATCAAAAATCTTCTGATTCATTGATACATTTTATCATGGAGTCCCTCAGTTTCCTTTTAATTATTGATATGTATATTTTGCTGTGGAATATCACTTTTCTTCCCTATTTTATTCATTTATGATGACCATGTTTGATGTATATAGTATTTTTCTTCATAAAAGAAGAACAAATATCAAGGCATGCAGTCCTTCTTCCTGTGATGATAATCCCTCTTTAGCAGACTTGATGTACATATGACATTGCCAAGGGGCTCAATACCGGCCCTCTCCTAATCAATATTGTATTAGTAGTTGAAATGTAAATCAAGGCCCATCATTAATGATTTATGGTCTTCTTTCACTTCTGATTGACAAACTATTTCAGAATCAACATTTGTGTGACGGTTTTTATTCTTAATGACAAAATAAAGTTTGTATAATGTGAAATATTTTACATTGAAGTGTTACAACAAATCACTGTTCATCTGTAAGAGTCTACAAATAACAGAAATGTAATTGCTTGCATTCTTGTTTTCTATGCCCTTTCAGGTAAAGTGAAAAAATAAAAATGAAATTGTAATCAGAAAAAAAATATGCTCCATGAGTTTAAGAAATTGAGCAAATTTTGTAGACATAGATGATTAAGAAATTTGCTTCATATGCATAATATGATATCAATGTATATTTCTTGGATTGCAGGAGGTGTTTGGTGACAAGTTAGTGAGCAAG
This sequence comes from Strongylocentrotus purpuratus, assembly GCF_000002235.5. Lineage (NCBI taxonomy): Eukaryota > Metazoa > Echinodermata > Echinoidea > Camarodonta > Strongylocentrotidae > Strongylocentrotus > Strongylocentrotus purpuratus. Next base: position 37,215,781 of record NW_022145600.1, read on the forward strand.
TTCTTGTTTGAGTCTGATTACAGTAGCAGCCCTAGACTACCAAGCCCAGAACAACTCAAACATAAGATACTCATCAAGAACAAGAAGATCAAAGCTCATCAGGCACCTGTAGACCTGCTCAAACATAGGGTAAGTTTTGCCCATTTCATTTACTTATCACCCCCGAGTATGTGTATATCTATATAAATATCTATTGAAATATACATGTAGGATTACTTCTTCCACTTTCCTTTGCTAATTGCTTACCACCAACTGTTTATTTATTGAAACATAGGGTTAGTTTTACTTCCTGCCTTTACTAAGCAGCCTCCTATCACATTTCAGTATATTGTGCAATTGCAAATAATCAACAAATGATTGTTGACAACTAGATATACCTGCAGTCCTTGTAATGAGAGTCCTAATACAACTTGGTTAACCTCTGCTCAGATAATGTTGTGTATCCCTAATCTGTTTGAAAGAATAGTAAGAAAGTCTTTATAGATCAGTAGGTAATGGATAATCACCTATAGATCTATTAAAATGTATGATAAGTTCTACTCTTTCTGCTCAGCTAATCTATCCCACTTTCCATGTCTACTTTCCATTTCTTTCATTCTTCTTTGTGAAGCAGAAATGAGGATGATAATGTTAATGATGATGATGATGATGATAGTGATGATGATGATGATGGTGATGATTATAATGATGAGGATGATGATATAATGATAATAACAATGAGGCAATGATGATGATGATGCTATTGATGATGATGATGATGATGATGATGATGATGATGATAGTGATGATGATGATGATGGTGATGATTATAATGATGAGGATGATGATATAATGATAATAACAATGAGGCAATGATGATGATGATGCTATTGATGATGATGGTGATGATGATGATGATGATGCTATTGATGATAATGATGATGATGATGGTGATGATGATGGTGATGATGATGGTGATGATGATGATGCTATTGATGCTATTGATGATGATGATGGTGATGATGATGATGATAATGATGATGATGATGATGATGATGATGATGATGATAATAATGATAATGATGATGATGATGATGATGATGATGATGATGATGATGATGATAATGATGGTGATGATGATGCTAATGATGGTGATGATGATGATGATGATGATGATGATTATAATGATGAGGATGATGTAATGATGATGATGATGGTGATGATGATGGTGATGATGATGATGATGATGATTATAATGATGATGATGATTATAATGATGATGATGATGGTGATGATGATGGTGATGATGATGATGATGATGATTATAATGATGAGGATGATGATGGTGATGATGATGCTAATGATGGTGATGATGTAATGATATAATGATAATGATGATATAGATATATTCTTCTATTTTGAATGTAGGTGATGCAGCTTGTGAGTGAGCACAAGAGCTCTAAGGTAGATCTGTTAGGTTCAGCAGCAAACTCAGTATCAATGGGTGATATCTCGGAAGAAGAAGATGATGATTTCTTTGAGGATGCTTATGAAGAGGTTCTACCTGTAGATGGTACGTTTTGTCTGTTTTTCTTATGGATTACTACAAAGAAGTCAGTAAATCATCTCATATATAACCATGAGAAACAAGATGCATTATACGTATACATGTACTGTATGGAAGAAAGATGTTACACTGCTCATTGTATGCGGGATACAATTATCAATGAAAGTGTTGTGATTTTACTGCACTGTGATACATTGTGTGGCTGCATGGGTTCAATGGACAACCATTTGGAGTGCTGTGGCACTGTGGGATGCCACAAGACATCTCCAGGGGTGCCATCAGAGAAATTACTGAAAGATCCATTTTTACTCCATTCTGAAGTGAACATCAATTTAGTGAAATATTAGAAACTTCCTAGTATTTTCATGAGGAATTACATTTTTAAGATGATTATGAATAGTTTTTCTTGCTCGCTCTCAAGATTTAGAAAAAAAATGTTTTTAGGCAGGGAAGTGCCTGAATACATGTACCTTCGTATTTAGGCAAAGAGGTGCTAGAATGTCGTCACATTCAGGAAGCAAGGAGCCCAAATATATATAATTACTTATTTATATATAAATTGCATTTTAAGACGCTTGTTTGCTTCACCTGCTATGAAATGCTTAAAAACAGGATGATTCTGGGCAGCAACATGCCCTCATATCCTCATACTCATAAGGTGCCCGTATATATATATATTTTTTGAAATCTTATCCAGTGTGTCTTTTGATTACAAAATAAAAATTTACCATAATAAAAATGTCATTTTTTTTGGCTCGCTCAATTCGCTCACTTGCATTTTTGTTAATACGCAAGTGTCCTTTGTTGAGTACCGCAGTGATGCAACATGAATCTTCTGTAATGAAATTGGCGTTAGGGTGACACAAAACTTGTTATTTTTGATTAGGGTGTTGTGACTATAAAACATGTTGAAAAATGCTGCATTAGACCACTCCCATTTGTTCAGCCTTGATGATTATTTGTCTACAAGATATAGATATCACAAAGCTTTAATTAATATATAGTTGTGTATAATAATAATAATAATAGCTAGTTCTTATACAGCGCTTTTCAGAACCGAAGGCCCTCTCAAAGCGCTTTACAGATATATATATTATTACTGGTTGTAGGCATGCTAAAAGCATTGGAAGATTATATATCTGTACATTACAGGTGACTTCTTGCTGAGTTTATTAATCAACATTCATGTGTTGTAAATTAGAATGTCAATGTTTTATAAACTACAGATAATAATTCAGAGACCCCAGCGGAGTTTTCGAAGCCACCTCTAGGACGCCTTGCATCTACTCAATCAGAAGGTTCAGAATCACCTCCCGTCCCTGATGAAACTAAAGCAGGCTACAAAGGAGCTATGACTAATGGAAAGCATAAGTGAGTTCTAACGTGATCTCTCACTCAAGTGATTGCTTAGCTGAGATACATGTACATGCCAAACGTGTAATGGAGAGATTTTATGAAATGGTTGTTATATGTAGCTTGGCAAATCATACTAACTTTGTAAGACTATGCAGGCACAGCGGAGCACCCCAATTACCGTGCGATCGACTCTCGTCCAGTAAACATCATTTGCATAAAATCAACAATTGTGTACCGATCGATGCGAAAAAAAGTAAACAAATTTCGAAGACAAATTCTTCATTAATGTGATGAATATCACCAATCAAAGCTACTAAATCGAGTATTTAATAAATTTGCAAGACACTCATGTGTATAAAAAGAGTTATTGATGCACAGAAAATGTGAAATTTAAGGGATAGTTTTGACGAACAAAAACGAAAAAAATGAGATACAAAATCACCGTAAAATTCACCATTTCTTTTAGAGCGAGAAAGAATTGCCTCGTATGAACAGAAAGAAAATTTAATAATCTCAATCCTTGTGAAATATCTCTTTTCATAGTTGCTTGATAGGGTCGTCTCAGAGAAAAACATACCCCAATGTCCGAATCTCATCGAACAAAAATAATCCTTCGTTGTCGCAAAATTGTTTGACCAGTCCCATACATTCAAATGTGTGTCATGTCTGAACCTCGCGTGTGCGTTGGCTATACATGTCTTGCCAGCCGACTGCACACGTGCACGCTAATGGCTCAGCTGTTTCGATCTGGCATGCACTGGGCCTAAGACGCATGCGCAGTACATCGCTGAGATCGATGACGTCATGTTCAATGAGTTCGCTGACTACAACTTTTAAAAATGAAGCCCCATGAAAAAGAACGTTATAACCAAAAAAAATACAGCGGAGAAGCGAAAATTTCGCCCATGTATGGATTTAACCCTAATGAATATTCATACCAAGTCTCTACTTCGTGCATTGCTTGATAGGGTCATCGCATTATAAAGTAGACGTCGTGTTTTTCGAGGGGCGAAGCTCAAAACACATTAATATCTCGAGTTTTATTCCATGGAATTTCGTATTTATTTCACTGACATAAAATTCATAATAATTTTAGTTAGTATGGAAAGTTTCATAGCGATATTGGCAGTAATAAAGGCGCAACGCGAATTTTAAGATTTGACATTCTAGCACACACATGTTCGGATTCACGCAGATGTCCGTTGGTTATTCAAATAGAACGGGCCGCTAATGATATGCAAATTGGGGTGCTCCGCTGTGCCTGTATGATGGTTTTATGATGACTTGAATCCAAGCATAAAAACAGAAAGTTTTAGAATATATGCCATTTTATTTCTCCATTCTGAATAAAGGGCATGTTCTAATATGACCTACATAAATATGGGCATAAAGTTAAAATTTAAATGTAAAATAAAATGAAAAAAAAAATGAAAGCATGAAGGAATTTCAGCATGCATTTTTTTGTTCGTATTGCATTTTAACTTTGTGCAGGAGAAGTGGCAGTGGCAGTGGCACTCAGATCATACCACTCACTGGAACAGAGCGTAGCTATGGCGATGACTTCTACAAGATGGCACAGGTGAAACACAAGAAGAAGAAAGAAACAAGTCAGATAGCTCCAGAGTTATCTGACCTGGTCATCTATACCCAAGCAGTCAAGTTTCCAGGGTTTAGTAGCACTACTGATCCGACTCTTGGTACACCCAAGGAGGGTAAACAACTTGGTCGCCGTAGTAACAGATCTAGTACTCAAACCAGTGCTTCTAATAGCCCCATACCAGTGACAAAGGATAATCCAAAGAGTAGGTTAAAGTCTTTTAGTTTTATTTGTAATTTTGAAAATATATTTTTTGTCAGTACTTTTTAATAGAACAGCACCAGGGACCTGTGTCACAAAGTCTTTTTACAATGACAAATGACAAAAATCAGTGACAAATCTGCTGATAACCGATCAGAAGCAAGGATTTCACTAGCTTATAACAACAACTGTTTTTTGTCACTGATGAAAGTTTTGTGAAATGGGGCCCAGCTTTCATAATTTTTGTCATTGAGAATATTCTAAAAACACATATTTGTGTGGTCAGCATCAAATATAGTGACCTAATTTTGATACAAGCATGAATAGTTAAAATGTGAAGTTCAAAGTCTATTTTTACTTTCTAATGTGTACATAATATTCATTTAATCTGCTCTTGTTTTGAAGGTTCTGAAGAAAGTCCTCAGGTGAATGGTTCTCCTGATGAAAGAAAGTTACAGCATTCTACAATGTTATCTCAGTCTCAACAAGGTCTTGTAGTAGAGAAACTAACAGCTTACATCCAAACACCAAAGTGCTTCCATATATCATCTGTCAATGAGAGCAACCTCAAGAGGATGTCAAGGAAATACTTCTCCAAATTTGTGGAATATCCTTTAACTTTATAGTGTGTATGAGCTACTTTTAAAAGACTTGGGAATGATGGAACTTATAAGAGATAGATTTTGCTTGTAATTTGATTAGATATGACCTATCTTATATTCCTAGTTGTAGTAAGATTTCTAGTTTGATTTCCTGAGAAAATGCTGTATATCACCCAAATGATAAAACCCAAATTCATGAATTAGAGGGACAATACAACCATATACTTCCAATATTCTGGTGGTGCTGTTTGCCAGCTGAAATGTTTACATAAATGAACTTGAAAAATCATTCACATTAATATATGAGAGATCTTGATAAAGAGTTATATGAGAATCCATTTATTTAAATCTGTTTATTGGAGGAGTATTGCAACGTTTAAGAAGAATGATCTTTAACTGTAATGATGTGCACGCATACTGAGTATCAGCTTATGAGAACCTATCCAGCCGGCATGAGGATTGATTCCTCTAATTACAATCCTTTCATCTACTGGTCATTTGGAGTTCAGCTTGTTGCTCTCAACTATCAAACTGATGGTAAGACTGAATAAAGAAATAATTTGCATATATGGATTGGGAAATTTGTGATTGTATGATAGTTTGCTAAGAGTAAAGAGGTTTTTCAAATTATTTAGAAATATTCTTTTCAAATAGTATTGAAGTGCATAAACTTAAACTTTGAGTCTTTTCACTAAGTATGTCTCTTTATTTTCTATATGTGCCTGCATTTTGTAAATCTCTTTTTATATAAACCAATTGGGAATCTTTTTGTTTACTTGATTTTGTATTGTTTTGTATAGAGCTGGAGTGTACTGAATGATTGTGATTGATATTGAACTATGTATTTGGTGATAAATCTCTGCAAGGTTAATACCATGGCAGGCTACATGCTGCTATTCAGGATGTTATCAAACCAAATTCATTAAAACAACATTTCTAGGAGATGCAATGTACCGGTAAGCAACTGTTTTTTTTTCATTGTCAGATCCCAGTCTTCAGACATACTTTGCCATGTTTGAAAGGACTGGCAACTGTGGCTATGTCCTGAAGCCTACTATACTATGGGACAGGAACCATCCAGCCTTCAACCGCTTCAATGCATACAACAAGTCATTTGATGGCATGCCTATTAAAGAACTCACAATACAGGTAAGAAATCATTTGATGGCATGCCTATTATTAAGAACTCACAATACAGGTAAGATATCATTTGATGGCATGCCTATTAAAGAACTCACAATACAGGTAAGAGATCATTCGATGGCATGCCTATTAAAGAACTCACAATACAGGTAAGAGATCATTTGATGGCATGCCTATTAAAGAACTCACAATACAGGTAAGAGATCATTTGATGGCATGCCTATTAAAGAACTCACAATACAGGAAAGAGATCATTTGATGGCATGCCTATTAAAGAACTCACAATACAGGTAAGAGATCATTTGATGGCATGCCTACTAAAGAACTCACAATACAGGTAAGAGATCATTTGATGGCAGGCCTACTAAAGAACTCACAATACAGGTAAGAGATCATTTGATTGCACGCCTATTAAAGAACTCACAATACAGGTAAGAGATCATTTGATGGCATGCCAATTAAAGAACTCGCAATACAGGTAAGAGATCATTTGATGGCATGCCAATTAAAGAACTCACAATACAGGTAAGAGATCATTTGATGGCATGCCTATTAAAGAACTCACAATACAGGTAAGAGATCATTTGATGGCATGCCAATTAAAGAACTCACAATACAGGTAAGAGATCATTTGATGGCATGCCTATTAAAAAACTCACAATACAGGTAAGAGATCATTTGATGGCATGCCAATTAAAGAACTCACAATACAGGTAAGAGATCATTTGATGGCATGCATATTAAAGAACAAATATGTACATTACAAGCTAAGTTATTAAAAGGAATGAAAAGAGCATTGACCAGTGTTATATTGTAATGAATGTATTCTATGTTAAACTGGAATATAACAAGTATATTTGATTGATACATAAATTAATTCAGTAGTCAATGGTTTTACTAAAGACTATTTTATGTAAAATAAGAAGCTATTTTGTATTATGTTTTGATTTCTTTGGAGTAGATAGTGTCTGGACAGTTCCTGAGCCTTACCAATCCTCTAGGAAGTGTCTTTGTTGAGGTTGAAGTGATGGGTATTCCTGCAGATTGTGCCAAATGGAAAACAAAGATCGCTTCAAGAAACAGCATCAACCCAATATGGGAGGAAACCTTTACATTCCAAGTGTCCTTTGAAGACTTAGCGTTTGTCCGTTTCACAGTCATAGACAGCAATAGCTCTAGCACCCTGGCTCAGAGGAGTGTTCCCTTGGTTCATCTTAGACAAGGTCTGTATAGCTCTTGAGCATTAATGTGAATTCATCTTAGACAAGGTCTGTATAGCTCTTGATCATTAATTTGAATTCATCTTAGACAAGGTCTGTATAGCTCGTGATCATTAATGTGAATTCATCTTAGACAAGGTCTGTATAGCTCTTGAGCATTAATGTGAATTCATCTTAGGCAAGGTCTGTATAGCCCTTGATCATTAATGTAAATTCATCTTAGGCAAGGTCTGTATAGCTCTTGATCATTAATGTGAATTCATCTTAGACAAGGTCTGTATAGCTCTTGATCATTAATTTGAATTCATCTTAGACAAGGTCTGTATAGCTCTTGATCATTAATGTGAATTAATCTTAGACAAGGTCTGTATAGCTCTTGATCATTAATGTGAATTCATCTTAGACAAGGTCTGTATAGCTCTTGATCATTAATATGAATTCATCTTAGACAAGGTCTGTATAGCTCTTGATCATTAATGTGAATTCATCTTAGACAAGGTCTGTATAGCTCGTGATCATTAATGTGAATTAATCTTAGACAAGGTCTGTATAGCTCTTGAGCATTAATGTGAATTCATCTTAGACAAGGTCTGTATAGCTCGTGATCATTAATGTGAATTCATCTTAGACAAGGTCTGTATAGCTCTTGATCATTAATATGAATTCATCTTAGACAAGGTCTGTATAGCTCTTGATCATTAATGTGAATTCATCTTAGACAAGGTCTGTATAGCTCTTGATCATTAATGTGGAAGGTGGTGCATAATCCATCGAGTTTTAATTGATGGATTCCATTTTATATTGGTCTTGATTGATGGATTCAATCTTAATTTTAGTTATTGGCTTTGGTTGTTCAAGTTATTGTATTGTACCTCACAAAATTCTAGTATTACATTTATTGACTGTTCAATATGATATGTTGAAGATAAAGATGGTGATAATGCTATTGATTTAACAGGATACAGACACCTGAGATTGCGATCATCACAGAATATACCTCTTGAGATCACAACTCTCTTCATTCACACTCATCTTGAGGAGATTCAAGATGTAGCTACTGAAGCCATCAATGAATCAAGACGTAAGAGGCAGATGCTTTCTAATATGCTCTACTATCATATCGGCAAGGACTCAGATATCAAGATGGAATTCAAGGAGGTAACAATAATAATGATTATTATTATTAATAAAATATATCTATAATTCTATTATTATAATGAATAATGTTAATACTAATAACAAAAACAATGTTGATTTAAAAATAAATAAATAAAAATCCCAGTCATTGTATTGTTGAAAAGTGTGCATATAGAATTTACGATTTACATTTTTCATTCCTGGGGGATATCACAGCAAGGTGTCTTTTACACTTGGAAAGCACCATTTATGACGTTCACCCATTATATTAAAAAGCTTTCATTACACATTCTTTGTTTCTTTGTTGTTGCATACAGATGGTTGATGGTTCAGAGGTGAAGAGACGAGCGTTTCCTCTGACTGTATTCAGTGTTCTGGATGGAGAGGACAGTACAACCTTGAAGGCAACACAAGAGACTAAAGCTCATGAAATAGTTGCACAGGTAAACACAAATCAGTTTCTAAATATGTTAAGATCAGCTACATGTATAACCTTAGATTGTTTTGTTTTATCAATGAGGAAATACAAATCTATCTCTGCTTGGAGTGGTTCTTCTAGTGCAAAATTGTGTTGCACTATTATTGATCTGCTGATATATTTATTCTTTATAATGTACAACTTGAAGAAGTTTCTGTAAAGAAACCAAGATCTAGAGTTACCGAGTTAAAAAAAGTGATTTGGGACAGAGATCTGTTAGTGGCTTCTCCGTGTCATAATTAAGGGTCAATATTTACCATATTACAGGTCATGAGTGTTAGCCTAATTCTTTACTTTATGAGTTAAACTCTACACTATTTTATGTTAATATTGTACAGGCCATGGGTCGAGCTGATCGTCCTCTGGAGTCTATGCATGACTATCTGTTAGTGGAGGAGGTACAAGAGACATGGGATGATGAAACAGAAGGAAGAACTGATGAAAGAATTTTAGAAGGAGATGAGAGAGTGATGGAAGCTCAGGCAAGCTGGACAGGAAAAGGCAGATTTCTCCTTAAACATCTGCCGCAGGTGAATATCACATTCTGATATCCTGGTAGGAATCACACTAGTTATTGTGTATAGAAGATTATTATCGTCTGTACTTGTCTGCTTGATTTATAGTCATTTTTTTCACAAGATTGTTTGTATATAGCTGATATACTTTGAACAATACTATAAAGAGATTGTCAAAAAGTACATGGGGTAGCATAATGAAGATTGATACCCATTTTTAGCTTTTGACTTGTTTATTTTGATACCTAATTATTTAGTAGTTTTTGACCTCATTAAGAAAATTCAGTGTCATGTAAATGTGTACTATGGGATCAACAATAGAATATGTTAGAAATGTAATTACACATTCTGCAAAGAATCTGCCTTTTTGTCACAAAGCTTTTGTAACTGTGTTCTGGCTGTATCATTAATATTGATACATGTATTTGGAAGAAACATAATGAAGATAATAGCATTGCATCAATCTTGTTATACTGAAAATGTGTCAGTTTTAAGAAATCATTTGGAAGCCTGCAGTGTGTGATGTATTCTTAGACATTGTGAGCTCTGTACTTTATAGAGTGTTATTGGCCATACCATTGCATACTAATATTGTGAGCTCTGTACTTTAAAGAGTGTTATTGGCCATACCATATCATACTAACATTGTGAACTCTGTACTTTAAAGAGTGTTATTGGCCCGGCCCCCCACTCCGAGAACGGATGGACCCCATGTGTGTTACCAAAATGTCCTTTTCGTAACAAAAGAAAAAGGTCGACCCGTATTGACTTTACACACCGGACTTTTGCTGAAAAGGGGGGGGGGGGGTGCTGAAAAAAGCTTGTATAACAAAAGAAAAAGGTCGACCCGTATTGACTTTACACACCAGACTTTTGCTGAAAAGGGGGGGGGGGGGGGGGGTGTCGCTTGGAACACGCATATGCGTACCCTAAATAACACTGAGTGGAGGGGTGGGCGGGGTTATTGGCCATACTATCTCATACTAACATTGTGAGCTCTGTACTTTAAAGAGTATTATTGGCCATACCACTGCATACTAACATTGTGAGCTCTGTACTTTAAAGAATGTTATTGGCCATACCATCTCATACTAACATTGTGAGCTCTGTACTTTAAAGAGTGTTATTGGCCATACCATATCATACTAACATTGTGAGCTCTGTACTTTAAAGAATGTTATTGGCCATACCATATCATACTAACATTGTGAGCTCTGTACTTTAAAGAATGTTATTGGCCATACCATATCATACTAACATTGTGAGCTCTGTACTTTAAAGAATATTATTGGCCAAACCATTGCATACTAATATTGTGAGCTCTGTACTTTAAAGAGTGTTATTGGCCAAACCATATCATACTAACATTGTGAGCTCTGTACTTTAAAGAATGTTATTGGCCATACCATTCATACTAACATTGTGAGCTCTGTACTTTAAAGAGTATTATTGGCCATACCATCTCATACTAACATTGTGAGCTCTGTACTTTAAAGAGTGTTATTGGCCAAACCATATCATACTAACATTGTGAGCTCTGTACATTAAAGAATGTTATTGGCCAAACCATCTCATACTTACATTGTGAGCTCTGTACTTTAAAGAATGTTATTGGCGATACCATTCATACTAAAATTGTGGCTTATACTAATCCCTCTCATGCTTACATGTAGGAAGTTCAATCACCACAGTCAGCTTACGACTTTCTACGAACACCCCGTTCCTTGTTTTACAGAATGTATCGGGTAAAGCCACTCATTTCATCCTTCTTTCATCATCTTCTTTATGCCATTGGCTTCAAACAAACTGTTTTCTCTCTCTTTGTCAAGCTGTGTTTCAAGTGAACAGAGATATTTGCATTGGCATTAATGTATGTCAAATGTTTTAATAACATGCCAGCAATGTCATTATTCCCCATGTTTTCTTTTTGTTCAAGTGCCCTTACACATGTACCTGTAGCATGAATTTCATGTTTGGTAGCTGACTTCATTCTGTTTTGTACATGTATGTATTTCATTCCTTCTTGGTGCCCGTCCTTCATGTACAACACATAATGTTATGTATTTCTATAGTATTCTCTACATATATGTATATGTCAAGCACACTTCATGCTCATGCACTTTACAGATCTAGATATGTTCATTTTCAATGTGTATCCTTTACCTCATGATCATTGTATTTCATTTTATTCTAGTGTTAATCAACAGAGTTGAGTCTTATGCTGTACATTTTTCAGGCCTCTTTTTGTTTACCTGAGATTAATTTTCTTATGATGGCTTGCTTACTTACTAGTTGCTATGCCCGGCTCACACATGCCTTGTCTAATCTAGCTCAGTCTGAACCCATTGTCTATGGTAACCGGGTGGCTCTTCTATCAAAGGTTGTCCAAATGAAAGAGTTTAGTAGCCACTGGGTTAATTGAGCTTAGTTCTTGGACTGCCTTTAGAAGACTGCCTTAAATTTGTTGTGACTGCAGTTCTTGTAATGTTATATTTGTCTTCACTGATACATATTGGACAAAAAAAAATCTATTGATACTGTGTACTCTATGATCAGGATGTGGGAAATGTCTAATTGTGAAGCATCCAATCAGAAACTCATGAAACTAAAAACTTGAAATTTAGTCTGGATTTTATTAGCATTATAAGCACTTTACTCAGAGAGCTCTTGCAGGTTTCTGCCGTTTATTTGTAAAAATGACATCCTGTATTTGTCTGACAGAAAAGAGAAATCGTGGAGATGTGACATCATGTTTATACAATATAAGATAATGATTTGTTATGGTATATTGACTCACAAACTGTAATGAGCTTATAACATTGTTTGATGTTGTGTTTGTTTAGAGACATCGTTCTGATGAATGGACTTCAATGGACGGTGATGGTAGTGACAAGACTTTCTTGGTTTGGGTCTATAACGTTTCTCAGGACCAGCCTTACACTGTCTTCAGAGCACTTACAAGCAGCACAGCACAAGATATTATAGCTCAGGTACAATTACATCATGAATTTGAAATCATAGTAAAGACATATGTGTAATGGAAACTTATGAATCCAAGATGTTCAAGTATATATCATAACAATTACCTTCTGGACCATCACACCCCTAGACAAAAATAACCCATCCCTTGCTACAAGGACTCTTGAGGACAATAGCATACGGTTGATAGAGTAGGAGTGAGTCCATGGGTGATAGAGTAGGAGTGAGTCCATGGGTGATAGAGTAGGAGTGAGTCCATGGGTGATAGATAGGAGTGAGTCCATGGGTAATAGAGTAGAAGTGAGTCCATGGGTGATAGATAGGAGTGAGTCCATGGGTGATAGATAGGAGTGAGTCCATGGGTAATAGAGTAGGAGTGAGTCCATGGGTAATAGAGTAGGAGTGAGTCCATGGGTGATAGAGTAGGAGTGAGTCCATGGGTGATAGAGTAGGAGTGAGTCCATGGTTGATAGAGTAGGAGTGAGTCCATGGGTGATAGATAGGAGTGAGTCCATGGGTAATAGAGTAGGAGTGAGTCCATGGGTAATAGAGTAGAAGTGAGTCCATGGGTGATAGAGTAGGAGTGAGTCCATGGGTGATAGAGTAGGAGTGAGTCCATGGGTGATAGATAGGAGTGAGTCCATGGGTAATAGAGTAGGAGTGAGTCCATGGGTAATAGAGTAGGAGTGAGTCCATGGTTGATAGAGTAGGAGTGAGTCCATGGTTGATAGAGTAGGAGTGAGTCCATGGGTGATAGAGTAGGAGTGAGTCCATAGTTGATAGAGTAGAAGTGAGTCCATGGTTAATAGAGTAGAAGTGAGTCCATGGTTGATAGAGTAGAAGTGAGTCCATGGGTGATAGAGTAGGAGTGAGTCCATGGGTGATAGAGTAGGAGTGAGTCCATGGGTAATAGAGTAGGAGTGAGTCCATGGGTAATAGAGTAGGAGTGAGTCCATGGTTGATAGAGTAGGAGTGAGTCCATGGTTGATAGAGTAGGAGTGAGTCCATGGGTGATAGATAGGAGTGAGTCCATGGGTAATAGAGTAGGAGTGAGTCCATGGGTAATAGAGTAGGAGTGAGTCCATGGTTGATAGAGTAGGAGTGAGTCCATGGTTGATAGAGTAGGAGTGAGTCCATGGGTGATAGAGTAGGAGTGAGTCCATAGTTGATAGAGTAGAAGTGAGTCCATGGTTAATAGAGTAGAAGTGAGTCCATGGTTGATAGAGTAGAAGTGAGTCCATGGGTGATAGAGTAGGAGTGAGTCCATGGGTGATAGAGTAGGAGTGAGTCCATGGGTGAAAGAGTAGGAGTGAGTCCATGGTTGATAGAGTAGGAGTGAGTCCATGGGTGATAGAGTAGGAGTGAGTCCATGGTTGATAGAGTAGGAGTGAGTCCATGGTTGATAGAGTAGGAGTGAGTCCATGGGTGATAGAGTAGGAGTGAGTCCATGGTTGATAGAGTAGGAGTGAGTCCATGGTTGATAGAGTAGGAGTGAGTCCATGGGTGATAGAGTAGGAGTGAGTCCATAGTTGATAGAGTAGAAGTGAGTCCATGGTTAATAGAGTAGAAGTGAGTCCATGGTTGATAGAGTAGAAGTGAGTCCATGGTTGATAGAGTAGGAGTGAGTCCATGGGTGATAGAGTAGGAGTGAGTCCATGGTTGATAGAGTAGGAGTGAGTCCATGGGTGATAGAGCAATGGTGATAACCCAGAGATGAGAAAGAATATAGGGTCAATATTCGAGGGGTGATAGTTTAAAGTGATAGCTCAAGAGTGATAGTCCATGGTTTATTGTCAAGGGGTCATTTAGACTAGATTTATACCAACAGAGTGTCAGAGATGAGTATAAATAATATATTAAAATCCAAATGACCATCTTGGATGACTCTGATTTTAGAGTAGTGGTTATTGTCCAGAGATGTTAGTCCAAGGATGATAGAGTAAGGGTGATTGAGTAGGGGGGATAACCCAGAGATGAAAGAGTAAGGGTGCTAGAGTAGGGGTGATAATCCAGAGATGAAAGAGTAGGGGTGATATTTGAGGGATAATAGCTTAAATGTGATGGTCTAAAATATCACAGATGAATGTAACTAGTATATTACATTCCAATGAACCATTTTGGATGCCTGTATTGATCTACATATTCTCTATATTTAGGCGATGGCCAAGGCCCATCGACTGGATGCTAATCCTTCTAGCTTTGTGCTAGTTGAGGATGTGTACAAGGAATGGCGGAGCCCGGATACCACCACAGCAAAGAAGAACATAGCAGAGAAAGTGACGAGTAGAGTATTAGATGATGAGGAGAATGTAGCTGAATTGCAGGACCAATGGAAGACACCAGGAAGGTTCTCACTTAGAGAGAGAGAAGAGGTAAATTTATACTCACTATCAAAGCAAACGTTCTGTTTTTAAGTTATTTTATATTTCTAGTAATGGCACTGCACTGTGAGAGATACTGGCTGAAAGTAATTCTGGATTAGGTTATGCACAAGCTAGGTTGTTTAGACTGTATTGAAACTAGATATCACACTATCAGTGCCATTTAAGATTTGTTTTTTACTGTGAAAGGGATTTCGAGACCACATGATCATGTGGTCTCGAAATCCCTTTCACAGTAAAAAACAAATCTTAAATGGCACACACATGGTGACAACATGTTATGCATAAAGGTCTATTGCCTATTATCTCACTCTCACTTTCTTTCTTCGCTTATATCTTAGCTATTTCACAGTTTCTGAAACAAATTTGGTAGCTTGTCTTAGTTATTTAGATAGATGGTCATAGAGGCTGATATTCATTTGTTATACAACTCCTAGATGTAAATGAATAGGGTAGTAAGCCATACTGTAATTTTAATTTCATATGTCACCGGACTATTTTTTCATCGTATGACAATATTTCAAATTCAATTTAACGATTCCACCCGAATAAAAAGCCTCTATGATGACAATACTTTTAATACTTTTATAGGTGCAGGGTAGAGGAAGCAGTGGAACTTTCAAGAGGATTAAGAAGAAATCAAGTAGCAGTAAACCACCCTCATCAAGTCAAAATACTGGTAAGAATATATGAAATCTATTTCACAATAAATCACCCTCATCAAGTCAAAATACTGGTAAGAATATATGGAATCTATTCCACAGTAAGCCATTCATAATCAACTCAAAATACTGGTATCCATCCATGAAATGCTCTACCAAAAAGAGAAAAAAGTATTTGCCTGCCTGCCTTTCACCTACAGTTTAAGGACCTGGACCCATAGGCTTGTCAAGGTCATAGGCTTGTCAAGGTCATCTGCCCATACTCGGCCACTTGACAACCAGAAAATGAAAAACAAAAACATTGTGTATATCATCCTATTTATGTATGTTCCTTTTGCCCCAAAATCAGGATTTTGTTTTCATGAAAAATAAAATCAATATTGGAGATTATGTTAGTATACCTGAATATCAAGGATGAAGTCTTGTATGTGTTAGATATAGAAAAGAGAACAGTTTAAAGCGCCATATAAATGTAATTATTATTATTATTATTATTATCATTATTATTCACATTAATATTGGCACTCTTGGTTTCAGTGTCAGAAAGTCATATAATGTTACATTATTTTATTTTATATGCTAATACAATGCTTTATCTTCTTATAGCATCGTCAAAGTTGAAGAACCAAACATTGCCACGGAACTTCAAGCCTGATGAAAAGAAAATGGAGTCAGTTCATGCTGAAAAAGATCCTACACCCAAGCCTGCTTCACTCCGAAGTCGAATCAAACTTTGGAAGACTTGATTGAATGTAATTCATTATTGGCATTATTGTTTGATAATGCATTAACGTACTTGATAACAATGTGAATGGACATATAAATTTCCATTTTTTTTATCTAGAGTAAAAAAAAAGTGACAACATTAAAGCTACTGACGTCTGGTAAAGAAACACCTGGATTGTACTAAAGTATTCTTGTCCAAGTCCTTTATCAATAGCTATGTGATAGCAATTCCTTATAACAAAAGCATGACTTATATATGTTTGTGTGTTTGTTTGTCATATGCATGTTCTTTCTCAGAAATACTATCATTGTCAAAGATTCTTCGACAGTTATTACCTGGATTTTTAAGATGTATAGAAGGTATGAATTACTTTTGACAATATGGGCTGGTTCTCATTGTGTATATGGTATACTTGTATATTTTACAGAGCAGGTAGCAAAGATCGCATTACCACTTCATTCTAACTTGTTTTCACTTTGAGGTAGAGACAACTATTAGGACATTTTTTTTGAAAGATGTCAACAATATATTACATGTACTTCATGTATTATCAAGTATACAAGTAAATTTGATGCCACAAGGCTCTCCTCATGAAGATATAATCATATTTCCATTACAAACCCCAGCTCTTTGAAGCATAGGGAATATTGGCATTATGTGTCATTCAAGGCTGGAAACATTAGATTAATTTTGTTGTTCAAATATTTGTATAATAAATTAAAATGGAAAGCTACCAAGCAAGTCCATGAGGCAGTACTCATCAATGGTAATACTATGAATAGTATACTATGCTGAGAAAAGTATTAAATTGATACTGTTGTAAACAAGTGCTTTATTTAACCAACATCATATAAGTTAGGTACTGTAAAAGAATTAGATTCACTTCATATTTCATACTTGATGCAAGATTCTGAGTGGAAAAACAATGCAGTCAGTGTGTAATGGAATGGATATGACAATCTGAAAATTAGCAGCATTATAAACCTCTCTTTTTCACTTTTGATTTCCAAGTTTTTTTTGACAGCAGTTTATTCTTTTGTAATCAGACTCATAGCGGACATTCAGATGAACTCAGTAGAAGACTATTTGCTCTGAGGTATTAACACACCTATATTACTTAATATAATAGAGGTGTTATTTCTAGTGCTCACATATTACTACAGTACTACAGTTCTATACTACTACTACTGCCAATACTACAACTTCTACTCCTCCTCTTCCTACTACTACTACTACTACTACTACTACTACCATTACATGTACTACTACTACTACCATTACATGTACTACTACTACTACTTCTACTACTACTACTACTACTACTACTACTACTACTACTACTACTACTACGACTACTACTACTACTACTACTACTACTAGTACAACTACTACTACTACTACAGCTTCTACTACGTACTGCTACTGTTCGAATTACTGATTCTACTACTTCAAATACATCTGCTACTACTAAAACTACAGCTGCGTCTACTAATACTAATACTACTAATAATACTGTAAGTACTCATACTACTTGTATTACAAGTACTTTTACTAGTACTACTACATTTTATAATACTAATACTACTACTGCTGCTACTACTACTTAAATACTACTACTACTACTACTACTTTAAATACTTCTACTACTACTACTTTAAATATTATTGTACTACTGTTACTAGTTATATTACTACAACTATACAACTACTACTACTACTACTACTACTACTACTAGTGCTACTAATAATACTGCTTCTACTTTTGCTACTACTACCTTAAATACTATTACTACTACTACTACTACTACTACTACTACTACTACTACTAGTGCTACTAATAATACTGCTTCTACTTTTGCTACTACTACCTTAAATACTATTACTACTACTACTACTACTACTACTACTACTACTACTACTTGTACTCTTTCTATTTCTATTACTACTACTATTACTACTAAAACTATTATTACTTTTACTATTACTTCTACAACAACTTCTACTACTAATACTACTACTGCTACTTCCGCTGCTACTAATACTTATACTCTCTTTGTATTGCTTTTAATTCTACTACTGCTACTACTTCTATTACTACTCCTTCTACTACTGCTGCTACTACTGCTACTTCTACTACTACTGGGCTAATAATTCTACCACTAGTACTACTACTAGTAATAATATTGCAGCTAATACTACTTATCCTACTTCTGTTACCCAATCCAGTCCTGTCCAATGATTATTTGGTGTAGCACCTTTACCTTGCAGCTACAGAGTGCTTCACAGTTTGTGCCCTCGTACTTAATATAAAATATCAGTTGCGCCAGACACCTTTCTCTCTGACAAAATAAGTGAGCCTTGAAAAGTTTCTTGAACTTCTGAAACTACTACTTACTACTACTACTACTACTACTACTACTACTACTACTACTGCTGCTGCTGCTACTACTACTACTACTACTGCTATTTCTATAACAAAAACTTTTACTACTACTACAAATACTGCTAAAAATATTACTTTTACTAAAAAATACTACTTCTACTACTAGTACTTAGTACTACTAAAATAGTACTACTTCAAATGCTATTACCACTTAAAATATTATTACTACTCCTACTGCTACTACTTCATCTACTGCTGCTTTTACTTCTGGAAATACTACTACTACTACTGCCAGTACTACTACTACTAATACTACTACTTCAGATAAATGCAACTACTACGTCAAAGACTAGTAGTACTACTACTACTACTGCTTCTACTTTTTCTACTACTACTACTATATTCTACTACTACTACTACTACTACTACTACTACTACTACTGCTTCTACTACCACCACTGTTACTAATTTATGTACATGTACATGTACAACTACTAGTACTGTTACTGCTTCTTCTTTTACCACTACAACTTCTGCTACTTCTACTCCTGTTTTTTTATTTACCACAACTATTACCCCTATTGACATGAAAATGAAACTGCCATACAACAACCATCACTCTCCCTTCTTGTACGTTACTATCAATTACAGTGCAAATATTACTACCACTCATACTCCTACTATAAGTACTTTGTTTCCACTACAATAACACTATTACTACTCTCCCTACTTTTACTAACACTACTATACTACAAATACCACTACTACTACTACTACTACTACTACTACTACTACTACATACTACTACTACACTTGATACATCTACAATGCCCCTTTGTAACCACTTTGCAGGAAAATTTACTCATCAGATTTTGGCTTGCCTAAACACATATTATATACATTTTCCACTTAATGGATGGGTTGCAGTCAGGCATTTTTTTTATTGACACTCACAATGCTGAAAAAACACAATGACTTTGCATTATAGCAGGTATCCCCTTTTTCATCTGGATGTAGGGAAGCAATGTAGATAATATGACTTGCTTAAAGAAAAAAAGTGCTGTGCTGAGGATCAAACCCACAACCTTTACATTTCCTGTGAGTTATTAAACCACAACACTATTATGTTTAATAATACTACTATTACTACTACTCACTACTACTACTTCTACTCACTACTACTACTCACTTCTACTCACTACTATTTTTTACTTCTATCCTTAATACTGCTACTTTTATAGTGATAATATTGTATTTCTATTACTGTTTCTCTCACTACTTCTACTACTCCATTTATTATGACAGCCATAATCACTAATACTAATACCACTGCTATAAAATACTCTTACTCTTACTACTACTACTACTACTTCTACCACTACTACTGATTATAGTGAATAACTTGGTGTATTCCAAATCTTTTGGGCTTTCCTGTGCTGGCCTCCATCCTTTCAAAAGGAAATAAACAACATAAACTGGCATGGTCCTGTTATGAATCAGCCTATCTTTACGTACATGAATGTTTTTCACCCAATTATTTGTATGCTTAGTTAATGCTGGTGTAAAAGTAGTATAGTGCTTATAAGCATTGGTATTTAGTGGTATATAAATGTTATTATAATTATTATTGTTATTAGTAGTAGTAGTGGTATCCTCAGATTCATTCCCAATAATACTCCACACAAAACCCAAAACTGTTCAATATCAAATCAATGATGATATTTAACGGAGAAAGTGAGCTATTCAATTCCATTTTACTCCTTCATATATTGTTTGATTAATGAAAATTATTTTGAAAAATGTCCAGGGTTGTATTGATTTCTGCAAAAATCAATGTGATGACAAAAATAAATCAGTACCTCTGTTAATTGCTTCATTAACAAATTATATGTATTTCATAGGTGTAATCAAAATTGACTTACCTTTAATCTTTCATGACATAATAAATCATCTGTGTCAGAAATAAGTTGAAATGAAGTGTTGTGGCTGTTACAGAATGATAATTTTACAGAGTATATTAGTCTCCAAGTTTAATGAAACATGAAAAATTATGTAAAACAAAAAATACTGATACTACTGGTTCCTATATTTGATTTGATTTGATTTATTTATTTCTGTTTGATTTTCTTTTTCTTTTTGCATTTTTACAAATATATAACAAACAGACATTGCAAACATGACAAAAGAATATATGTAGAATAAAGTAAGGCTGGCTGTAACTAGACTTTGGGTATCACTTGTACTTCAGCAAGCAGGTCCTACTAGTATGAATTTTTCTCTGAAATTCTGTCATACACAGTATTTGGTATTCATTAGTTGTATTAATTTTGAAATTATGTTGATTGATTATACAACTTTCAATTTTCAGCAGTTAAAATGTATACTTTTTCAGATTAGGAAAATTTGGATATTCACATTAGACATGACACTTAATGTTATATGGTGAGACAAACTTG
The DNA here is from genome assembly GCF_000002235.5 of Strongylocentrotus purpuratus. Classification (NCBI taxonomy): domain Eukaryota; kingdom Metazoa; phylum Echinodermata; class Echinoidea; order Camarodonta; family Strongylocentrotidae; genus Strongylocentrotus; species Strongylocentrotus purpuratus. The sequence goes on from NW_022145600.1 coordinate 37,237,163, forward strand.
AAATGGTAAGGTTTATGAAATGTTTTGCTTGGGATTGCCCCTTATATAAATCAATTATTGCCAGGGCCATTTAGAGTTTTGAGGGTTTCCTAGACCCTGCATATATTTTGCTTACAAATTCTTTGGTTTTATTGCCATACTTTAACATTGTTTATTGGGAATAATTGTCTATCAAATACTTGCTTATTATTGGTGTTGTGAAAGAATGTGTGTTGATTTTTGGAGGATAAATCTAATGATTAAGCTCTTGATGTTTTAGAGAAACTTGAAAATGGCCATAAATTGTGCAATAATGTAATACAATTCTCTCTTCTTTTTCAACAGAGGGAAGATTGCGTCAAAAGGCAACGAATGTGAAAGAAAGTAATTATGTGTGAAATCACAGTTTTGGGGTATGCTTTTTACTAGAACGTACATGTACATTTTAATTAATCATTTACATTGTCTGTGTGGAAATAGATAATGATACTTGAATGAAGTTTGTATGTTTTTAGAAAGGATTTTGCTTTGAGAATGAAGTTCATTTTTTTTAATGCGTATAGTTTACAAAGCAGGTCTTTATTTACATTGATGTAATTTTAATGTTGTATTTTGAAAATACAGCCAAAGCTTCTAATAGTATAACTGTGATGTAGTCAGTGAATAGTTTATATGATATACATATAGGTTAATGTATAACAGATGATATTTTGCTTGAAATATAGAATAGATTATATTACTTTCCATTCTTATAATACTTATAAAGATATAAGGGTTGAATTGATTGATTTCATTTATATGACTTTGATGAATATATTTATAATTGATTTAAAGTAATTTCTTTGAGTCTCAGTTCATGTGATTTGATACTGCCAAATAATGTTCATGTTTTCATTAAGTCTGTAAGGTGATCAAAGTCTTTTAACTGAAAGAGTCACACAAGATTGGGACTTTTTGGGATAGGTTTTAATTTAACATTTCAGATGTGGAAGCTTTAAAGCCCCTCTGTACTAGTTTGGCATGGAGGGATTAGACCTCCCTGCAAGGTCACTGGCAGGTGGTTATCTCATCAAATCAGCTCTTAATTAACATAAGAAAAAGGGCATCCTGGGGGATCAACGGTTACCGATTAGGCATTGTTGGCTGTATAGAGGGCACAAGTAGCTATAAGTAGTTCAGTGGAGCTTTAAGGAAGATATGATACATTCTTGCAAGGTTTGACCCTGGAAGTTGTACAAAGAGATGAATGATTGTGATACTTGTAAGACTTGATATGTGAAAGATTAAGGGAAGAGATTGAAGAAAAAAAAAAGTCTTGTACATGTATGAATCGACATGGGGGAGCTTAAATAAAGAGATTGGAAATATTAGTTCTTGTAAGACTTGACATGGTAAAGTAAAAGATAATCCTAAGTGTACTTTATTATCATGAACCATGCAACTTGTACCATAATGTAAGCAAACATTATCAGAATAGCATCCTTATTCTTGTTCTCACACTCTTTCTCTTTTTTCTCTGTCTTATTGCCTATCAATTTCTTTGTATTTCTTGTATTCCTCCCCCATATTTCCCCATATTTCTTCTTTTTAATGGGGATTATTGCTTTTAGCTCTACTTGTAACTGCGTCTCCATAATCGATGTCTCTCTGATCCAGGATGATTATATAATCATTATTTAACCAAAAGACAAGTGAGTCCTTTATGCTCTAAACATCTCTACAATCATCTTAATTTGTCCATTATACTGATGGTAAATAAGCAAAGATATGAAAACGAATCTTCATGTAAAAGGCCTTCAAAGATAAGCTATTTACAAAGTGTACTTATACTATAGCTTTTATCACCATTTGCTTATTTTGAAATGCTTGAGAATATTTCATATATTTGGAGGAAACATTTTTCTTCTACCACCAAAATAATGATTTGATATCTTTCCTTGACATGTTATTTTGTAAATCCTCGGTTCTAACCAGTGTTTAGTATAAAGAGTTATCTTATTATCTGCTGCAAGCCAGAATTGTAATAACTGTATTAAATGAAAGAAGGTAATGTCCTAGCTTCTAGCTCTTTTCAGATGATATATGTTATAAAAGGTAGCTCAAAGATGTGAGGAAAGGCGTTACATGAACATTAGCCTCAAAAGGCACCCATATATTAGAATTTGGTGACAAGGTTATTTGTCATTAACAACTAATCACTGTACTCCCTAAATAGATGATTTGCAAAAGTATACATAAGCAAGTGCATAATTATTGCATATGGGTAATGTATCTGCTATTTTGGGCAATTTTCTTATGGTCCTGCACTTCGGTTCAAGACAAAGTTTTATAAAATATTCTCTGTATTACATGAAAATGTGATTTGTTATGCTGTGCTATTTGTGGAATTTACACCCCCAAAACACAAATTGGATCCTAATATGAATGTGATATTTCCAACAATGATTAAAAACAGAATTGAGGTAATTATGGTGCCTAGCAAGACCACAAGAGGAGTGTCACATAATGAACACAATGTTGTGCTAGCATTGACAGTATTGAAATCGGTTTGTAAATGTTGATTTGAAATTTCAGTACATGGTTTCTCTTCTTTCAATGTCTTCATCCCAAAATCTACTTACATAATATTATTGTTCAAGAAACTCAGTTTAATGAGTAATGATGTCATATTTTGTTCACATAAATTATTTATGAAATCTTCCAAGCTTTCTTTTAAAGACTTTTTATTGTTAAATTGGATTGATCTCCGTCGAGGACTTTTTAGTGCAGTGGTATTCGTACCGTCTTAGTTTCTAATGCACACACTACATGTTCATACAGTAGGTATAAGAAATATCATCTTTATTTTGAGTTTGAAAGTTAAAGAAAATCAGAACTCAGAATATGATATCAATTTGTTTTTCTTAAGAAAAGGGTGAAAAGGAATGCTTTGAGACATAAAACAAAGCAAATATTGTGCAAAGTTATAAATTGAGTATTTATTCAGAATGATGAGGGTATTTGTGTGTAGATCGTGACAGTAGAATGCTTCTAATTTATTCATTTCCTAGATTCATTTATTGCAAACTTTTTATGTGCAGTCTATGCCATGTTCTCAGGCTTTTGATTCCGTATGAAAAACATGTTTCGTAGAAAAATATTGTATAATAAATGACTTATGTTCAAGTCCAAAGAAAGCAAGATTATGCTGGTATATTGTCATATCTCTGCATTCATATCTCCACACCAACACACTCACACACATATCTCTTGATCTTTGCTATCCCAAAAGTAGCTATTCTCAACTTTCAAATATTGTTTAACTTTAATATAAACCCAAAGTCCCAAATTCACAAAGGAGGTTAATATTAAACCCATGGTTTGGCGCAAAATAAGCGTACCTTGTCTTGCACGCATCTAATATTGGACCAGTCTTGACTGTGTTGCGCTTATTTTGCATTAATTTTAAACCATGGGTTATGTAAATGAAGGTTTAAACCATGGGTTAAATGTAAACCTCCTTTGTGAATTCGGGCCATAAAGTAAGTTTGATTGATTATATATCTCTTGTCATGACATAATCATTGCTTTGTTTAGTATCATTAGATAGTGTTTATTCTTCTTTAAAATGATACCATATTTGATATGATTATGCAGCCATGGAATGAGCAGTACATCAGCATAAGGGGCATCGGCAGGGTCAGAAGTGAAAAGTTCTCAATGCATTGTTATGCTGAGCAGTCTTCTTTCTTTGATATAAGAGATTGTGATTTTTGTAAATTGCTGTAAGCCTATTTTTCCCAACTGGGCATCCATGAATGCCAATTCTGAAAGATCTCAAAATGAAATTCATACACTACTGTGACATGTCGGCAAGATTCCCTAATGTTTGGTTATCAACTTTTCGAAGCACCATGCCTTTGTTAACAAATCTTGAAAAGGCCCAGGCTGCAGGCAATAGGGCAACCTAAAAGTTTTCCAAAAAGATGTTGCTGCATTTTCTTTAGTTTCTTAATAATTTATTGATTTTTTCTTTTAAAGAGATGAATTCATGTGAAGTACATGTATGTTTTTTAATGCTCATGCCTGTTTCTATGAGTGCTTGGCGCTTGATTGTTTTAATGCTCATGCCTGTTTTTAGGAGTGCTTGGCGCTTGATTGTTTTAATGCTCATGCCCGTTTCTCTGTTTCTATGAGTGCTTGGCGCTTGATTGTTTTAATGCTCATGCCCGTTTCTCTGTTTCTATGAGTGCTTGGCGCTTGATTGTTTTAATGCTCATGCCTGTTTTTAGGAGTGCTTGGCGCTTGATTGTTTTAATGCTCATGCCTGTTTTTAGGAGTGCTTGGCGCTTGATTATTTTAATGCTCATGCCCGTTTCTCTGTTTCTATGAGTGCTTGGCGCTTGATTGTTTTAATGCTCATGCCTGTTTCTCTGTTTCTATGAGTGCTTGGTGCTTGATTGTTTTAATGCTCATGCCTGTTTTTAGGAGTGCTTGGCGCTTGATTGTTTTAATGCTCATGCCTGTTTCTCTGTTTCTATGAGTGCTTGGTGCTTGATTGTTTTAATGCTCATGCCTGTTTTTAGGAGTGCTTGGCGCTTGATTGTTTTAATGCTCATGCCTGTTTTAATGAGTGCTTGGCGCTTGATTGTTTTAGTGCTTGCATGTTTTTTAAGACTTTGTGTGTGTATGTTTTAGTGCAGTGTGTATGTTGCTCATGGAAGATATTCTGAAAACACAGCAGCGCTACACTCTTCAAAGATAGAAGAATTTTGACCGGAGCCTCTCATTGCATGGTATGTTTGATAAATATCTTGAAACAAACAACACACTCATATGTACACACAAGTTAGTTATTACCTGTTTGAGGACACTCATATTTTTAGGAATATATCATCTATGGAAAGTTACTGCATAACCGAGGACCTACTGTTTGTGTGCGAATAGAGCACCTATACGTAACCATGTATGAAAGGGCTTCAAATTTTAACAAATTTACAGGGCCTTCCTTTAATTGGGAGTGATCATCAAAGTGAATTAAGGTACAGTTCAGTCTTATGAGAGTCGTTGTTACCAACTGACCCATGCACACACGTACATGCACAAAACAGCACAGCTCTATCAAACATATAACACATATCCTTTTTGAATTTCAATTACTATCAAAGAATTTAATAACTGCAATTGTCCCTGTACATCTCAATAAATATAGACCCATTATGTAAAATCTTCAAAAATATCTACAGAATTTCCACAGAATATATGTACAGTATATACACTAGCTTTAAATGATACAATTTAAAAAAAGTTTTGTACAAATATATACAAAAGGTTTTTTTGTCATCATGTTATCTTCTAGTATAGAAGCTTTGAACCTGCTTTAAGGTATACACACTAGGTAGGAAAGATGAAAGTGAATTAACCAAATATAACATGGTATAAGCAACTTCAGAAAGACTTTATGCACATTGGCAAATAAAGGTTATTTATAAAAAAAACTGCTAAACCCATCAAGACAACTGCTGGATACAGGTTCATGAAAGTCATCATTACATATATCACCAGTGGTACATTTTATGATACACAGGTGGAAGTATTCTTTTCAAGAGGGCAAAAAAAGGAGTTCATGAGGAACCTTGCATCACTTTGGCAGTGATTATTCTAAATGCACAATGTGGGACATCTATTCAAGTGCTACCTCCAAAGTGGCTAATTATTTGGTACCAGTCACTCACACATTAATACCTAGGTCAAAAGACAGAGGTCACTGATTAGGGATATATTGGTATGTCAAGGCAGGGAACATAAAGTTATTAAAGCAGCTACATGTATACCACAGTGCCCCAGAACAATATGAAGAATAACAACAAAAATGTCTTTAAGACTAGAGTAATAATACAAATCATTTATGATGAAGCTGCAAGGTATTTTCATAGACTAGCTGTTTAGGGGATTCACTCAACTTGTAAGTGTAACTTGTTACATATATTTGATTTTACAAACCAGAACATGAATCTGGACACCTAATGAATCTCATTTGTCTTACACAGCGCTTAATCTTTTCTACTGTTTTACCACTTCACTAGCACATCCTTTAATTAAAAAAAAAATATAATTCTTGTAGTGGACTCGATCATCAAGGTATTTCTTAATAGCAATATTTTTCTCCATTCAAGTAAACAAAGGATTTAAAATTAGAACATTCAAATTTTCCCTCCATAAATTGTCATATTTATTAGTGACATTGATAAAATACTTCACTCTTACATATCTTGATACATAAATGCATGTACACTAGCTGTAACAAAAAAATATGAAACTACTGAGAGACACAGCTCTTTGTTTTCCAAAAAATTGTGTATTTACAAGTAGAACAAGTTCAACTAGTGCTCAAGAATTTTAGATACCCATTCTCACCTAAATGGAGATTGGTAAATGTAGATTGACATTAGTACCAGGCTAGGATTGATCACTTATTCATGAGACCACAACACCTCTAAAACATCTTTTATAAAATATGTCCACAGATAGACACACTACAGTGCAGGTTTGTTTTTAGTATCTTAGATCCTCTTTTTACCAAATATCTACAAACACTTCCAAAAGGGTGGATTGAAACAGTAACAAATTCTATTAGAATTGTGTAGTTAACATGAAGGAAATTATCAACCAAATACATCAACTTCATCCCTTATGCTATGGTCACATTACCTAAAAGTAGCCTGCTCGGCGGCCGAGCGGCGAGTTTTTAGCCAATTTTGCCCGGCCACCGAGCGGCGGCCGCCCAGGCACCGCTCATTTTTAAGGCATCGCTCGGTCGCTGCTTAAGTTTTAGCTTGGAGTTAAAATTCGGGCGGCGCCTGCTCACTTTCACTTGCTGCCCAGACTACGCTCGGCAACCGCCCGGGCGCCGACCTAATCGAGCCTTTGACCTAAATCGCTCGGCGGCGAATGCTCGATTAGTTCGGTGCCCGGGCGGCGAACAGCCAGGCACCGGACATATTTTGGAGACCCGCCGATCACTGGCCGGCCGCCAGGCAATTTCTTTAAAATCAGCCGGTGGCTGGTGGGAGACCGCCCAGCAATAGGAGGGTCACCGGTCGGTCACTGCCGGGACACCGCGCGAAAAAGCTCTGCGATTTCGCCCAGTTTTTACCTAAAATCGACCGGCGACCGACGGGCAATCGACAGGTCACCGCCCAGGCATCGCTGGGGCTCTACAGCCTGCTCGACTTCTCCAAAAGTCGCAGGGCAATGCCTAAATTCCAGCAGCGACCGAGCAGGCTACTGATCGGTTGGTCGCTCCTCTGATTTGTGACCATAGCTTTAGCAAGATTTTGGAGATTATTGCCGTCTTTTCTGTACAAGCTGAAACATCCTGTACCTCTCCTACCCACCACATCCCTCAAAGATAGTTAACCTTCAAAAGATTACCAATCAATAACAATCCATAAACACAAATATATGTCAATCATTTGTGCATATGGAAATGGGGAAGAATCTAGGCAAGGGGTGGGATGTTGTCATACAAGAAGGATTTTTTTTTTTCTTAACAGACCATAGGATATATATCAAGTTAAATACTCTAGTCAGAACAATTACGCTTGAAACAGATTTTGAAAAACATATGATGAAGCAAATGGATTAGTTGTTATGTTATGTTCATCCAATACCAGTGTACTATGTTTCAGCTATTCGATGTATTCTGTTTATCCTAGTGATAATATCAGCTTCTCTCTCTTTCAGTTTCAGTGCAATCTCATCCTACAAAAAAGAAAAAGAAACGAGAATAGAAATTAAACCACCTTTATTCAAATAAATTGTAGAAGTAAACAGCAATAACAAACAACAGACTTACAAAGGAATCTAGACATTTTATATAGTGGTTCTTGAGATATCATAGTAAAGAGGCTGGACACATGCAATTTCATTGAAACTGATGTCTATGATCTTTGACCTACGAATCCCTAAATCTAATCGATTTTTTTTCCTACAGTAATATTTACTAGCACCAAGTTTGAAGTTCATGGTTGAAATGATTCTTCAGATATCACCCCCCCCCCAAAAAAAAATAAAAAAAAAATAAAGAGGGATGTATGTATGGACAGACAGATGGACAGACAGCCCCAAAGCATAATGCTTCTGGCACCACTTTTGGTGGGCAGAGGTATAAACACAGTGGAAGGAAGGAGTACAAAATAGTGGGATCCTTTTTTTTCTTTCTTCAAATGAAAACATCATCAATATAAAGATTATTGTACAATCGGAAAGGAGGGATATTTAAGAAAAAAAAAAATTATCAGGAGATATTAAAAGAGAGGAGAGAGCCTGCAAAAAATAAAATAAAGACAGAGTGTATGGAAAGGTAGAGGGTATGTAAGAAGGGGGAAAAAAGATTAATTGCTAACCTGTAGTCCTGCAAACATTTCCTTTGCCACCTTATCAAAGACAGTCTGCACTTCTTCTACTGTGACCCCAGCTAAGACATCTTTGGTTTCATCTCCTTCAACTTCTACACAGAGATATATACAAACACAATACTATGAATTACTATGAAGATTATTATGGCTTCTGAGTTTGAAGATTAAGGTCCTCCTTATATTCTATGTATTTTTTTGGGTAGCCCCCCACCCCCTCCCAACTTCCCCCTAGTGGTTACATGACTTTCAGTGTTGACCCTAATATACCTCCTAAGATTTAAAGGGCTCTTTGCAACATCACAAAATATACAAGTCTAAAATAGAATGTTTAATCAATGATTTCTATCCATAAAGTACGGGAGGGGCCCCATATCAAAATAACCGTTTGAATCACCCTTTCTGACATCAAATTCTATCCTAGTTCCTTCAATCTTTTTCTTGAAAGGTAGGCAGCAATTTTGTGTTTGCATTTTTTTTAAAGTGCATGAGCAATACACTATGTTCGTAATTCCAAAACATACATTTACATATATACATCCAATGTCTCAATTGGTTTATGTCAAATTTCATAAATTTCCTTCTATCTATGGCCAATGTCTTATTGTATACCTAGCAGCAAGACATGGATAGATGCACAGGCGCCAGGTTCCGTTCTAGAATACACATTTCAAATTTTGACTTTTCTGCTACACATTTCAGATTGTATATCATCTAAATTGTTACTGGAGATATGTTACAATTTCTGCTTATTGTCCTGCTAATTTGTTATCTTTTCATTTCAAATCTGAAAAATGAAGAATTTGACAAAATTTGTGTTTTACACTGTTTTGCCAGGTTCAATATGATACATGTATACAAGCAAAGAAATGTAGAAACTGCCCCTTCATGGCTAGAAGATTGTTAGTTTTTATGCTCTATCCTATAAATAAAAATGAAAATTTGTAGGTACAAACATAAACTTTCCATTTCACCAATAAAATTTAGAAATACAAAAACAAATCATTTCATTACATCATTAAGGATTTTTAAAAGTAATACTTGCGTAAATGTTGTTATTTATTTGCCCTACGAACAAACCTTTGTCATTCTGGGGATCTCCTGCTATCTCAACAACCTTCTCGTCAATCTTTTCATCTCCTACTTCTTCCTCTTTCATTTCTTGAGGGGGTGGGGCAATGTGTTTGAGATAAGCAGCTTCGTCTACACCTTCATCTAGTGGAGCAGGGTATGGCATTGCGGCTGGAGGCAATGTCTCAACACACAGCTGGCAAGAAAATATTTCATACTTATCAAATTTATTTACTATATATATTTTGTTTCAATATGAAAGCTGGGACCGTTTCAGAATTGATAAATGTGACCACATTTTTAACAAACATATGTACCTCTACCTAAATTCAATTGATTATTAATCCAAACTTTGTCACTAATATTCACCATGGTCTGGATAAAGTTGTTTTTCTATGGTACTTTGCTCACAGGGGTAATTCTTTGGCCTCCTAGGTAATTCAAGAATCTTCATTTTCTCAATAAGAAAAATTAATTCAGGGAAAAGAATCCACAGGAAGACCAGATCCATCATGTTTATGGAGAATTTTAACTCTGCCAATATAACATTTATTGATTATGTGCTAATAGAACCAAACTTTTTGCTGCAAAATCTGTCCAATGGACAGAAGAGTTTCTGTTGAATAATAAAAGATAGTTGCATGCTAAGTAGCCTAATAATAATGACAATAATAGCCCTAACCCTAACCCTAACCCTAATAGTAGCCCTTACTTACATCAGTGCAGACAATTTGTTCTTCTCTTTCACCATGATGAAGAAAGTGATAGAGACTGTAATGCTGGAATAATCTAGGAAATAAATATAAGAAATTCAAATCACAAAAATAAGATAAAACTTGTACAAGAAAATAATTGATTTAATTTACCAACATACTTGTTTAGGCCAAGATAGCAAAAAAAGAAAAATAAGTAGAGCTTCCTCTTTCAACCTGATAACTACTGAATTCTCAAATTTCCGCTTGTAAGATAAAGAATAGAGGAAAACCCATTGCCATAGGCAATGGGTTAAAGTCTTTATCACTGTAGAAAATTACATAACAGTCAGTGTTCTAGTAACTTCAGAATCTCTATCTGATCTGTGATACAAGTCAATGATTTATTGCACAATCACAGGCACTTCCAATCATGTCACTTACAAATATTGTGTACTGAAAGGTAGTAAAAACAAATAATTGATTAAAATCACTCAAATTTTCTTTTAGATCAATGATTGCATACATGTATATAGTCATGGGTTACAACTACATGCAAGCTAACTGTTATATGGCAGAACCCAGAGTTGAATAAAGCTGGCCAGGGTGCAAGGAATACATACACGTTATATCCATATTTATATAGTCTAAACTTGGAAACAACAAAAATGCATGATTACTAATCACAAGTTCTTGAATCTATCCACTTTACTTACGTTGTTTCTAGGAAGCTACTGATGAGTTTGGCTTGCTTTAAAGTCAGAAAATCTAAACCTCCATTTGCCTCATCGACATTGGTGCCTACACCCACCATCATCTTACGTAACTCAGCCAGGTTCTCTGCAGCTGTCATGTTGTCTGTTTATTAAAAAGGACACAAGCTTTATTGACATTGATACATACAGTGCATACCCAGAGTCTTCTGTCATGTTTTGAAAATCTGAAACTGTATGAGATGATGGGATTCTTTATAGTGATTGTATTTCTGAATACTTAAACACTATAATCATAAACAGTATTTGAGAGAAAATTGTCTGCACAGTGCACACATACATCTAAGAAGTGTTTCCCCTTAAACTAGATGGAACTTCGACTGCGCGCAGTCGAAAATGATGCCTCCGTCACAGAGCAAGTTTACAAACCAAAAAGCAATTTCTCATATACATATATGACCCTTTGATCTTTGACCTCATGACCCTAAAATGTACTCAGTTCATTGGCTCTGCAAGATGTCCTGAGTTAAATAGTAATCCATCTGTCAGTTCTAATGAGAATGCGTTCACAGGCTATTTTTGCATACATAATGAGCCCATGACATTTGACCTTTGAACTCATGACCCAAGAATCTACTCAGTTCATTGGCTCTGCAAGATACATCCATGATCAAAGTTTGGCAGGAATCCATCAATCTGTTCTAATGATAATGCGATCACAAGCTATTTTTTGCATACATAATGAGCCGCATGACCTTTGACCTTGACCAAGACCCCAAAATCTAATCAGTTCATCGGCTCTGCATGTAACATACATGACCTAAGTTTGGCAGCAATCCATCAATCGGTTCTTGAGATAACGCGATCATAAGCTGTTTATGCATACATAATGAGCCCTGTGACCTTTGACCTTTAACCTCATGACCCCAAAATCTAATCAGTTCATTGGCTCTGCAAGATACATACATGACCAAAGTTTGGCAGGAATCCATTGATCGGTTCTTCAGATAACGCGATCACAAGAACGGGACGTACGTACGTACGGACGGACAACCCGAAAACATAATGCCTCCGGCTACTTCGTAACGGAGGCATAAAAAGGGTTCTAACCCCCTTTACCAACAGTAACAAATTGACTTAAATGAATTCTCTTAAAGATTTCATTGACTTCAATGAAATGTCTCTAAGATTTTGAATAATTCTTTTTCTTCTTCAAAGCAAAAAGTTAAGGGTCTGTAATGTATGCATGTATAATTGTATATCTAGAAAATGAATGTGAATTACCTTTGACATTTGCCATGAGTGTAGATACCACAGTGAAGAAGCCAGAAATCTGCTGCGCATCAAAACCTTCTTCTTTTGCCCACCAGAAAGCAGAGGTGTAATAATCTAATAAGGTTGCTTCTTTCAAGTCTGTCGTATAGCTAGGCACAGTCAACATCTCTGACAAAGACCTAAAGCAAAAACAAAATGAAATGGTAATTGTGTGAAAAAGAAAAAAACAATTAGAGAAAAAGATTAGTGAAACTTTAAAAGAAATCCAATTGGACGAATACTTAAAAGAGTTATGAAGGTTTTAATGGTAAGATCACTAAATATTAGAGATTTATCTCAAAGTGGCTATTGGATCCGTCAGTTGTGTGACATACATGGAGAGTACATTGTTATATTAAAAACAATATTAAAAAAAATAAAAATATCCTAGTGAGTAACAGAAGTAACAAAAAACTGTACATTCTAGTCCAATTGGGAGAGTTGTCCATCATTAAATAACAGTGACATTACTGATTAAGCCAACTCTGAATTGAAAAAAGCAATAAAAACAGACATACTATTCAGCTTTCTGTCTTGCCCTGATCAGAGCAAATCCCAAGAATGTACAGAAAGCAAAACTCAGACGATATAAGCTTTAGTATGTCTGTTTTCATTGCTATTTGTTATTTTGCAGTACCAATCATCTCTTTAGCAACTTTAAATTATAATATTTATACACCAAGTGACTCATATGCCAGAAAATTCATGATTATCTTACTGTTTTGTCTGATTCTGTTCAAACTTAATTTGCACTATCTGGGATTTTCCTTCCATTTTATAGCAGCTTGCTACTAAGAATGGATTTCCCTTTCAAGGTAGACGGTTTACAGGTACATCTCAACATCTCCAAAATTAAAACTTAACAAGATAGACTTAATTCTCTACATTTTCTACATCAAATGTTACCAAAATCTTTGGAACACTCTTCCCGCCCATATTCAGGACTCACCCACCATTGATATTTTCAAAAAGAATCTAAAAACTCATCTATTTAAAAAACAACCAAATAACTATAAAATAGTTTGAATTAGTATTACAATGCCTACAGTATGTCTTTTTAAATTGTTGCTATTATTGATATAATGATATCATAATATGTTAACTTTTCATAGAATTTACATGTTATGTTAACTTCTTTAGTAATTTTAGTAATGTTTGATCTTCTTGGTAATTTAAGCAATGTTAATTCCATTAGTAATATTGATTTTTCTTGAAGTTATCTTGATTTGTGTACAGCGCTTTGAAACTTTTATCTCACAAATGCTTTATAATTTTTTCGTATTATTATTATTAGTCTTTCTCAAACTCTTATACATCTTAAAAGTTAAATCAAGATGGACTTACATTTTACTTTCACCAAAACATCTGAACTAGATGTAGAACAGGTTTTGGAAGAATTGACATTAGGATTACATAATAAGAAAGTTTTGTTCTTCCTGACTGTGGTCCAGAATGGTCAAATGAAATGGATGGTGAATAAATGACTGAATTGCAAAGTAGGGGGGGGGGGGTGAATAAAAAGGAGAAAGAACAGTTAAAAGTCTTACTTCTCAACCTCCTCTACTTCTAATCCCATTAATGTGTGGACTTGTGAGTTAGTGAGAATCTTCCAGGCCAGCGATTGTTCCTTCTCCATTGCCCTTGCTTCATCATCCTAAGATGTACACACATATGAATCAAGAATCATTTTAATGAATCACACAAAACATTGTCTCTATTATATTGATGTACATACATACTCATTCATTCCAAATATCAGTCTAATACATTGGGAAATTCTATTACCGGTATGTATTATTCAAAAGCCTAAAAAATGTATCTCTTTAGTTGAAAATTCTGAACTGCATGTAAAATGAATGAATGTACAGACATGGAAACCTTTATTTTTGCAGAGTTAACTGACACAGTTGCCTCTTCTTGTGAACATATTATTCTTGTCCAAGTATGTTTGAACTTGAGTGGATTGACAATAGATTTCTGATTTGTTCTTCTTTCTTAATTGATTGCATTTTACTGCTTTTTAGGTATAAATAATTGTCACTAAAGTGACAACAAGAATTACAACACAGAGTTCAATTTCGACCAACAAAATGCTGAAGAAAGACATCTAAACACATCATACAGTCAAGCTGGTACGTGGAACTGATGTATATTAGCCTATATAGGCAGGGGCATCGCTGAAGGGGGGGGGGGGTGGGGTGCAACACTGGAGGGCCTAGGCATTAATTAGGCTGAGTTGGGAAACATGTCACAACATACTGTGTCCGGGTTGGTCCTTGGACATCCTAATATAGCTGACAGGCCTTTTGCGTGCCAGCCAGGCAGCCACTGACCTCTTCAAGTCTACTCCAAAAAATAGTAATTGGCTTTTAATAGATGCAGAAAAACAAGAGAAACAGAGCCAACAAAAATTGAGTAAGATCGGACAACTAATAAGAAAGTTATGATTTTTTGAAAAAGTATGAACAACTATGAAATATTGGAAATCAATACACAAATTGCCAATCACGTACCGGTATCAGTTTGTGACGTCATTGCCTCCGGCATTATTTATCAATTTCTTTTTATTCCATTAATTTCCCTTTTTATCCCCCTAAATTCGATTTCCCCATGCCTTTGCCCAGGTTAATTGATTTGTATCATATTACGTGGATAACATTTTACAAAATCTTTTATGAACTTTGAAGAATTTATACTATTTTCTGAATATTGTATATTTATAATCAATTTTCATGATATAACTGAAGAAAAAAAACAAAACATTGGTGCATTCACAACAAAAACGTAAGACTATCAATATTACTTGGATGCTGGTGTAAGGAAATAAGATTCTAAGGGGGAAAATGGGAAATTTATAATATCAATCTAAAGAAAATAATGAGTGGATAGTGAGGCAATGACCTCAGAGACTCATGATTGAGTTGCCAATTTGTCTTGTGATTTTCAAAGTTTTTCCTGTCATTCAAAATTCATATCTTTCTTATTAGTTATCCGATTTTGCTCAAACTTGTTTGATTGGTTTGTCTGATTTTTCTGCTTCTATTGAAAGAAACTTATTTTTGGAGTTGACTTGCCCTTTAGATAAAAAGTTTAACTTTTAAGAATCCAAACTAAAAAAGTAAATCTAATTTGAAACAAAAAAAATCCTAACAGAAGAGGCGTAAATATTCACTTCTGAATGATAAATGCCTAAAAACCTAAACAACAACAACAGTATTTTCTGGAAGTTTCACCTTAACATGATATCAGCAAAATAAAACAGTTGGTTAAAATTTGAAACTCCGCGATGAGAACCTGCAAGTTTTGAGGTGAAAAGCACCGCACTCTTTCCAATCACGCCACACCAATTGATTGCTCAACCTGGTTGCACATTTACATACCGGTATATATCTACAATGCTGACTAGTCTTGACAAAATAATCCATATATTTAGGTGGTCGAGGAAAATGACCATGTGGGCATAGTCTACGCAAGTATAAATAGTCTAGTTCATAGGGAAATAATTTAGCCCCTGGTCTATATTATAGTCTAGGGTTAAATTTGTAGACATTGGCATTAATATACAGTATTTTTCGGTAATTGGCGGCTAGTTTTGTTGGTAATCGGTGTCATCTACACCCCCCCCCCCACTGAAAAAGTCTAATAGACCCTAGACCTCTAGGCTAGAGTACATTTCAAATTTCAAGACTCACCAATGTTTCTATCCAAAGATACAGCCCCCCAAAATCTAGGCAATATTCATCCAACTTTTGTCAGAATAGACGAAAAAGACGTAGATCTGGGCCTACATGCAGACTTTATTTTTGTTGTTAAACAGCTGCATTATCATTGTGCGATAAGCAAGCGTGGCGCTTGTTCAGAAAGGTATCCAAAATTTGACCCGTAACTCTGGCGTGGACCCTACTAAAACATACCCAAAATGAAGTAAATATTCATTAAATGTCCAAATAAAGATCATTTTTTATGTTTATTACCTGTTTCGTGTCAATTTTCTTGTTATTTTTGGAGTATTTTTTGGATAAACGTTAATATTAGTTTAAACTTTTTCACAGGTTTAACGGCAAACCGCGTCGCTGCACAATACAAGTACATAGGGTAGAGTGCCCATTATTCGGTCACTTAAGGGGAAATCGCTAATATTTTCAATTCTTACCTCTTTTATTTGGTAATCTACCCATCAAAAGAAAAGAAAATTATTCCTCTAGATCTAACAGGATTTTATAGTCACTTAAAGGTACTAATACTATGTCCCTTTTGCCGCCAACCTCAAATTCTGTAGAACTTTGCAGGAATTATGAATATGTCATGTATGTCCTATCTGTGAAATTTAAACGTTAGCAGTGTCCTCATATTTAAATTATGCAAGGAAACCCGTTTACTTGCTAGACTTCACTGTCAGACACTATTGAGTGACTGACTGGCCTTTTTCTTCTTTGGTAATAACACACATGAAAAGAGTTGTAAAGGGTACATGAGCATTTGTCTACATCAATAACCCACTTCTTGTGATGACCAAGATTAAACGGATTGAATCTTTGCGCAGCATAAAACGTATGACCATTCTGTACAATTGTCTGAAAATCAGGACTATTACTTTTGGGCTCTATAGCCCTAAAGTCGATTTGACAACTAATAGTCATTATTTTTCCACTTGAAGACATTTTCAAGCCCCACCTTTTTTAGGGAAGTTCTAAATTAGTATTATCTTTCAAATGCAGTTGGAATTTAACTTTTTCATTTTTTTGGCCTGCAAATGGGACATAGGGTAGGGCACCCAGTATTCGGTCCATTCCCAGTATTCGGACAGACAGCCATTTCAACAGCTGTAACAATTTAAAAAATAATTTAAGAGCCACGAAACTTGCACAAATCAGGCAGCTGAACAACTTTTCTTAACTCTCAATATTAAATCAGATTTACATGTACATGTAGGGCCCCGGAAAGATCTCCAACTTAGCTCGAAATTGGTCAGTGTCCCACAACTTTCTGCACTTCCGCGTTCTCTTAGCACATGCGCTAACATGCATAGCCATATGTAGAAGTCTATTGCAAAAAACTACATTGTACGTGTGCTGTAGCAATGAATTTAGTATGTGTGTAAAGAGAATCACTTCCGTGTTCACTCCATCGCAGTGAATTTGCAAATGATGCACTTGCCGATGTGCGAGAGGTATTTATACGATACCCTTGCCATGCGGTATTGCTCGGCCAGTATTCGGTCAACGCATTGACATTCAGTGCTTTATTGCGCAATTGTGTAAAAATAGTGCGCAAATACGCTTCCCTCCTTGGCAACGGAGATACCACGCACAAATCGCGTGACCGAATTCTAATCGGCGTGACCGAATTCTGGGCAGAAAAATGCCCCGTCTTCTTTCGGAAGTACTTTGCTTATCATTATTATATATTTTAAGTGACTATAAAATCCTGTATGGAATAAATTTCTTTTCTTTTGATGGGTAGATTGCCAAATAAAAGAGGTAAGAATGGTGATTTCCCCTTAAGTGACCGAATACGGGGCACTCTACCCTAGTACCTTTAAAATAAAGAATGATGATAAACAAAGTATTTCCGAAAGAAGACGTAGCATTTTTCTGAGATTTTAAAATAAAAGAGGTAAGAATTCAAAATATTAGTGATTTCCTGTTAAGTAACGGAATAGTCTACTGGGCACTCTACCCTATAGGTCCATCTGATTTAATTTTGGGAGTTAAGAAAAGATGTTCCGCTGCCTAATTTGTGCAAGTTTCGTGGCTCATAAATTATTTTTTAAATTGTTAGAACTAGAAGTCTAGATCTACAGCTGTTGAAACGGCTGTCTGACCGAATACTTGGAATGGACCAAATACCGGGCGCGCTACCCTACAGATGGTGGGTTGCGGGCGGGCGAACGTCTGTGTGAAGTTATCTATCGCAATGAGGATATGAGACATTACGGTAGATAACTTCACACAGGCGCGCACCCGCCGACAACCCACCATCGGTATGTGCTGCGGTGCAGTTTGCCGTAAAGGTTAGACTAGGCTAGAAATAACTCATGATCTTTTTTGGGACATTTAATGAATATTTACTTCATTTTAGGTATGTTTTAGTAGGGTATCTCCCCGCCGGAGTTACAGGTCAAATTTTGGATACCTTTTGGATACCTTTCTGAACAAGCGCCGCAAGGGACGGGCACCCGTAAGTTAGAGTCAGACTACTTACATAAAAAGCTAGGTATGGGACCGTAAAAGAACTTGATTGGGGTAAGCATCACAATTGAAAATCCTTCACAATTACTTTTCCTTACACTCATTGTTTTCCAGTCTACATCTTTGTAAGCATCTGGCCCTTTACCCGTCGGCTGAATCAATATTTGAGACGTTTTTCCTTTTCCTTTTTTGGACGACATTATGTTGCTAGGCACCAAACCGACGCCAGTTCTTGAAAAATTAACGCTAGCTCGACTATAGCTGGCGCTCGGTCTCCCCATTTCCTAGAGTACCTACATGTAGGTACTCTACCATTTCCTAGTGTCCTTTTAAGTGTCTATAAAGGGACACTACCATTTCCCGGCTCGCTCTAGCTCTCTCTCTCAGCTAGCTACAAATCCTATGGCGTATTTCATCCAGATCAGGCGCGTACGCAGGATTTTTTCAAGAGGAGGGGGGGGGGGGGGGGGGGGGGGGGGTTAACATTTATAAATCGGGCCGAAAATTTCGCAACGACTCAGCCACCCGCTGAATAAGCGGAGGGGGGGGGGGGGGGGGGGTTAACACACAAAAATAATACCAAAGGGGGGATTTAACCCCCCCCCCCCCCGTGTACGCGCCTGATCCAGATTATAATGTTTGGTTTGTTACGAGCTGGCAGAATAATGAGAGGGGGGGGGGGGCTCGATGATAACTTATTATTTGAAGGTTTACACAAATTTCCATGGGTTATATACACCCACAGATCCCACGCATGATGATAAGAAAAACGCATTCACATTCTTCTAAATGCCCCCTTAGTACCCCCTGCGCTAATATGTTAATTATCAAATATATTTTCAAACTTTCATAATTAGATCGTGCTAAAAATCCCATCAGGATTTTTTTTTTTTCTTCTTTAATTATAAGCTGTAATTCGCACTGCGACCTCACAAATCTTGAAACTTTTGCTTCCATGCAAGTTACTATTAGCCTAAGTAGTCATTAGACCAAATGTATATTTTGGTTTATTTGCAGTGGGTATTTTTTAAATCATTTAGCTATCTGTATTGTTCAGGCGATTTCGTTTAAACTGTCATCGTCGAGTTTCTCTGATTTTGAGAATTCATTTTTTACTAACTTGCTTAAAAGGTTCGACTACATTTTTTTTCTTCAATTTATTAATTTCGTAAATTATCAAGATGTTATAGATAATAAAATTATGCCTAGAAATAGCATTTAAAAGCCAGTGGCTTGTAATAAAACACAGCAATTCCCTTACAACAAATACAGAATACAAACAAAGCACAAAACGAAACGAAAATCAATTCCACATTAAAAACGTTAAAAAGTAAATAACATATAACATATCAACAAATATTTTTTATTTTCTATTTATGTATATTGTTAACGATGGATTTTTTTAAGATAGAAAAATAGAAATGTAAAGCTTTTAGATATTTATAAAGGTTTGTTTAACCTTAGATTGAAATACAGTTTTGGAGCGTATTTTTTTCAAAAATGAGATTCAAGTGATTTTCCTAGTTTAATACATTTATAAATTACAGAGTTACATTTTGTGTTAATATTAAACGACAGTATGGCAACTCGGATAATCATATGGCTCCGTTTAGTCTCATTTCACAACGCCTCCTATCGTCAGAGCATGATCAAAGTCAGCAGCCTAACATGTTAGCCTATGGACGTTTTTTTTTTTTTAAATCGTTAAAAATTCATTTTTTGTTTAAACGAAAAGCACATCCACCCCGACGTACGTTATCACTAGCTCTTTCATTGGAGCCCCCATGTCTCATCGACTTTTGAAAGTTCACCCACCGTAATTTTTCAAAATAGGTTGCAAGCTCGTCATTGCCTATAATACACATGTGAAACAAGTCTAACTTTGGACTCAGTTTACCAAGCGATTTGAAGATTATAGGTCGAGCACACGAAACAAAAAAAAGCATGAATTATCATAGATCACTTCTGCCTATTTCATTATGTCCATTTCATCCAACCCCACCGTAATTTTTCCATTTAGTAAAAGCAAACATTTTGCCGAGTTTAGCAAAAACATGAATATTCATGAACGGTCAGACAATACAGCCTTTTAGTACGTAACGTATAGTGAATGGGAATGGGCGATGATCCGTTCAGGAGGTAGAGGTCAGTGGTTTGTGCTGGCAATGTTCACGCGAGCGAAAATGAGACAATCGGAGCAATATGAAAAGGTTTATTGAGTGTATTAAATGATGTTTAAACATGCTATTGCACATTTACCAATAACTTACCTTAGTACTCTTGCGTTGTAGGGAAACCTTGCGAAAAGAAGAAGAAAAAAAAAAATTAAACACTTATAATAAAATTTATGTAAATAATAAGTGTGGTTAAATATGATATTAAATTAAGCAATTGTATCTAGTTGAAGCTGGTCGAGACGGAGAGGGTATGGGGTAACTGTGAGGGTGAATACACATCTCTCCAAAATTCTCCAGGGAAATACCCCCCCCCCCAGGACAACCAACCCCGTGGACAATAAACCCCCCCCCGGAAAATTACTACCCCCCCCCACGGACAATTACCCCAGTGGACAATTACTCCCAGTGGACAACTAGCCCTCGAGGACAATTACCCCCACCCCTGAAAGAAAAACCTAGGAAAAATTACCCCCCCCCATAGGACAACCATGCACAACCACCCCCGACGACAACCCCCATATACAATTGCCCCCGGCTCCTGATCTTAACCCCTAGGACAATTATCCCCATGAAACCACCCCCGGAATTACCGCCCCCTGTTCATTAAAGAGGAAGTCCAGCTTAATAATAAGTTGATTTGGCGGGGGGGGGGGGGGGGGGGGTAATTGTCCTGATGGTAATTAACCGGGGATGATTGCCCAGGGGGGGGGG
This sequence comes from Strongylocentrotus purpuratus, assembly GCF_000002235.5. Taxonomy (NCBI): domain Eukaryota; kingdom Metazoa; phylum Echinodermata; class Echinoidea; order Camarodonta; family Strongylocentrotidae; genus Strongylocentrotus; species Strongylocentrotus purpuratus. The sequence goes on from NW_022145600.1 coordinate 37,258,407, forward strand.
GGGGGTAATTGTCCCAGAACCGATTTCCTTTCATCACACCTACGATTGGCAGATCTTCAACAACGTACCCTAACGTGTGTTTATTGCAATACTGGGGAGCATAACTGGACCGAGCTAGATAACTACTTTTTTACACAATTTTTTGCTTCTTAGAGCACCTGAGAGCCCAAACAGCCCCAAATTTTGGAATGCACAAAAAGTGTATACACATCTTAAACCATGCGGAAGGAATTAAACAGCAACTCAAAAGGTCATATCTAGGAGCAATGATTCCAACTAGATATATTATTGTTAAAGTTTCAATGTCTCTTATTGTCTATAAAGAAGACCAAAATACTTCCCTTATGAGAAATGGTAATTTTTCGCTCTTTGGTTTAGCAGGAGTTAATGCCTGTTGTCCTTCATCATAAATAAAAACATAATAAATTAAGAGAAAAGATTTATATTTAAATTCAATCACATACCAATTTATTTAGTTCGTCTGATGATGTTGAGGCTACAGATCCACGCCGATTTTGACGCTTTACGTTAGTATCCTTAACAGAGAAAGAATGTATAAACAAAACCGTTAAATAGCATCAATAATTAATCAAGGTACACTCTTACCTTTTTCCCAATCTTCTAAGTCTCCCCAATTCTAATGATTTAGTTTCTTTTTTCCCCCGGTCTATTTATCTTCATCCGCCTGTATGTCTGTTTGTCTCTCTCTATCACCTTTTCCTCTCACTTTCATTCTTTTAACTACAATGAATTACATGTACGTACCGCAACCTTAGCTGATTAATTCATTATTTAAATTTAAGCATATTCTACCAGAGGCGGCCCTCACGGGTGTCAGAGGGGGGGGGGGGGGGCACAGTGCCCTCCAGTTTTTCAGGCACCCGAAAAGTACCCCCTTTAACATAGGAAAGTGCCCCTTTAACTGTTTATGAAGTGCCCCTTTTTACATGGGAATAGTGCCCCTTTTACTTTGACAAGTGTCCCTATTAATTTGTAAAAGTGCTTCTTCCCCTTGTCAACTCTGATAAGTGCCCCTTTTATTTGGACACGTGCCCCTTTTCCTTCGACAGGTTCCCATTTTCCTTTGTAATAATAAGTGTCCATTTTCCATTCTCATAAGTGCCCTTTTTAATCTCTAGTAAGTGCCCCTGGTTAGGTACGAGAAGTGCCTCTTTTCACTTTTGATAAGTTCCCCCTTCACCTCTGATAATTGTCCTGTTTAAATCTGAGAGGTACGTGCCCCTTTTCCTAATGATAAGTGCCCCATTAAAAAAGAGCGCCTTCCCCTTCTCATAAGTGCCCCTTCTTTGGTAAATGACCCTTTTCAGGTACGAGAAGTTGCTCCTTTTCACTTCAGATAAGTGCCCCCTTCACCTCCGATAAATGCCCCTTTCAAATCTGATCGGTGCCCATTTTCTTTTAACTAATGCACATTTTCCTTTATTACAAGTGCCCCTTTTTCATTCACATAAGTGCCCCTTTTCATATCTGGTCATTGCCCCTTTTCAGGTGCAATAAGTGCCTCTTTTTACCTCTGATAATTTCCCTTTTAACAATATATAATAATATCTTATAAATGCCCCTATGAAAATCTCCCGGGGGCCTCTTTTCCGTCGACAAATGCCCATTTCATATTCTCAAGACTGACTGTTTTCATCCTTGGTGAGTGTCTCTTTTTGAGGGTGTAAGAAGTGCCCCATTTTCCGGCTCTCATCATTAAACGCGCTCTAGCTAATTTCAAGCGACTAAGAGCAATTTCCCCCAAAGTTCGCTCACTATATATCCATGATATATATATATAAATAAAAACAGCAAGACAGTGCATTTAGGCGCGGATCCAGGGGGCCGAGCGGGCCTTGCCCCCCCCCCCCCCCGCTACGCTCGCACGCAACTGTAGATGATATACTTACGTTACTTATCAAAGGCCTTTTCAGTGTTCCGTTATGAGAATGTGCTTATAACCCCATTAGGATTGGGTTTTTTCCTCTTTATAAGATATAATTTTTCGCACTGCGACCTCACACATCTTAAAACTCGTAATTTAGTACACAATCAAACCAAGCTGCAAGGCATGATGCTTAAGCAATATCTTGTATGGTTTATAAAGTGAAACAAATATTGAAATCATCCCTGATATTATTGTAATCACAATGTAGGGGTATATACCAATGTCTATTAACAAAATTGTATATTTTCGTCTTGAGATTTCCCTTTGTAGGTACCCTTTTTCCCCAGAAAGTGCCCTTTTTTCTTGGTGACCCCCCACTTTGGAAGTCGCTCGGCCGCCCCTGTATTCTACTGCTTGACAACAAATATGTCCATATTATGTCAATGTGGGACGTATAATTCTACTCAAGTTCCGATCAGTTGCCCTTTGCTCTCTAATGATGTCCGTTAACGTCGTTATGACCAATTTATCTATCATCAAAAGTGCTATTCAAACAAAAGCTAATTGTTGAACAAAATTAGGGTTGCCAATATATGGGAATTGCAAATATCCAAAGTGTAACAAAATAGCTCTGCATAGTTACATGTATTGTGAATTTAAGTGAATTGTAAGTCATATTCTATTCGGGAATACCCGCATTGAATAAGATTTAATGGAATGGAGAAATATTAAAACTTCAGACAAAACATATCATCAAAGAATAAAGCAATTAAAAGTGATTAGATGGGATTTAAGCCCGGTATCTAGGACGCGCCCTTTTACGTCTCCTGAGAGGGTAACATTGTACAAAAAGTGAATGCAAAATGAACTGTTGAAAGCGTATACATTTATTTCCGTCATAATGTTTGATTACCACATTGGCGACTCGTTTGGAATGAGCATTACACATTACATCAAATCAATATAATACTAGAGCTTACCACTTTACCCAAACTCGCCATTGACATGCGCCGATTGGCCCGTCGATCTCCCATCTTTCTTGCACTCTGTAAAAAGCCGACATATTATTTATGCATGTAATCAATCTGATGTTATATTCCCCATCGCAGCCACATTAGTTTGCATACTGCTCTTTCTACAGGTCTCATCTCTAGCATTGCCACGATTGCCATGTACCCATTTAATACACCCGAGTCGGGATAAACAAATAATGTGGGCAAAACAGCTTGCCTATGGGTGCAAGCACCGTGTAAGGAACGAACCCGGGGCCTCTCATATCCCAGTCTAGATCATCTATCTATTTAACAACTCAACAACTCATAATGATAATAATAATGATGATTCAATCTAACCCGAGATTCTATTCCTTTTTGTCATCGCATTTTGTCTTGAATTTGGATACATGATTGGTTCAGACGAATAAAGATTTGTATCCTTTATTTTATCTTTCTTTGTTAGATGAAGGAATTTAACCAGGTGTGTTTGTAGTCCGTTGTTGAGCCTGAGATCGATAAATTGCGAGTAAAACATGAAAACACAATACGGAATGGTTTAAAGTCATCGGTTTCCTGACTGCTTACTCACAAGCATACACATCATCTAATAAACATATTCTAAAAAGAGAATGAAACGCCGATAATGCCAAACAACAACAACAACATAAAACATAAAGCCAACGAACCATCAAATAATATAAATTTGTTGAAATATACATACCATTATGATTGCTCGTGAAATAATGGCTATTATTCCTTTTCCACTCCTTTCCTTTTCGACTATACCTAATAACCAGTACTAGATCAACCCATCTCTACAAAGAGATATCCCTTTATGTTGTACTAACCTGAAACAATTACACTACAAGACAGATTTGATCATAACGGCAAACAGAGGTAGATCACCTCTTTTATCATGTTTATCTGTGGTAAATTGATTACACTCGAGGACGTAATCGAATTGATAATAAAACGAAAGAAACATTAATGGCAGAGTAAATTACATTACACGGGCGACAAATAAAGCGAAAGAAAGACAAAGGGAAGAAAAAAAAAGATTATTCAGAGAGAGAGAGAGAAGAGAGAGAGAGAGAGAGAGAGAAGAGAGAGAATAGATGGAGAGAGAGAGAGAGAGAGAGGGGAACCTTCTTGTGCGTAGTCTTGAAGAAAGACATATTATATATAAGCTTTTCGTTTTGGACTCAGAGTCCAGACTATATCAGAGTAAAAAGCAATAATGAACAGAAATCTAAAATTTGCAGAGGGGCAGAATATGCTTTAAGAAAGAGTTAGTTCATGGTTTTTATCAAATTGGGAAACAAGACAGTGTTAAAGGATGGGATCAATAGGATGGAGAGAAAAGCCTAAAAAACATGAATATTTCACCAATCCTCACATATTCTGTGTTTTATGTTTGTAATGATATCGGAATATAACGGTGAAATCGAATTTCTTAGTTACCATAGGCTATTTTCAAAAGTCTCTATTATGAAGTCGATGTCAAACTTTGATACCTTACCTACAGTTATTTGTTATTATCAAGCCAAATAAAATTGTTATAAGTATATAAAGCCACTTACCTGTTTGTATCTTTTAATCCAGAATCAACTTGTCTTGATCAGATGACTCATACACACATAATTTAACGAGCAGAGGTGATGGCTTGGTGAATTTAATCAATGACAGATTTTTGTTGACGAAATTTATCTTTCCCATGGTGTAAATGCACAGATGAAATCCGAAAGAGATCCTTCTTCACATCAGAGATGTTATTTCATTTGTAGTTAGTTTATCTTATAAGAGTATTTGAAGGCACTGTTTCCAAGTGAAGAATTCTTTTGACAGAATACAATAAGGAGACCCATTCACCGTTTGAGTGGTGTGCGCTAGTCTTCGTTTCTCAGCCGTCTATCACATTGATTGCCAATGATGGATGATAACCTTTCACTTCTCATCTGGTACAATTCATAAGGTATTTCAAACTCATTTTCATTGCACTAACAATGTGATATTCAGACCATTCAAACAAATTATCGATTTCCAAAGACCTATTGACAAAAATGTCACCAGTTCCTTTCAAACTCGATGAGACTTTCTTGAGTTGGTCCATTAGAGCTGTCTTCAAGATAGTAGACAGCTGCAACGCATAATCTTCCTCCTTCTCCCCCATATTCTGATATTTGTTTCTTCATCCTAATTCACATCTTTTCTTACTTGTGTCTTCTTCATATACTTTCTTTATTGCGTATACTCAACACGAATACAAATTTTGATCAAAATTTGATATAGACCTACACTAATTTTTGAAATGATATAACATGAGGTTACTATTAAGCAAATGAAACTGTCATAAAAAACTAACAAGCAAAGTCCTGCTAAAACAACATGTTAGAGTTTCATTATTTTTTTGTATAGATTATAAGCACGCAACGTTGTATAAACCAATGTGTTGATATGCCAAAGCTAATGCGGATATAGTGTTTGTATTGCCTGAAGGAAAACAAATGTTGCTCATGTCTGATAAAAAGATAAAACAAATAATAAATACAAAATATCGTTAAATGTACCAAACTTATGTCATACCCGACACCTCGGGTTAAGAGATAAAACTTATTGCCTATTTAGGTCTGTGCAGTAGTCTAATTTTGCTTAACAAATTTTTCGTATTCACTTAAGGTTTCGATTTTCACTTAACATGGTCTTAGATCGATTTTGGGTTTTAAGTACAATAGACAATATAAAGGAAGTGCTAAGAATATGAAAGAGAGCACGTGTGAACGGTCGATTCATTTGATCAATTGGCGTTTGACTTGTAAGGGTTACAAGTATCTTTTCTAAAAATAATAACTCCGAAATAAACCAAGTTATATATCGTCAGAGCCAGAGGAGTGTTAACTCAATTCATGAGTTATAACACTTTTGGCTGTAAACAGTGACATGACTATAATAAGCCCACTCCAAAAATGACTTACAATAGAAGCAGAATAATCAGACAAACCAATCAAAAAAGGTTTGAACAAAATCGGATATTTAATAAGAAAGTTATGAATTTTTGAAAAAGTATGTAAAACCATTGAACAATGGAAGTCACTACACAAATTGCTAATTTGGTTATCAGTTTGTGACGTCATGTCCTCACTATTTTTCAATTGCTTTATATATTTTAATCCCATTAAGTTTCCTTTTTATCCTCCAAAACTTGATTTCCACATGCTTTTGCCCAAGTTATATGATTTGTATCAAATTGCGTGTATGACATTTCACAAAATCTTTCATGAACTTTGAAGAATTGATACTTTTTTCTGAATATTGTATATTCATAATTATTGATTTTGTATATAAATAGTTTGTCAAAGTTCACATTTTTCATGATTTAACTGAACAAAATTACTCTATATTAAAGATAAGGTGAGTTCTGGTATTCGATTGCATTGTGAAGGAAAATGTGTGGAATGGATCAGAAAAAGTTGATCATATAGCATGTAAGTATTGGTGTGTATACTGCAAGGTTCTGGAGTCATCAAAATCATCATAAATTTGGCCCAGTCTTGGTAAAGTACACAGAAAGATGTATATAGGACAACACAATAGGTGTCGGGGCTAGTACTACCTTGATTTCCTTATCTTTCTATGCTTATTTCTCAGCCAGTACACATTTTCTTCCAAAATTGTTTGGCACATGATATTTATTTGTAATCTTGAACATTCAGTGTAAGTTTCGTTAGATTCTGTGAGAATTATTTTTTTAATTTTTTTTTTTTACCAGAACTCAAGTTTATCTTTAATACTTTCAAGCTAACTTGGATGCTGGTGTAAAGAAATAAAATTCTTAGGGAGGAATAGGAAATTTACATTATCAATATAAAGAAAACAAGTGGATAGTGAGGCAATGACCTCAAAGACTCACGAGAGAGTTGCCAATTTGTCTTGTGATATTCAAAGTTCTTCATTTCATCAAAAATGTATAACTTTCTTATTAGTTATCGATTTTGCTCAAACTTTTTGATTGCTGTGTATGATTTTTCTGCTTCTATTGAAAGTAAGTTATTTTTGGATAGGACTCGCCCTTTAAGCGAGGATCGAAGTCTAATTCAGAAAAACCCGTCCAAGCGGAGGGCCACAACCAAAAAACAGGGGTTTTCCTGCCCTAGCATTACCACACAAACTAAGCACACCTTATTTATTCGAAAGATTTATCATAAACCATAATATTTCAGAGGTGTTTTTTAAATTTGTAGCCAACACCCTAAATCGGCGGGGCCTGAAAGATTTGCTCCCGAAAATTTCGCCGGCCGAAAAGTCGCTCAGTGGGGGAGGGGGGGGGGGGGGGGGGGGGGGTAAGCGGACACTAATTTTTTTAATTATTATTATTATTATTTTTTTTTTTTTTGGGGGGGGGGTCTCGCAATTTGAAAATTTGACATTTTGTTCCGTTGGGGGGGGGGGGGGTTGGGTAAGGTCACCTGTTTTAGGTCAGCCATTGGCATAATTTTTTTTCAAAAGGGGGGGGGGGGGTTTAAAAACTAGGCTGGGCTGGTGAGCATAATTATGAGTTTGTTGATAACGCCATCTTCGACGGCTTGAATCAAGTGTCGGGAAATTATAAAGGACCGTGCAGATTCTGGACTACTGAAGGGGCAGTACCCCTAGAAAGTTCACTTGAATTGTATAAATTAAAAAAACAAAAATAAAACAGAAATCGAATCTCAATCGGGGTCCCTCCAGAACGGAGGTTCCCTAAGGAATGGGGCTGTCTAGATCAGACCACAAACTGCCTTTGGCTTTAGGGGGCGTCCTCCCGAGCACGGAAACGAAACTTCTAGGGCCAAAAGACCGGCACTAGCCAGATATCAGGCGCCAAAAGGACAGTACCCCTAAAAAGTTCCCTCGAATTGTATTAATTAAAATAAATAATAATAATAATAATAATAAAACAAAAATCGAATCTCACTCGGGGTCCCTCCACATATTGCTCCGATTGTCTCATTTTCGCTCGCGTGAACATTGCCAGCACAAACCACTGACCTCTACCTCCTGAATGGATCATCGCCCATTCCCATTCACTATACGTTACGTACTAAAAGGCTGTATTGTCTGACCGTTCATGAATATTCATGTTTTTGCTAAACTCGGCAAAATGTTTGCTTTTACTAAATGGAAAAATTACGGTGGGGGTTGGATGAAATGGACATAATGAAATAGGCAGAAGTGATCTATGATAATTCATGCTTTTTTTGTTTCGTGTGCTCGACCTATAATCTTCAAATCGCTTGGTAAACTGAGTCCAAAGTTAGACTTGTTTCACATGTGTATTATAGGCAATGACGAGCTTGCAACCTATTTTGAAAAATTACGGTGGGTGAACTTTCAAAAGTCAATGAGACATGGGGGCTCCAATGAAAGAGCTAGTGATAAGGTACGTCGGGGTGGATGTGCTTTTCGTTTAAACAAAAAATGAATTTTTAACGATTTTTAAAAAAAACGTCCATAGGCTAACATGTTAGGCTGCTGACTTTGATCATGCTCTGACGATAGGGGGCGTTGTGAAATGAGACTAAACGGAGCCATATGGAACAACCATGTATATATCCGAAGATATGCCAAAGAGAGTACGAGAGGCGCGGCAACCTCAAATTGCTGCTTTGAAAGCCGCGAGACGAGTCGGGAAGTTAGCCTTTTTCTCGCGGGCTGATCCCGCAAAACTTTTTATCGACAAAGTGTATATGCCTCCAAATCAGCAAGAAGCCTTTGTCCGGGAGATGCAAGGAAATTTCGAACGCCAGCAAGGGAACCTCGAACGCCAGCAAGGGGCTATTAGAAGGAAGCTACCGTTAACGAAGATTCCGACATTGAGTGCTATGGCGGGAGCTACAGCGGGAGTCACCGTGTCAGCCACAGCGAGTTTCACTGAGGGAGCTACAGCGGGAGCTACAGCGGGAGCTACAGCGGGAGCCTTGAATGGAGATACAGTGGTGGCGGGAGACACCGGTGCCATGGAGTTATAGTTTGATGATTTAATGGAAATGTGAATAACGACAAAATCATAAAGGATCATCATGAAAGTGCAGTGTTAATGTTACGACACCATTCAAACAAGGGAATTTGGAACGCCAGCAAGGGAACCTCGAACGCCAGCAAGGGGCTATTAGAAGGAAGCTACAGTTAACGAAGATCCCGACATTGAGTGCTATGGCGGGAGCTACAGCGGGAGTCACCGTGTCAGCCACAGCGAGTTTCACTGAGGGAGCTACAGCGGGAGCCTTAAAGGGAGATACAGTGGTGGCGGGAGACACCGGTGCCATGGAGTTATAGTTTGATGATTTAATGGAAATGTGAATAACGACAAAATCATAAAGGATCATCATGAAAGTGCAGTGTTAATGTTACAACACCATTTAAGCCGAAAACATTCGGAGAAAGTAGGTCTTTCATGGAATCAATAATTTGTTATTGCTGAGTTTGATAGTATACAAAACCATGGAAAGTGCGGATTTTAATTTGTCTGGTTTGTTAGGTATCCAGTTTTCCCAGTCATCGTATACAGCTGATGCGTGAACGAGTGGAAAAATGAGCTATTCAAGCTCTGCTTTAATTTCGTGGGAAATCATAAGGTGAAGCTCTATAAAGTGTGCTTGAATTTGCAAACATAGGAGCCATGTGTATGATTTTTATCCAGTCCTGTGATTGGGACAAGGTGAGGCAAACATCATGAGCGGTAATCTTTAAAGAAGGGACATAACTCCAGCTGTTGAGGACTGTATGGTTCGTCAATAACCAAGAGGAGGAGCAGGGAACAGATACTACAAACGATAAGAGTAACACCGCTGGATGAGAAACGATGGAGGTAAATGTATACCAGAAAAGAAAGAAAAAAAGAATAAGCATGATAATTAAAGAGACGAGTGACTAAGAAAAAACGATGAGGTATTGCCATGATTTTTAACATGTTTAAAGGAAGTGTTTTTTGTTTATTCAAGCTATGCTTTAATTTCATGGGAAAACATAAGGTGAAGCTTTATAAAGTGGGGTGGAATTTGCAAACATAGAAGCCGAGTGAGGGAAAATGAGGGAAGGAAGAAAATCTTTCTTTCTTTCTTTCTTTTTTCTTACCAAATATGCTGTTTGTGTTTACATGGAAGATATTGACCGTTCCTCTGTACTCAGTATTTTCTTACTGGGTAAACTGATACTAGCATGTTTCCGAGTCTTTTTCAATTTTTTTTTTTTTTTTTTAAGGAAAAATATGTCAGAATTTGTGTTTGTTTTTTAAAGAAGAACGAGTGGAAAAATGAGCTATTCAATTAGCTCTGCTTTAATTTCATGGGAAATCATAAGGTGAAGCTTTATAAAGTGGGGTGGAATTTGCAAACATAGGAGCCAAGTGAAGGGAAATGAAAGAAAAGAGGGAGAGGAAATCCTTCTTTCCTTTTTTTTTGTTGCCAAATATGCTATTTTGTTTACATGTAAGGTATTGACCCTTCCTCTGCATTCAGTATGTTTTTTACTGGGTAATGATACTAGCATGTTTTCTGAGTTTTCTTGTGTCAATTATCCGTCTGGGGTAAAAGGAGGAAATGAAAAGCAAGTTTCTTATATCTGCCGGTATATAGTTTGTTTGGTAACTTCAATTTGAGGGAATATCAACTTCTCATAAAAATCTATTATATTCCTTATTTCTTTTCATATAAAAATACGCATTCACATTTGAAATCGTTGAAAATATTGTGGTACCATTATTTACTGGGGCTAAGATTGGGAAGGAAAATTCACTTTGCTATTGAGAAAGGGGCGTTGACATTCCCTTGATGTTGTGAGAAGTGTGTTTATTGAACGTTGAAAGAACATGGTAATTATAATGCATTATGTAACAGATAATGAAAATGAGAATCTGAACACACCTGTGAACCTAAGATGAAAATGTCTCTTTTGAACTGCGTATACAATTTAAAGCTATGGGTGAGTAGGAATGCCTCATCAACAAATGAGATATGGATCTGAGAATGAAGTCAGGGTAAAGTAAGAGGTCATTACTTCCCCTTAGTCTCCATCACTGAGTGGAAATCATATGCAACATGGGGGTGTTTAGAGATGTATTTAACTCCTGCTGGAAGTATGCAGTACAAAAACTGTAATTATATTAAAAATACCATCCCTGGAAATGTTCATTTTGGAAAAGAACTGTTGTGAGAACTTTTGTTTTGCATAAATACATTTTCCAAACGGTAAAATATTCAGGAATGTAAAGTGAAAACATTTCCCGCCAAATCGTATTTGTATGTATAGATTTTACGAATCAAGAATTTAAGCCTTCATTGTGACATTCCATGAGATGTAATCTGGTTGAAAGTACATGTACCGTAATTTAAAGCACCAGTCACATAAATGAATAACATATAGTGATGTCAGGGGCAGCATTTTGAGGGACAAAAGGCTGTGTGTCTAGCAGTTCATGCAATTTGAGGGATTATCAACTCCTTACGAAGATGGATTATACTCCTTATTTCTTGATATATAAAAATACGCATTCATATTTGACATAGTTGAAAATATTGTGGTGCCTTTAATTTACTGGGGCTACGTTTGGGAAGGAAAATTCACTTTGATATTGAGAAAGGGGCGTTGACATTCCCTTGATGTTGTGAGAAGTGTGTTCATTGAACGTTGAAAGAAAATGGTAATTATAATGGATTATGTAACAGATAATGAAAAGAAGATCTGAACTTAAGATGAAACTTTCTCTTTTGAACTGCGTATACATTTTAAAGCTATGGGTGAATAGGAATGCCTCATCAACAATTGAGGTATGGATCTGAGAATGAAAGTCAGGGTTAACGGAAGGAAGATGTTATTACTCCCCCTTAGTCTCTATCATTGAGTGGAAATCTATGCAACCTTGGTGGGTTTAGAGATGTATTTACTCCAGCTGGAAATATGCATTACAAAAACTGTAATTATATTAAAGTTCAATCCCTTGATATGTGTATTGTGGAAAAGAATTGTTGTGAGAACTTTTGTTTTTGCATTAACGAATTCTCCAAACGTCGAAAATTCAGGAATGTAAAGTGAAGAAAAAAAAATCCCCGCCATATCGTACTTGGAGGTATAGATTTTAAGACTCAAGAATGTAAGCCTTGTGACATTCCATGAGATATAATCTGGTTGGAAGTACCATGCAATTTAAAGCACCAGTCAAAACTCATGAATGTAAAGAGAAAATAGTACCCGCCAATTTGTACTAATGTAGGCATAGGTTTGCCTTATTGCATTCCACGAGATGTCTAGCTTGTTACTTAATCTTTAAAATGTGTCATTAGAGGAATGTGAACACTGTACAACGCAAATTATAGAACGGGTTCCTTTTAAAGATATTTACAAATGGAGAGGGGGAGTGGTTTGGTGTGCATGTGTGTGTGTCTGTGTGTGTAACTTAATACATACATGTACATCGCATTTCTCTTTCCTTTTCCATTTGGTGAGCAAAGTAATCCAACTAATCAATAGCCATGAACACGTGAGAGGCTTCCTCAGCTATGATTGGTCCGCGAGAGCTGGAGGGCGAAAGTGTTTCTTTTGTTTCTTTTCGTCACCGGCTTCTCGTGGTCACCAACGCCGGACATGCTGATTGGCTGAATGGTCTTTGCGGCAGCAGGAGGGCGGGACGTGTTTTGAGACAAGTCTCGTCTCCAGCTGGTCCTAGACATTTCAGTTGATCGAGATAAATGGCATCTGAAATATACAACATAATTGTCGATTTGTTTCTGCTCCCCCCCTTTAATAGTAAATATCCATGTAATCTTACAATCTTAGCAGGAGGATTAACGTTAGTGCCTTGTGAAGTAATAATTAGATCTCGTCACCGGCTGCTTGTGGTCACTGTCTATGACGGCAGGTGGGCGGGACGTTGTTCTTTTATTTAGAAAAGTCTCGTCCCCAGCCGGTCTTAGACACCAGCGAGGTCTTTAAATCAACTATAAATTTTATATCTAGACTCTGTTTTGAGAGAAATTAAAAGGGGAAAATAAATAATGCCCTTTTACGGTTACCTTAAGCCGGTCGTTAACAGTGAAAGGAAAAGAAAAAAAAAGAAGAGGAATAGTTCAAAAGTTAATTAATTCGTTTTCTTAAAAAAGAACTCCTTATATACTGTAAAGTTTATAATGGTACCAAAAGCCATTTGGTGGGGTACAAGCTGTTGAAGCTTAAAGTATGCACGGGGTTTATCTATTACGTTCGTTTATTACGTTTTTTTTCTTTTAAAATATTATATATAGCCGTTTGAGCCTGGGGCTAAAGTATCATTAGTTACACATTATCTGAATCCGTTAATTATGAGGTCAAGTTATATCGTCTGGAGTTACTGTTTTATTTTCGGTGTTGGTTTTTTTTTTTTTTTTTTTTTTTTTGTCACAGTAAGAAGACTGTATTAATACTTTGTGTAAAAGGCTGCCACGCCATGATTTAGAATAAGTGATGGGAGGGGTTTCGAACATGCCAGCATATATTATGCTTATGTGTATGAATGTGGTTGATAGTGTTGAAGGGTGGGGTGATGGTATGTGTGGTATGTTTTCCGGTTCCGATGTCTGCCTGTACTTGTTTAATTTGCAATCTAACTTGAAAGCGTTTGTTTTTCCTAGAGTTGGAAATGCATCAAGCTTCCCATCTACTGTGAAACTGTCACCACTATGTACATTTCTAAAGGTTTTTTGTTACAGATATAGATTCATAGTTCTTGATGTCGGTTAATTTAAAATTACTCTCAATTAATGTCAGAGGACTGAGAGAAAGAGTTAAAAGAAAGAAGATTTTTCAGTGGTGCAAAATGTCGGCAAATATGATATTCTTGCAGGAAACCTTTAGCACAGAAGACATTGAATACAGTTGGAAGGGTGATTGGGAAGGCTCAATGTTTTTTAGCCACGGGAGTAACCACAGTAGGGGGGTTATTGTAATGTTTAAACCAGGTATTACTTTTGTGGTGGAAAAAACCTTAATTGACGAAGGGGGAAGATACGTCATCATTAAAGGCAAATGTCAAGGCGAAAAGCTAATATTAGGAAGCGTGTACTTTCCCACAAGGAATAAAGAAAACGCCCAATGTGATTTTCTGTCTGATCTAAATAAAATAATTTGTTCTGTATTAAGTCAAGAATATTCCTTGATAATTGGAGGAGACTTCAATGTTATTATGAATCATAATTTGGATTACATGGGTGCAAGTAATATTTCGAAAAGCAAATATAGGGACTCATTATTAGACTTTCTTGATAAGCTTGATTTAATTGATGTGTGGCGTAAGCGTCATCCTAATCAGAAAGAATTCACTTTCAGACAGAAGCAGCCATTAGTTCAGAGTAGATTGGATTATATCTTCATTTCTTCGAAAGTAGACAAGTTGATAAGAAAGTCTGAAATTTTGCCTTCTATTACACCTGACCATGCTGGAGTTAGAATAGAATTTAACAATTTAGTCGATAGTTTTGTTTATGGGAAATCCTATTGGAAGTTTAATAGTAGTCTATGTAATGAAAAAGATTTTGTAGATGGGGTAAAAAAGAAGATTTCTGAAATAGAGGAAACTTGGCGGAATCAAATAACGAGCAAAATTAAATTTTGGGATTTTATGAAAATGAAATTAAGAGAATATATAATGAAATTCTCCCGTGAAAGAGCAAAACTCAGAAGAGTCCACATTGCAAAATTGGAAAAAGAAATTAAAGACCTGGAATATCGATTGACGATCAATATTGATTGTCATAAAAGTATTCAGGATGAAATTGACATGAAAAAATGGAATTAGAGAAGCTTTTCGACTATTCACGCCAAGGGTTAAAAGTCCGTTCAAGGACAGAATGGTCTGAAGAAGGAGAAAAAAATTCAACGTTTTTTGAACAATTACTAAAGTCAAATAAAAGGAAAAGTGTGATTAAGGAGATATATAATGAAAATAAGGAAACTGTGAGGGATGGCAAAGGGATTTTGAAGATTATCAGGGAGTTTTACGAGAATTTATATGCATGTAAAAATGGTGAAATTACAGAGGATATTGAAAATATGTTCTTAAATGAATTACCCAAATTAAGTAAAGAAAATAAAGAGTATTGTGAAGGCAAGATAACATTGGCAGAATGCTATCAGGCAGTAAAGGAAATGAAATGGAACAAATCACCAGGCAATGACGGCTTCTCGACAGAGTTTTATTTCACGTTCTGGCCCACTTTAGGGAAAACAATAGTGGAGGCTTTTAATGAAAGTTTTGAAACAAAAATGTTATCAAACTCACAGAGACAGGGGGTAATTACGCTAATTGAGAAAGAAGGCAAAGACCCTTTGTACATGAAAAACTATAGGCCAATTACTCTCTTAAATGTAGATTATAAAATATTGTCGAAAGTATTAGCTACAAGGGTAAAGGAGGTATTGGAGGATATTATTCATTACGATCAGGTGGGCTATGTTAAAGATCGGAATATTGGGGAAGCGGTTCGGTTAATTGATGATACATTCTTTCAGTCCTTGTATCAGCCTGTAGGCTTTTTAATTGCCGTAGATTTTGAAAAGGCTTTCGATTGCATTTCCCATAAACTTTTATTTAAAGCTTTGGAACAGTTCGGGTTTGGTAAAGTTTTGTGTTCTTGGGTTAAAACCCTCTACACTAATGTTAGCAGTTGCGTGATGAACGGGGGACACTCAACAGGATATTTTGGAATTAATAGAGGGGTAAGACAAGGTGACCCCCTATCTCCATATTTATTTGTAATAGTTATCGAATTACTAGCTCGTTATATTAGGAAAGATGAGAGCATTAAAGGGGTAGAATTCGGGAATAAAGAAATAAAGCAAGTTTTGTATGCCGATGATATTACATTGTTTTTAAAAGATATGGATTCAATTAATAAAGTGAAGAAAGTTTTCAAAAACTTTGAAAAATTAAGTGGGTTGAAGATAAATATGGATAAGACAAATTTTATGTGGTTAGGAGAGGAAAGTGATAGGCCGGGTTTACCTTTTTTTGGACATAGGGTACACCATATAAAGATCCTAGGGGTATATTTCGCACGTCATTCCAAAATAAAAGATGATTTGAACTATAAGGAAATTTTGAGCAAAATCAAAAGACTAATCGGTTGGTGGAAGCAACGAGATTTAACGATGTTTGGCAAAATTAAATTGTTGAAGATATATGTATTTTCAAAACTAAATTATGTTTCGTCTCTTATGACAGTCCCACAAAACATTTTTGAAGAAATCGAAAAGATTTCTTTTAATTTTATTTGGGGAGGGAGAGACAGAATAAAACGGAAAATATTATATCAAGATTATTGCGCTGGGGGACTCAGAGTAACGAATTTTAAGATATTTATCAAGACTCAGAGAAT
Organism: Strongylocentrotus purpuratus; assembly: GCF_000002235.5. Classification (NCBI taxonomy): domain Eukaryota; kingdom Metazoa; phylum Echinodermata; class Echinoidea; order Camarodonta; family Strongylocentrotidae; genus Strongylocentrotus; species Strongylocentrotus purpuratus. The sequence continues at coordinate 37,274,669 of NW_022145600.1, forward strand.
AATGTGGATCAAACGGTTGCTCTATGGAGAAAAGTATTCAGGTTGGAAAGTAACCTTTGACCACTTTTTCAGATCACTGGGGGGTCGAATTATATTTCTTTGTAATTATGATATAAATAAAATGGACTTGAAGGGTATACCATCTTTTTATAAAGACATGTTGAAGGCATGGCAAGAATTAGATAAATGCAGACACTTTGGAGAAAATAAGAATAATCCGATTATATTTAGCAACAAGTGTATTTGTCTCAGCAATAAAACATTTTTTGATGTCGAACTATTTCAGAAAGGTATACTTCAAGCATCAGATATAATTGTCAGAGGTCATTTAAAACCGATCTTACATTTTTTAAATTTGGGTTTTGAAACTAAAAGCTTGCTTAGAATTCAAAAGATCTTTTCAGCAATTAGAAACGATTGGATACAAAGTGATTTTATGGAAGTGGACACTGAAAATTTTGAAATAGAATTGATGATATTTGGACGTTTACAGAAACTATGTGATATAAAATCCAGGCGGTTATATGATTACTTCATTGAAGACCTTCAAAAAGAGTATACATTACATGTTACAGATGGCAACTGTCAATTTGATCTTGGAATGACGGAGTTGAAAGAAACATTCACAAGGATGAAATGTGCAATGCTTTGTAATAAACATAGAGAGTTTCAATACAAACAATTACAAGGGGCTGTATATACGAAAAGAGAGCTCTTTAAATTTGGTTTTGAGTCAGACCATTTTTGTTCCTTTTGTAGACTAGAAGTAGAGACATACCAACATTTATTTTTAGATTGTCTTAAAGTTAAAAGATTATGGCAGGAGGTAATTCAAAAGTTACATTTAATCGAAATTGACATTGATGATTGGAAACCCATTTTTATGGGAATATTCGGCAATACTGCGAGAATATTTGTAATAAATTGTATCATATTTTTAGTAAAGTATATCATTTTTATTTCTAGAAAAGAAGGAACTTTGCCATCTGTACAGAAAACAGTACATATGCTTAAAAATTACAGAGACGAGGAATACAAAATAGCCTTCAAAAAGGGGAAACTGGGGATGCACTTACAGAAATGGGAACAAATCGATGCATTTTTACTTTAATGGATGTGGGTATTATTATTATTAGTAGTATTATTAATTCTCTCTCGTGTACAGGTGGACAAACCGGAACAGGTTGCATGCAGTGTGTGTGTCGGCGTGAAGGGGGTATGATGAGATGGGTGGGCTAGGGGGGGGGGGGGGGGGGTTAAGAGTTTGTGTGGTGTGAGTTGAGGGAACAGGTTGCATGCAGTGTGTGTTTGTGTTTGTATGTGTGTTTATGTGTGTGAAAGGTGGTGTGGGTGGGCTAGAGGGGAGGGGGGGGGGGAGTGTGAGAGTGTTGTGATAGGATGGTAATATGTAATTTTAAACCTTCCTCTACTGTTATTTTGATTATTCACTGTTACATGCAAGACTTTTTTTTTTCCTTTTTTTTCTCTATGTTCATTGATTGATGTAACTTATGAAATGTCTTGTATCAAAGATCTTGTTTTATATTGCTTATCTTGATAATTTCTTGTTATGTGAATTTCTTGTTATGTGAAATTGTGAGGAAGGAAATAAAATATCATTTAAAAAATAAAATAAAATATGGAACAGAGGATCCCAAAGGAAAGTGGATAACTAGATCGGGCGACAAACTGGCTTAGGCTGTTGGTGGGGGAGGGGGGGGGGGGG